>NC_056624.2:358055-676111 GCF_002870075.4 Lactuca sativa
ATTAATTCAAGTAAGAAGTTGATTACCCGAAACAACAAATAATGAGTAATCAATATGGTGATAAATAAAAGGTGTTTTATTTATACTCAAAGGTTTGGGTCCATATGGGATTAGTATTATTCTTGTGTTTGACTTTGCATGTTTTGACTTCCTGAATAATTTAATTGGTTCAGAACAGTCAAATTATTCGAATGGGCCACAGTCGTTCATATGTTGGAAGTACGTATGAATGAAGACTGTCGTGAATTGGTGTGTGGATTGTCTAAAGTGTATTAGACATAAGCAAATGTTTGCTGCAATGTTCATGAGTGCTTATGAATATGATTTGAGCATTGGATTAAACCCACGCTCACTTGGATCACTTCATGGATTTCATCAGAAGTGATTGGTGAGACGATAATATCTTATATTCTTGAAACCGAGATGTGTGAGTTGTATCTTGCGAGTCGGTTGCATATTGATAATATGTAAACACACTAGTAACTTGGTGTTATAAAACATATTGTTGTGTGTGATTCGGTAAGTGAGTGCAAGCGAGCATTGAGTCAAAGTTTATCCGTTCCTTTTATCCAAAGAGGGATAAAAGCGATATCTTTAGGCCTCTCGATGATTTAGTGATGGGAACTAAGCGCTTGGCCAAGTTGGGACTAAATTGATGTGTTCAATTGTAGTCTGTTGTCAGTCGTCATAAATCAGAAATCGGGAAACAACACATAGACAGAGAGAATGATTTAGATCCATGTCTCCGTCTATACGATATCTAGAATGGAAGAATATATGATCCCTTATCTAAAGGACACGCGTATCTGATAACATCAGAGTTGACAGCGGCTTTAGAAAGCTACGATTGCAGATCAGGATCTGAAGTCATACGCATAATAGTTGTTAGACTTATCCAAGTGGGAGACTGTTGGATTAATGTCTAAGTCCATAACTATTTTGGTATGTACTTGACCCGATGGTGCATGGTCCTTTTGGGTTGCCTTCACCAAAGCAACTTGATAGGATGAATTATGGAGAGAAAGGATTAATTATGATTTATTAATATATTATGTGAATAATATATTAAAGGAGAAATCATATTGTTTAATTAATATTAGTCAAGAATTAATAAGAATCCAAATTAGGGTTTCCTTGTTAGATAACCCTAATAGCCTCACTATTTAAGGACCTCTTGGGCACCAAAAACGTGGGCAACTGAATCCTTAGGGTTTCTACACGTTTTTGGGTGTCTCTTCTCTTCTCCTCTTCATCCTCTTGCTCTTGGTGTTTGTGAACCATTAGAGGAGTGACATTTGTGACTCTAAGCTTTCTAAATTCATTACAAAGAGGATTTGAGATTGTTATTGCTACATAACAATCAAGGTAATATCTTAAACCCATTCTTATGTTAATATTGATTATCATATGCTAGATCTAGGTTTTAAAGTCTTGGATGAATTGCATGTACAATAGAGAAACCTAGATCCAAGCATTCGGGTTTGCATGAGCACATAGGATGTTCTTATGGCTATAACCCATCAAATATCACTTGAAGTTTGAGTAAAAAAGATTTAAAATAAAACATTAGATGTTTATAAATGAATATATACAAAAACGTTTACCGGTTACCGTTTAAAACTTAATTTTTGTTGAAAATAGTAGTATTGTAAAACTTATAAATGCCCAACTTTAAAATATTTGAAGTGGTTTAAAAGATGTTTAAACATTTTATTAGCTCCATGTCTTTATAATAAAAATGAGTTTTTTTATTAAAAAGACTAAAATCAGTTTATAGCGTTATAACAACAAATAATAAAACTAGTGATTACTTTTGCGTCGAAACTTAATATATGATATTTGTGTTTTAAACATAAATCAACATGTTGATATTATGTTTTACGCATGCTAAATGAGATTTAAAGCATAAGTATCATCACCCAAGTTTTGGTTTATCAAAATATGATTTTTATCATAAGATGCATAAAATAGAATTTATAAAATAAAATGAGTTTATTCTACAAATTCAAGAAGTCGTAAGTTTTTGATTGTTAAAAGGAAGTTTAAAATAGTGATTTTATAGCTCATCCAAAACTCCAATTCTTAAGTATAAAATAAAATTTTATTAAAACTGTTACCGGTTCTTAAAATCGATCTACGACTAAAATACTAGATTTTAGTTTATAATTGATCGCAGTTAATGGAAAATAAAATGAAGTTTTATTTGACATCAAAAGAACCTCATAACAAGTGATATGAATTTTACAAAAGGGTACATGAATTGTTGGATGCATGCAATATTCATAAGACCATGTTTTTATAAACTATAATTGTAAAACATATATAAACCCTTATTTACAAAACTTCAAATCTATGCAATCCATTTAAAACCCACTTGGGATTTTTTTGTAGTTCATATGGATTTTAGGGTCACCTTATTCATGTGGGTTGTCAAAAATAGTCAAGGTGTTTTTGTATTTGATTATTGGATAAAGGTCACCTAACTATTTGTGAAATAGGATTCACATGTTTTTTAAATGCATGATTTGATCAATTTCTTATGTGATAAAGGTCGCCTAAGCATTAGAGTTTTGAGGCATAGATGGGATAAACATGTCAAACTAAACAAGAGTTGTTTAGGATCCTATAATCTAGGAGTTGCATATTGTATGTAATTGGTACTCGCTACCTACCGAGTTTGATTAAGTTTATGGGATAAAGGTCGCCTAACCATTTACTTGTTTCGTTACTTGGATCCTAGACTTTAATAAATTAATGTTTTAAGAAACAATATAAGGTATTAATTTTTAAAGACTAAATATTGAAAATACTAAATGAAACTTTGTTAAATTTTGTTGATAATTGTTAAGAATTTTACGCCCTGCAAACTCTTTCTCTTGTTGAGTTTCAAGAGACGGTAACATTTGATGGTTATAATTTCTATAACTGGTATAATATCTCGAGGTTCTACATTTAAGATAAATAGAAATTATATATACTGAAAGATCCCATACCTGAACAACCTCTGCAACCAGTTAGTCTGATCATGATACTTTGATAGAAGTATTATTGTGATGATATTGATGTGTCTCACATCATACTGGAGAAATTAACCTTGACTTGCAGAAAGTATTGGATAATTATGAAACATATTAGATGTATCATCAAGTAAAGTACATATTCAATTAGAACACTAGAAATAGCTTCAAGTCTGTTCAAGAATTGAATAAAAGGAAGTCTAAGAGATTGTGCACTAATATAGACTTATAGTTCAGTTAAGGGAAATAAAGCATAAACCCAAAAATCAAGAAAGGACCTAATGATTAGTGTTGTTTCTATTATGGAAGAAACTGGACACTAAAGAAGGAATTGCTCCTCTCATCTCATCTCATCAAGCTGAAGAAGTCTGACGTGGACAAGACTTTAGATATCTATATGATAGAATTATTTATTTTTCCATCATTCACTTAAGTATGTAATACTTCATGTGACACTAATAATTGATATTATGTGCTGATGATTGGAAGAAATAATCAACTAATTACAAACGAATGGTATTTCGTGTTGAAGATATAACAAGTGTTGTTTTAGTTTTTTATGTAAACAATAGATGTATTGTACCTATCCTTATAGGGACATGTAACAACAGTAATTTATGAATAAATCTAAATTTACTTATCGTTTAATTGATGTTCACATTGATGATCTGAAACGATGTATTATGTGTTAAAAAATATTTTTTCATAATGTTATTTATGAAGTAAATCTATAATCTTTCATTAAATTAATAGTTCTGATCATAACACCTATATAATTAAATGATATTTGATTGGAACTTATCTACTTCATAGTCATCATGACAATGTAAATAAGAAATACATATACCAACTTCAAAAGGATGGAATTTTTGAAGGCAAATGAGCTTGATTCATTTGATATATATGAATCATATTTATACTGGAAGATAATCGGCAAGTGTCTTTGTCTATTAGTAGTTAGAGAACAAAAGGATCGACAAAGAGTTATACATAAGTGATGTATGTAATCTTTTTCAATCCATGAATAGATTTGGTGATAGATGTTTATTTAATTTCACTGACGTCTTTTATTCGTTATTGTTGATACCTTTTATTTTCTCAAATTGTTTCATAGTAAAGATTGAAAAACAACTTAATGAGATCATCATTAACATCTCGCTGTGATAAAGAAAATGAGTTTTGTAAACCAAGTCTTCTTGGAACATCTTTGGAATTATGGAATTGATTCACAACTCATTTCGACAAAAACACTCACTTGTCGTTAGTATGTTTCTTGTGGCACAGGATCACCTGGTCACTTGAATCTATCTCTTGATATTCGAGGTAGCCTTCGTATTCTTTAATGGGATAGGGTCACCTGGCCACTAGTTGAATATCGATAGTATAAGTTTTAAATAGGATAGAACATAGACCTTTTCGTCTATTATAGGGTGTTTTAAAAGGATTATTTACTTTATAAATTTTTGGACCTATGCTCACTGAAACAAACATATATTGTATATATATATTTCCAACTAAACAAATAGATTAGATGCTTATATTAGGCTAAGGATAAAATGGTTTATCCTTGTAGAGTTATAGAGCTTATGTTAGACAACAAGCTTAAATACTATAGCATCTACTAACTGTATTTATGTAAAATATACTAAATGATTGTTTAGGATGAAGTTTTTGCTAATTCTACAAATTGTCATTCCATAAGGCAAGTGATTAGAAAGTGCTTTTTCTAAGTAGGAACAATTTGGAGATGTAAGAGTTATAGAACTATAAACTAAATGTGTCATAATTTGGAACTAGTAAGTTTTCAACTATTGTTGAATCTGCTCAATGGTTGAACAAAAACTAATAAAACACGTAGAGATGTATTCATTTATGATTATCAAGTATGGGCTTGATTAATATTCCTCAATATAGTTTGACTATAAGTAAATTTTCAAGGGAGAGAACATACATGAATGAAAATCTTTCCAAGATTTAAGCTAACATCTCAAAGTAAGAATCTTCTTCTTATAAGTTAATTACATAATGTGATTTAATTATGATTCTAGATGAATCTTGTGTTTTTCTACAAAGCTAGTGGGAGCGCAGTAACATTCCTAACGTTATATGTAGTCGACATATCAATCTCAATTAGGTATGTCCTCATTATGAATGAAGAGATAGTTACATGGTTAGTGGTTCCATGTAGATTTTAATTATAGTTATACATCAGATTTAGAGTACCTCGTGGTTTGGAGAACAACATCCAAAGATGCTTAATGTATAGTTCATTATGACTATGAGTAATCCCATTACGCAAATATTGGTATCTAAGTCATATTCAAGCATCTAATTCATTCTAAATAGTTTTTCTATATATATATGAGTTATATATAAAACCGAAAATGATTGTATTCACAAAGTTTATACAAATCAACTTTTGTCAATTCTACTTAACAAAGCTGCTACATTAGCTAAAGCATGAAAGTCAAGTTGGTGCTATAGGGCATTGTTGATCCAAGTAGATGTATTTGATTGAAATTTAGTATTTGGATATTGGAACAGTACAAGAAACGTATATTGTAATGAATGATATATTGGATATGAGTCTTAATAATTGTTGTGGTATATATTAGCATGTTTAAATCCTTGAATAACTAGGTTATTCTAAATGTCCATAGTAGTTCATAGTTGTGGGAGAATGTCACACCCCAAAACCATGAACGGCGGAAACGTTCTGGGGAGGAGGACGTCATGTACAGTATCACAACAATGAATAATAGTAAAAACAAGCAACAACATCATCCATTGCATTAATAATATAATTTCATACATGTGTGTTCTGTCAAGTTATATAGACACCAAAAATATACATATCAAAATAAAAAACGAGTCTTGAACGCGCTCCATCTTCTCAAAACCTGGCACCTATACCTGTCTATTGGTGACCTGAGAATACAAGTTATTTTGAAAGCGAGTATCAGCTTAAAGCCAGTGAGATCATAAGTATATTAATGTCTGTGTTTGTATGAAAGCATTTGTAAGATGTTTTGTAAAATGTTTGAACTCTCCTAGAAACCCTATGTTTCCTACTAATGGTAGCCTTCTACCAAGGCATCTAGTGTCTGTGTGTATGTCTCTTGTAAGAGTGTGTACTTTCCCAAATCCGACTATTATTAACCAAAAATATAGTTTTTACATTACCGTGCATCGTGTGAATATTCACGAAGTGAATGTAATGGGAAAATATCATAGTACTGTAGTATTTGTAATAAGTGACTACTGCTGTACTAACTACCTTAAAAACAAAAGGTGTTTAAAGTAACATGTGATCGACCTGTATCCTGCTACTGACTCTAGTAAAACGACGATGTAAGACGCCGTAAGAAATGACATTTGGCACCCGTAGACTTGCAAGTCCCACTGTAGCGAGCATCAAGGTGTAGGATAGTCAATCCAGTATAGATCTATACGCAAACTCATACGCTCCCCAATTAAGGAGATTCTGGATACAAAAATGGTCATGGCAGGAAGTGCCATGACCCGTTCAATGGTTCACATAACTGCATGAATGTATATGTAATGAATGTGCTAACTGTAAAGTGTACTCTTTCTCTGTCTAGCCTGCATGTACTGTAATGTTCTGCGTGTGCTAGCTGTAATGTGTGTTCTCTCTCTATCTAGCATGTATAGTAATGTACTGTGTGTACTACTCGTATTGACTCATGAATGAACTGACTCATTGTATGTTTCATTGTTCTAGTAATAGTATTAGTATCTTCATGTGCTACCCCTATGGTAGCTTAGTAGTAATGTATGATCATGATTGTAAACCCTTGCTACCCAAAGGTATGGACTGATGGAAAAGACTTTTATGTCTATATATGTATACTTTTATATAACTGATATTTAGACGACCTTTGGACGGATAACCGATGCCCTACAGCCACATCCCAACGAGGAAAAGGAGATAAAGCGAGCTGGCCTTCTTAAGCCCTTTAAACATTACTTATATAACAATACATACATAGGCATGCATTTGATAATAAGTATAAAAGAGTTTAGGTAAAAGTATTTGATAAGTAAAAGAGTTTGTAAAACAGTTTGAAGCAAAACAGTTTGAATAGTAAGCAACTACTGGTTTGGTAGTTATTAATCACATGTGATTGATGTAATAACTATAAGTATTCAACTTGTATCCCCCCATAAAAGCATTGAAAAACATTTAAACCATTGATTAAGGGGTATGAACTCACCTGTAGTGAGTGGTACTAATGAACTGAAGATGTAGGATTGCTAGGTGTCAAGTAAAGTCATGAACACACTCTATGATCCTAGTTAACATATAATATCACATATATGTATCCAATTAGACTTTAAGCCACTAATTGACAAATTTAAGACATCCTAAGGCATGTAAAACACCTTATATAAGTGCTACAAGTCATAAGGATTGCATCTAGGTGCTAAAGGACCTTGCTATTGTGTTTGGGGTTCAAGGGTGAACTCCTTTGGATTTTACGGTTTTCATGACCATTACCCAATGAGTTTATGGTTGTAAACTCAAGGGTTTACGGTCGTTAACTCCTCGCTTTTTGACCATAAGTTGTTTTGAGGTTTTACAAGTCCTTTGAAGTATTCCCACTTGATGGTTAGGCCTTTGAAAGAGATTAGGGCACCATTTCCCTCCTTTGAGGAGTTCACGGCCCTTAGACCAATTTCCTTTGTGTTTGCGGCCGTAATCTCCTATGATTTATGGTATTTTGGGGCTTTCAAGTCCTTTGCTCAACTAGGAAAGGATTTAGACATTTATCTAAGGCTAGAGAAGGACTTAGGCACACTTTGGTACCCTTACTTGGTGTTTACGGCCCAAGAACATTCTTGGACCGTGAACACCTTGCTCTTGGTGTTCTAGGGACAATTTCTTGATGCAAAGATGTATAACAAGCTCTATGATACCCTAAGATAGAAGTACTTACAATATAGAAGCTTGAAATGAGCTAAAAGTCCAAGAACACTAGTGTGTGTTCTTGGTGTAAATGGAAGAATCAACCTTTTGGAATGATTTCACGGTTAAAAGTGTGTTAAAACACTAGATTAAGCCATATAATCACTTAAGAAAACTAGAATCACTTACTAGTTTGAAGATCTGGAAAATATTTCAGATGATACTTGAGATAGAAATGGGTTTGGATCTTGAGAATTTGGAAAAAGTGTAAATAATGACAATTTGTCATATATATACTCCTAGATTTTAGGGTTTTTGGCTGTAAATATTTTATTCAGGCAGTAAACTCTAATTTCTTAGAGTTTTGGAATAACAGTGTTGCACAAAACCCTAGTGCATCCTCTCTCCTGATATCTCTTAAGGTGAAATTCCTGAAATACTCAAACTTATTCTAAAAAGTCTGAAAATTAACAGTAACTGTTCTGACTTCTATTGACTTGCTATGTTTGTACATAGTAGAAATTCGGGTTGTCACATCATCCCCTCCTTAGAAGGAATTTCATCCCGAAATTAGAATTTAAGCAAATAAGTAATTACAAATAACTAAGTAAAAAGACGAGGATATTTCAGTTTCGTTTGATCCTCACGCTCCCAAGTGAATTCCGGTCCTTGCTTGGCGTTCCAGCGAACCTTCACTATCGGGATACGGCTTTGTTTCGTTTGCTTGACCTCTCGGTCCATGAACTCTACTGGTTCCTCCACGAAGTTGAGGCTCACATTGATCTCGATCTCATCGAGTGGAATAACAAGAGTCTCGTCGGACAGACACTTTTTCAAGTTCGATACGTGGAAGGTAGAATGTACGTTACTGAGTTGGCGCGGTAAGTTAAGTTTGTAAACTACAGGGCCGATTCTTGCGAGAATCTCGAAAGGCCCAATGTACCTTGGATTTAGCTTCCCATGCTTTCCGAAGCGTATCAAGCCCTTCCACAGTGAGATCTTCAATAGAACACGGTCACCCACCTGGAATTCCAATGGTTTCCTACGTTTATCAGCGTAGCTTTTTTGTCGGTCTCTGGAGGCTTTCAATCGTTCACGGATCTGAACGATTTTCTCCGTCATTTCCCGTATGATCTCCGGACCTGTGAGAGTGCTTTCAGGAACTTTTCCTTTAGCTAACTGGGTATCACCCACCTCAGCCCAGCACAGAGGGGATCTGCACTTTCGGCCATAGAGGGCCTCGAATGGAGCAGCCTTTATGCTCGTGTGATAACTGTTATTGTAGGAAAATTTGACAAGGGGTAAATGAGATTCCCATGCTTTCCCAAAGTCGATCACACAAGCTCGCAACATATCTTCCAAGGTTTGTATAGTTCTCTCACTTTGCCCGTCGGTCTGTGGATGGTAGGTTGTACTCATGTCAAGCCTAGTTCCTAAGGAACTTTGTAACGACTGCCAGAACCTCGAAGTGAATCTACTATCTCTATCCGAGATAATGGATAAGGGAACACCATGAAGTCGTATAATCTCCATGATGTAAGTTCTTGTAAGTTTCTCCATCTTGTTTGTTTCTTTGATTGGCAGGAAGTGTGCAGACTTGGTTAATCTATCGACGATGACCCATATGGTATGAAGTCCACCCATTGTCTTGGGCAACTTGGTTATGAAATCCATAGTTATTCGCTCCCACTTCCATTCCGGTATCTCAGGCTGTTGTAATAGACCAGAGGGTTTCTGGTATTCGACATTGACCTTTGCGCAAGTAAGGCATTTACTCACGAAGGTAGCAATCTCTGCTTTCATGTTAGGCCACCAGTATAACTTTTTAGGATCCAGATACATCTTATCTGAACCCGGGTGCATGGAATAATGAGTGTTGTGCACCTCGTTCATGACCAAGTCTCCGAAACCACCGAGTTTCGGGGTCCAGATCCGGTCCATGAAATAATAAGCTCCGCCACCCTTAACCTCCAAGTTCTTATCCATCCCTCTCAAAAATTCACCCGCCACATTTTCAGGCTTCAAAGCGTCGAGCTGAGCCGCCTTAATTTGTGTGGACAAGTGTGAATGGATTGTCATGGTTAGTGATTTGACTCTACGACCAGAATATTCCTTCCGACTTAGGGCGTCAGCTACTACGTTGGCTTTACCCGGATGATAACGAATTTCGCATTCGTAATCACTGAGTAGCTCGACCCATCGTCGCTGTCTCATGTTGAGCTCCTTCTGGTCGAATATGTGTTGTAAGCTTTTGTGGTCTGTAAAGATAGTGCTTTTCGTTCCGTACAAGTAATGTCTCCAGATCTTCAGAGCAAACACAACTACTCCTAATTCAAAATCGTGGGTCGTGTAATTGATCTCATGTGTCTTTAGTTGTCTCGAGGCATAGGCGATGACCTTACCTTGCTGTATCAGAACACATCTGAGTCCTTGATTTGACGCATCGCAATAGACCACGAAGTCTTCTATTCCTTCGGGAAGGGATATTATTGGTGCGGTGCACAAGGATCGTTTGAGCGTTTGAAATGCTCTTTCTTGCTTCTCTTCCTAGTCAAAGGCCACACCCTTCTGGGTCAGTGTTGTAAGAGGTTTCGCAATGCGGGAGAAGTTCTGAATGAACTTGCGATAGTAGTCAGCGAGGGCTAGAAATTGACGAATTTCTGTAGGTGTCTTCGGTGCTGACCAGTTCTCAATGGCCTTGATTTTTTAAGGGTCCACGTGTATACCTTCTTCGCTAACCACGTGCCCTAAGAATTCGACTCGTCAAATCCAAAATTCACATTTCGAGAACTTCGCATAGAGATTCTCCGTACGTAATGTTTTGAGGACTTGACGCAGATGTTGACTATTGTCCTCCTTACTTCGGGAGTAGATAAGTATGTCATATATAAAGACGATGACAAACTGATCCAAGTAAGGACGACACACCCTATTCATTAAGTCCATGAATACATCATGCGTGTTTGTCAATCCGAATGGCATCACTACGAATTCGTAGTGCCCATAATGAGTTCGGAAGGCTGTCTTTGGAACATCCTCCCCTTGCACTCGTAATTGGTGATATCCGGATCTCAAGTCGATTTTTGAAAAGAAGTTCGCCCCTTGAAGTTGGTCAAATAAATCGTCGATACGAGGCAACGGATAACGATTTTTGACGGTCAGTTTGTTGAGCTCCCTGTAGTCGATGCACATACGAAATGATCCGTCCTTCTTCTTGACGAACAAGACTGGAGCTCCCCAGGGTGAGAAGCTTGGTCTTATAAATCCCTTGCTGAGCAGTTCGTTAAGTTGACCGGACAGTTCTTGCATCTCTGCAGGTGCTAGACGATAGGGCGATTTGGCTACTGGGGTAGCCCCTGGAACTAAGTCAATTTGGAAGTCGACTTGACGTTGCGGAGGTAATCTTGGGAGTTCTTCTGGAAAGTTGTCGGGAAAATCGCGTACTACTGGAATGTTCTGAATGTCCTTCGTTTCTTGGCTCACATCGACCACATGAGCAAGGAATGCACGACATTCCTTTCGCAAGAATTTTTGAGCTTGAATGCTCGAAATGATACGAAGGTTTGTGCTGGGTTTGTCGCCATAAACTACTAGGGTTTCGCCAGACAGTAGATTAAGGCGAACAACCTTTTTGTAACACATGATATCGACATGATGAAGACTCAACCAAGCCATACCGATAATGACGTCGAAACTTTTAATGGAGACTGGCATAAGATCGATCGAAAATGAATGGCTATCTAAAGTTGGGATACACCCTATGGATATACTGCTAGTTCTCTCTATCTTCCCATTAGCCATTTCTACAGTGAATGGTTCATTAAGTGCTCGTGATTTTTCCCTAAGGAAATGAGAAAATTTTTGGTTCACGAAACTCCTCTCCGCTCCACTATCGAACATAATGCATGCATAAGAGTTATCGAGGAGGAACGTACTAGTGACCACTATGGGGTCGGCAACCGCTTCCTCATGGCCTATGGCTAGAACTCTTGCCGCTCCACCGGCAAACCCTGCCTTCAGGCAGTTTCTTTTGAAGTGGCGTACCTCGCCACATCCGTAGCAAGTTTGGCCTACTCCAGCACCGGGGGCTTGGTTGATTGGCTTTGCCGAAGCTTTACAGAAATGGGCAGTGTGCCCCTTCCCATTGCAGTTGAGACACTGCATCTCTCAGCAGGTGCCAACTTGATGGAAGTTGCACTTGTTGCACTTAGGCAAACTTCCAGCGTACTGCTTTACCGAAGCAACAGCGGCAGATGTTATCGCAGCATGTACTGCCACGACCGGCTGCTTTTTGGCAGCCTTAGCTTTCTTCTTGTCATCCCAAAACTTCCGTTTGGAATTAGCGGTTTTTGCGGGTTCTGAGATGGCCAAGGTAGTTGTTGCGGCCGGGTTACGAACCCTATGGTCTATGATGGCCAAGGTAGTTGTTGCGGCCGGGTTACGAACCCTATGGTCTATGAGCCGCTGCGCCAATCGTTTGGCACTATCAAATGTAGTGGGGTGTGATGCCAAAACATTTCCTTGGTATGGTGGCACCAGCCCCCATATGTATCTCTTGATTTTCTTTCCCTCTGAAGGAATCATGTTGGGACAGAGAGCCACCAGCTCGCAGAATCTGGCGGTGTAGGCGACTACGTTGGAGCCCTTCATGGTTAGGCTCTATAGTTCTTCCTCCAGTTTTTGGATCTCGCCCCTCGGGTAGTACTCCTCAATCATGAGGTCTTTCAAAGTTTCCCAGCCTATAGCATTAGCCCCTATTAGAGATAGTGACTTAACATGGCTGTTCCACCATGTTAGAGCTTTCGTTTCAAAGGTGCAAGCAACGAACTTCACCTTGCTCTCCTTGGGACAAAAGCAGATTTCAAAAACCGATTCGGTTTTCTCGAACCATTGCGAGAGGGCAATGACTCCGCCAGTCCCCTTGAAGGACAATGGCTTGCATTTGGTGAAGTCCTTGTATGAGCACCCTCTCGAGCGCACCGGGATTTCACCATGAGTTGATAGGACATGGGTTCCTCCTCCAGTGGAATCAGATGAATGATATTGAGGCATGGCTGTAGCCACAACTGCAGCTACAACAACATTTAAGGTTGTCGTGTCAAACTGAGGAGTAGGTGGTGTTTCGTTATTGAGGTTTCTCCTTGGTTTTCTGCGAGGTGGCATCTTTGATCTATAAGTTTATGAAGATGAAAACATTGTTAAGAATTTAATGGAAGACTTAATGAAAATGACTCATGGACTAACTCTTCATAGCCCAATAATACGATTGAATGTAGATCTAGAACTGATAGATGATCACATTTGGATAATAACTCCCATAAAATTAGGTACTTGTCAATATTACTGGAATTACAGATGTAACAAGTTTGGGAAAAACGGCCAAATGAAAGAGGCCTTACATCAACCAAAATGGGAAAATTTTGACAGAATTACAACCTAACCAAGACCTACAGGCCTATGATTTACAAAGATAAGGAATTAGACCAGAGTTTTACATAACTAGGTTATATACAAAAGAGAGAAGTTGATGAGAATCTATCAGCGATGAGAACTGCCAAAGTGAGTTTTTGATCCCGGCAGGAGACGTTCTATGTCCCTCATGCGCCTATCAGCTCTTGCTTGTTGAGCTCGAAGTTCTCTGACTTCAGTTCGGGTTTCAGTGAGTTCCCTCTGAAGAGCTGCATTGTGAACCAGAGCCCTGTCATGAGCAGACTCTAGCTGGCGAATGCGGACAATGTTGACACCAGAGTTGGCGTCAATCTGCAAGACTCAATTGATAGTTGATTGACCCAGTATTGTGTTCTGAGAAATCCTACGAACCATGACGAGTAGGACTCTGTCAGCAGAAAATCCCTCAGTGAGGTTGTAGAAGCTTCTGTCTCCGTTGTAGGGAATGGGTTGGCCATGTTCCTGGCTCCATGTATTCAAGTTTGTGGCCCACAGGGGTGTGGGTCCTTGAAATGCTGGGCGAGGATTTGGGTTTTGAAATAGGTTGTTGACTTCTGGCTCTGAGTCAGAACAATCAGAAAAGCCTTCAGCTTCATGATCATCCAAAGGAATTTGGTACTCATCATCGGACTCTGCTTCAAGCCATCCTGCATTGCCGTGGTTGGGATAGTATGGGTCTCCGGGAAGGTGGAATCCAGCCATTAAATCTACGCGAGAAGAGAGGTATAAGAATCTAGCACATAAGTAACTGATAGTAATGCAAAATACTCCTATAGTATTTTAAGTTTAGGTTCTATTGTTCTCATTATGGTATTGTGGGTAAGTTTTTAGACTTGTTGCAACCTCACAACCACACTTAGGCACATGCTAGGTTGATTAAGCTATATCTTCCCAGTTTTGACTATATGTCTCTAAGTCTACTTGTGCTGCCCAACAATCGTAATACTTTTGTACTGTCTTAGTGACACTGATTTTAGTATGAATGCAGGTACGTATACTTAATTAAATATTTTAATATTTAAAGTATAAACTCTTGGTCAGAGTATTTTTATCCTATTGTATTTATAGTTAGTATATCTTTTATGGGTTGATATACTCAATTCACTATAAACAATGCTCTGATACCAATCTGTCACACCCCAAAACCATGAACGGCGGAAACGTTCTGGGGCAGAGGACGTCATGTACAGTATCACAACAATGAATAATAGTAAAAACAAGCAACAACATCATCCATTGCATTAATAATATAATTTCATACATGTGTGTTCTATCAAGTTATACAGACACCAAAAATATACATATCAAAATAAAAGACGAGTCTTGAACGAGCTCCATCTTCTCAAAACCTGGCACCTGCACCTGTCTATTGGTGACCTGAGAATACAAGTTATTTTGAAAGCGAGTATCAGCTTAAAGCTGGTGAGATCATAAGTATATTAATGTCTGTGTTTGTATGAAAGCATTTGTAAGATGTTTTGTACAATGTTTTGTAAAATGTTTGAACTCTCCTAGAAACCCTATGTTTCCTACTAATGGTAGCCTTCTACCAAGGCATCTAGTGTCTGTGTGTATGTCTCTTGTAAGAGTGTGTACTTTCCCAAATCTGACTATTATTAATCAAAAAAATATAGTTTTTACATTACCGTGCATCGTGTGAATATTCACGAAGTGAATGTAATGGAAAAATATCATAGTACTGTAGTATTTGTAATAAGTGACTATTGCTGTACTAACTACCTTAAAAACAAAAGGTGTTTAAAGTAACATGTGATCGACCTATATCCTGCTACTGACTCTAGTAAAACGACGATGTAAGACGCCGTAATAAATGACATTTGGCACCCATAGACTTGCAAGTCCCACTGTAGCGAGCAACAAGGTCTAGGATAGTCAATCCAGTATAGATCTATACGCAAACTCATACGCTCCCCAATTAAGGAGATTCTGGATACAAAAACGGTCATGGCAGGAAGTGCCATGACCCGTTCAATGGTTCACATAACTGCATGAATGTATATCTAATGAATGTGCTAACTGTAAAATGTACTCTTTCTCTGTCTAGCTTGTATGTACTGTGATGTTCTGCGTGTTTTAGCTGTAATGTGTGTTCTCTCTCTATCTAGCATGTATAGTAATGTACTGTGTGTACTACTCGTATTGACTCATGAATGAACTGACTCATTGTATGTTTCATTGTTCTAGTAATAGTATTAGTATCTTCTTGTGCTACCCCTATGGTAGCTTAGTAGTAATGTATGATCATGATTGTAAACCCTTGCTACCCAAAGGTATGGACTGATGGAAAAGACTTTTATGTCTATATATGTATACTTTTATAAAACTGATATTTAGACGACCTTTGGACGGATAACCGATGCCCTACAGCCACATCCCAACGAGGAAAAGGAGATAAAGCGAGTTGGCCTTCTTAAGCCCTTTAAACATTACTTATATAACAATACATACATAGGCATGCATTTGATAATAAGTATAAAAGAGTTTAGGTAAAAGTATTTGATAAGTAAAAGAGTTTGTAAAACAGTTTGAAGCAAAACAGTTTGAATAGTAAGCAACTACTGGTTTGGTAGTTATTAATCACATGTGATTGATGTAATAAATATAAGTATTCAACTTGTATCCCCCCCCATAAAAGCATTTAAAAACATTTAAACCATTGATTAAGGGGTATGAACTCACCTGTAGTGAGTGGTACCGATGATCTGAAGATGTAGGATTGCTTGGCGTCAAGTGAAGTCATGAACACACTCTATGATCCTAGTTAACATATAATATCACATATATGTATCCAATTAGACTTTAAACCACTAATTGACAAAGTTATGACATCCTAAGGCATGTAAAACACCTTATATAAGTGCTACAAGTCATACGGATTGCATCTAAGTGTTAAAGGACCTTGCTATTGTGTTTGGGGTTCAAGGGTAAACTCTGTTGGAGTTTACGGTTTTCATGAAAATTACCCAATGAGTTTACGGTCGTAAACTCAAAGGTTTATAGTCGTAAACTCCTCACTTTTTGACCATAAGTTGGTTTGAGGTTTTACAAGTCCTTTGAAGTATTCCCACTTGATGGTTAGGCCTTTGAAAGAGATTAGGGCACCATTTCCCTCCTTTGAGGAGTTCACGACCCTTAGACCAATTTCCTTTGTGTTTGCAGCCGTAATCTCCTATGATTTATGGTATTTTGGGGCTTTCAAGTCCTTTTCTCAACTAGGAAAGGATTTAGACATTTATCTAAGGCTAGAGAAGGACTTAGGCACACTTTGGTACCCTTACTTGGTGTTTACGGCCCAAGAACATTCTTGGACCATGAACACCTTGCTCTTGGTGTTCTAGGGATGATTTCTTGATGAAAAGATGTATAACAAGCTCTATGATACCCTAAGATAGAAGTACTTACAATATAGAAGCTTGAAATGAGCTAAAAGTCCAAGAACACTAGTGTGTGTTCTTGGTGTAAATGGAAGAATCAACCTTTTGGAATGATTTCACGGTTAGAAGTGTGTTAAAACACTAGATTAAGCCATATAATCACTTAAGAAAACTAGAATCACTTACTAGTTTGAAGATCTTGAAAATCTTTCGGATGATACTTGAGAGAGAAATGGGTTTGGATCTTGAGAATTTGGAAAAAGTGTAAATAATGACAATTTGTCATATATATACTCCCAGATTTTAGGGTTTTTGGCTGTAAATATTTTATTCAGGCAGTAAACTCTAATTTTTTAGAGTTTTGGAATAACAGTGTTGCACAAAACCCTAGTGCATCCTCTCTCCTGATATCTCTTAAAGTGAAATTCCTGAAATACTCAAACTTATTCTAAAAAGTCTAAAAATTAACAGTAACTGTTCTGAATTCTATTGACTTGATATGTTTGTACATAATAGAAATTTTGGGTTGTCACAGAGAATCCATGAGGTAAGACTAATATGAGTGGATTGGTGGATTCTCGTGGAGATAAGAATGGCAAAGAGTTGCTACCAACTTCTTAGGTACTTGATTGGGAGAATAAGTATTGGACTTGACCCGCATCAAAACCACTTTATGGATCGTAGTTAAGAGTGATGTTGTGATTAAGGTTGTATCTTTTAAATCTTATAACCGAGACACATATTTGGGACTTGAAGTGTACGGATTGTTGTGCTTAGACATGGTTTAACATTGTTTCTTAAAAGGTAGTCATAAGTGTGACATCCCCGTTTTTACGGCCATAAAATACCTATTTGTTTATGCTTTCTTTTGACAATCAGAGTAACCTTTTAAAGAAAAGTGTTGTGGAATTTGTTCCGAGAAAAACATGATAAATACGTTATCAAAGCATTTACGAAGAATTGTATTTTATTCATTTGAAAACGTTGGGATGCCATCATCAATATAGAAACATAAGCATAAACAAAACTTACATTCATTAACACTAGTGATTTACATCTCCTTAATCTCTTAGTGTAATGCAACTTCATATCGACACTTGTGATACAAATAAACTTGAGTGGGTTAGGTTAGGAAACTTGGTGAGTACATAAGGATTTCAGTGCCACAATGTTATATCATATATATATATATATATATATATATATATATATATATATATATATATATATATATAAAATTTAGAACTCACAAAATATAAAATTTCACCATATATTTATAAGCAACTCTTACCCCACCTCGTCGTTCCTCCCAACGACACTATCCATACTCTTGGACCTTAAATTTTACCTCTTTACTTAATCCACACTCTCGAATCAATAACTATGCCCATTCATACTCTCAGACTAGGCACAAATGTCTATGTCTAAATCCATACTCCCAGATTAATGACAAATAACTATGTCCTATCCATACTCCCGGACTAAGGACAATTGACTATGTCTTAATCCATACTCTTGGATTAATGACAATTGACTATGTTCAATCCATACTCTTGGACTAGGGACAATGATTATGTCTAATCCATGCTCCCAGATTAATGACATATTTTAAAGTTCTATTCTCTGTGTATATCTCACTCGTACTCATAAGAAGAAACTACCTAGAATTCCTCATAATTAATTTAGGTTTACTCTTTATCCTAAATCATAATATATTATCAAGTATGTTCTTTAACACGTATCTCAGGCAACATCAATCAATACTTGTATTAAAATCATGTTCATGAAAGGGACTATGCACTCGATAAAGTGATGACTTCAAACTCAGATAGTGCTTCGCTTCTTAAAAATAATTTCCTTCGACAAAAACTAGTATTATTACCACTAGATTTTAGTCTAATATTTACCGTGACTAATTATTAGTCTTATTATTATTATTATTATTATTATTATTATTATTATTATTATTATTATTATTATTATTATTATTATATAAGCGTTTAAACAATATTTTTCACCCACTATGTACAGACAGGGGCCAGACATGAAACATCGAAGGGTAGGACCATTTTGGCGTATAGCAGTTCTGAAATCCAACAACCTAGGCGGCCCTTCAAACTAGATTCCCTGTACTGCGAGTGGTTAAAAAGATTTTATAACAACACTTATATATGTCATAATAATAGCCCAAATATTTATTATAAGTTCATATAACAATACTAATTTTAAATATAAGTTATACTTAAAGTAGGGTAAGCATAACTTACTTACAATGGGGTTTTAGCTAGGAGTCGAGCTCTGTATGGGCAGAATTTCGTCGTTAAATCTTTCTAAGAAAGATTCGTGCAATGCTTCAACGCTCACCTTACTATACTAAAAATACAGAAAGAGAAGTTGAATTACGAGGGACCGAAATGATCGGGGGGATAAGAAGAGAATGACTCTTGAATCAAGAGAATGATGCAAGAAATATGAGAGCTTGAGGCTCTTATTTATAGTAATTGAATTTTCAAAAACTACCCTCTAAGTTACTTAATGACCTTATAGTTATATAAACGACTAAATACCCATTTATAATACTATTTTAAATAGATTTAACGATATTTGTACTAAACTAATGTTGAAAGTACTCAAGACTAGTCTTATAATGACCGCATCGTCGATACCTTTCCAATGATATGTACATATGTATATATTTATGTACACGTATATATGATTTATACTTTATTTTAATATGTAAATATGCTATTATAATTTATAAATCGTTCATACGAACTCCGTTTTTCACATTCTATATATCCACGTGTAGGTGGAGACGTACTATACAACTTTCGTTTAGACCCCGTCGGAAAATTTTGACTTTGTTTTTAAAGTTATATATTTTTAACAGGCCGGAACAGGAAAAATTTGTTAAAAATTCATAACTTCTTCATCTGACATCCATTTTCGTCTGTCTTTTTACTGTTGCACTACTATTAATGAGGTCTTCAGTTCTCATTTAGGTTGCGTTGGCCAAAAATCGATCGATCTAAAATTCGAATTTCGGGTTGGGCACTGCTATGCGAAATCTTAGAAAAATCATAACTTGCTGATACGAAGTCATATTTAGGCGTTCTTTTTATGTATGTTCTCGGTTTAAGATATGCTACGATCTTCATTTAGATCACTAAGGCTAAAAAGCATTTTATGGTAAACTCACTTTTTACGTCACACAATGTCGTGCCGGTTTAGCTGTAAAACTTCGATGGGTTATAATTTTTTCATTATAACTCGGATTTCAACATTCTTTATATGTACGAAACCCTTGTGACATATACTATTACTTAGTTAAGATTATTTATTTTTAATCATCTTCTATCAAAAATTTAGTTTTTTGACACTTATTTTCTCCAAATTGACTAGCCCAGATCTGTGGGCGTTACAATAAGGGTCATCGTTGGGTATGACATGAACTACATTGATAGGCATATGTAGTCAAGATGATCTTTGTATTATTAGACCTGAGATACAATAAAGGCCATCATTGGGTATGACATGAACTACTCTTCACATCATGACCCTTCTATGGTTTACGTCGTGAGCCTTGCTTTTACCCAAAAACCATGACTTTGACTCCTTGAAGCCCTAAATTGATCCAACCTGGAAATTGGGTGTTACTATAACATCCTGTTTTAGATCGTTTGTGATTTAGGGATTTGTGGGCTGCAGCCTGGGCATGAGGAAGCCTCGGGGTTAAGACGAGTTGCTTGAAGTGTAGGGTCTCCATCATCTTTCCGTGGAGTTGAGGTTTGTGGGAAACGGACTGATGACAAGGGAGTTATAAAAAGTTTGAAGATCGGGCAAGATAAGTCCCTAAGTTGAGAATTATGGCAGCGAAGTACATTGGGCGTACATATGCATATGCTTAGCGTACTCATGTGCGTGGGTTTTAAGCGGAGCCACCTAGTACGCTGGGCATACCAGAGGGTACGCTGGGAATACCAGAGGGTACGTTGGGTGTACTAGGCACATAATGGAAAACCCTAAGTTGAGGGTTGTCGCTATATAAAGAATAAGATAGCGTCATTCCTTGCCACCATCCTCAACCAATAAACCCTCTCAAACCTTAATCCTTGTTCTTGAGATGGTGTGTGTCCATTTGAGAGTTTTTAAGTGATTTTCTGTGTGTTCTTGAAGTGAAGAGGAAGCTTTGAAGAAGTAGGAGTGGGATTCCAGGCTTTGGATCTGAGCATATCTGATTTGGGAGCTTCATATAGAGGTATAAAGCTTCAAGCATTCTTACTCTTTTGATTTGTGCAACTTTATGGAGTATTTTAGGGTTTTGTCCCAAAATATGGAGACTTTATGAGTTATTGAGCTCCGGAGACCTTGATCAACACCCTTTGAGTGTATTTACTATAATAATGTCATAAAAATCCAATATTGGACGTTAGAATCGAGTCATGCATGAGATATGAGCATTATGAGAAAAGAGGATGAGTGTTTTGAGTGTTTGTGACCAAATCAGCCATGCAAAGGCTTAAAGTCACTGACTTTATGGAGTAAGAGATATTCGGGAGTCCAGATCTGATAATTGAGCTAAGGACAACAGGGTTGGTGTCCCCGAATCAGTTTCACACATGCGTGAGTACGCTGAGCGTACCAAGGGAGACTTTTGGGATAAATCTTATGATGGGCCTTAATGGTTGGTCCTGAATTTTTGGGATAGTGTATTAGAGACTTTGAGCAGAGAAATATTATAATTATGGCTTAGGCCCTTGAGTTGGGCTTGTCTCTTGGACTAGAGAGTTGGGCCTCAGGAGAGCCCATTCATTATTGGGCCTTGCTGGGCCCAATGAGTTTCAGGTTGTTAATGGGTTGGTTAGTGGATTACCTTTAGACCTAACGAGTGAGGATTTAGACTTAGATCTTAATGGGGTAATTGTGGATTTAGGTCCAGTGTTAGAGTCCGGTGCAGCAGCAACATTTATAGAGGCTGTTCATCATACAAGGTGAATCTTCTCACTATACTTACCATGAGTGGTATCGTTGTGTGGCTGTGATGTCTTATGTGTTTATATTGAGTACTTTGATATCCTACATTATGTCTATGTGATTTATGCTGTGTATTATTCTGTGCTTACTGAGTTAGGACAACAGGGTCCACTCGAGTATGGGACCGGAGCGTCCCACTTAGACACATTGACCGGCGGGTCTTACTGTGTTATGGCCTCGAGTGGCTAATGAGTGGTGTGTGGTATTTTGGAGAACTGACTAAGCTTCGTGTTTATCATGTTATGTGTTTCAGGTTTTTCTTAGGATCGCTGGAAGGCACTGGCTTGATTGTACACACTAGTGAAAGAGTTATGTTTTGAGGATCCTGTATTTTAATAAAAAAAATCATGGAGTTGAAAATTGTAAATTAAATAAAAGAGATTTTTGTGAAATATGTTATGAGAATTATGGGATTTTAAATGATAAAAATTGGTTGAAAATTTACGGTGTTATAGTTACAATTCCCCCTCCCCCCCCCCCACACACACACACACACACTTAAATTCGATTCTATCCTCAAAATCACTTATCGATCCTATTCTAGATGAAACCCTGTGAGGGTCCTTCAAATATGAATCCTTCGACACAACTTCAAACCTCAAAAGAAAGAAGCAATTTGACGATCAATAATTCCTTACAACATTGTTAATCCACAAGAGTAGATCTCATTTTTTAGTCCCGAACCTTCAGGTCCCGACATCGTAGACAACCTTCAGGCAACTGATCCACCTCATTTACAGTCATGCTACCAAAGACGTCTAACCCATCTTGGTCTTGCATCAATCATCAATATTCGAATTAGGAACATCATCCCACATCGTAGCTGCTGACCTCACATACTGACACATCAGTGAGAAATCCTTACAAAACTCGGCAGACAAGGCTAAACCATCCTTTATATCAATTATGCTGACCGAAATCCATAGATTTTATCGATCCTAGATCTACTCATCCAACTGCCGCTATACTAAGCTTAATGAAAATGCACTTGCATAAGGAATCCCAACGATCACATACACAACTAGACCATGCTCCTACTTGGCTACAACAACCCTGCTTAGCTATCTACTTGCAACACTCAAGCTCACCCTTGATCTACTAACCAACAACAATACTCGGGCCTACCCCCAATCCACTAACCAACAACACTAGGGCTGACTCCCGATCCACTAACAACCAACAACACTCGGGCCTACCCTCGATCCATTAACCAACAACAACACTCGGGTCAATCCCCGATCCACTAACCAACAACAACAATCGGGCCTACCCCCACTCCACTAAACAACATCAAGACTCGACTTAACAAGACTTAATTGATCCTAACAGGTCTTCAGGCCGTGACTCAGACCTCCAAGCCCCAATAAAACAAGAACAGACAAGGAAGCCCTCATCACCTCCCTCAAAGTTGGCTCCTAGCACCTTAGAGTCTAAAGCACAAGCACTCCCAACATATGATGCTATCAAAACTAAAATTGATACAACTTGAAGGGAAATCCAATAGCTAATGAAGATCATGATGTGAAATCGGAAAATTCAGCAGTTGCATAGAAGTCTTGAACTTGGAGAAATTCGATTGAGAACCGAACCTTTGTAGAAGATCTACCAGCTAAGAGGTTTCACTCTCCCCCACTTGAGATATGGTAGAGTCTAAGAACTACATGATCCTTTGATACACAGACTAACTTGAACTCCACCACTTGATCCCAACTACAGATATCCACATATGCAGGAGAATCTGATCCCACACAACATTCAGAATTTCCATCTTGCATACAATCGAGGAAAAGGATAATTAATTAATTCATAACTAGAATAAACAAAGATAATTAAGATAATTCAATTTAACTAGTCATTCAAGATTACAACTAAACTTTGAAACACAAACAAAAATTATAGATAATTACTATTACTGCAACAATTGATAAATAGAAGAACTGCCAACTTAAATCTCGATCCCCGGAACTTCAGTCGTCCCATGTCGACCGGCGGGTAACTGTCAAGGTAAGGGTGTAGGATCCAGCATCTCACCGAAAACGATAAAAGGACAATGAGATATAATGTGCCCTTCCTGGCCGTAATGAAAACAAAATCACGCACTCCGCTTGCAATCTCTACCAAAATGACCCTCCTCACCACACCTGTGACATACAAAAGATCGACATCTCCCTCCAACTAATCCCAAACTTCGCCTGGTGGACTTGGAGAGTTTCGCTGTAAGGCTGGGATTGAATCGATCCAGACATTGCTCCCTCGCTTGGGTCTCTATCTCAATATCTCACCTCCTTGTGACATCCTGAAGCTCAGAGAGAGTACAATGTAACAACACGAATTTTCAAGTATTTTAATATCCCTTGTATCTTTATTATTAATGCACTTTTGGTTCCTTGGAAGAAAAGTTTCACAAGTTCGGCCGTACACTGGCACTTCAGCGAGACTCCCAAACCCTAATTTCACAGTTTCTCCCTATATAAAGAATATTAAACCCTCTTTTGGTCACCCGCATCAGCCTCCAAACCTTCCCTAAACCCTAATCCCAAGTTTGAGTGTCTGTGTGAGCCTCTCAAGTTCATTTGGATGTCTTGGTGCATTTAGTGGAAGAAAGAAGCTAGAGAAGAAGAAGATGGTGTTAGCAAGTTTATAGATCTAGAAAACTTCCCTCCTTGTGCATCATTTTTAGGTATATAGCTTCTACCATGAAAAGACTTTCATTAGATCTTCTTGTTTGAAGTTTTCTGAGTTTTTGTCCCTGAATATTGCACCTTTATGAGTTTGGGTCACTCCAAGGGTTTGTAGTTGTCCTTTCATGTATTTTGGGACTTGTAGATGCATAAAAATGATAGATTGATCGCTTCTTTTGGTTCATGCATGAACTATATAGCTTAGAATGTGTTGGGAAATTATGGATGTTGCTTTGGAACTTGTACAGCCATGCAAAGGCTTAAAGTAGATAATTTTATGGTTCAGACATCTTGGAATGACCATATATGTGTTTTGGAGTAATTTTATTAAGGGTTTAAGACACAAGTTAGTAGGAATTGGATCAGACTGAGTAAGTTGGGCGTAAAGCTGGCTACGCCCCCACGTAGCCGATCTAAGCCCCATTATTTCGTTGGTCCGAGTTGTACGCCCCACATAGGTTGTGGTACGCTCAGTGTATGCGATGAATGTTGACTTTTGTTAACTTTGAACCTTGGTCAAGATTTAGGGGTTTTGGACCATGTGAAGGGGAAAAATGGTCCTTTTTCCCTTAGAAGGTTCAGTTGTGGGATTTGGACTTGCGAGTGAGTTTTTAGACCTTAATTATTAATTAAGGTTAATTATTTTGTTGACTAGGTGGAGTCTAGATCTGGCAGTTCGGGTGCTAGGTTTTGGTGCCATCATTATCAGGTGGGTCTCCTCACTTAATCTTACCTATATGGTAGGGTAGATGTATATATGATGACTAGTTGGGTCTAGCTATTATGATTATGTTATGCTATTTATATGTGACTGAGTCTGCTGATAACCAACCAAGGTTGTTGATAACCCATCGGGAATGCTGCTAGCCCATCAGGACTGCTGATAGTCCTTAGGGTTGTTGATAACCCATAGTTGTTCATGTATGATGTGTTTTACGTTTTATCATGGAGAAATCACTAAGCTTTGTGTTTATAGTTATTGATTTATATGTGGCAGGTACTTCACAGGACCGTGGGAAGGAAAATGCATGATTGTACACACGTGGTGGGGAATTTACTATTGGGACATGTTTATGAAATCTGATAATTATGATATTGGTTTTTTTGGGATAATATTTATTTGATAACTTTATTGTGGAACTCTGTTTCTGGTAATTTAAAAATGAAAAATTTGGTCTAAAATTTATGGTGTTACATAAAATATCGATGGGTAGACACAAACTACCGAATATATGTCTTCAGCATGCTTAAGTACCGAGTCATTTCAGACTGCACCAAAGTAGAGAACTTAGGAGTGAACAAAGCCCTCTCAGTGAACATATTGGTGCTCTCTATCATCAACTCAACCATTTGTCTCAAATCCAGGTACTCTTGGGCTAGTCTCTCCCTCTCAAACAGGGGAACATATCTCTGACGGAACATCTCTGAGAATTTCCCCCAAATAATGGTAGCCCTCTGCTCGGGAATGTAACCACCAGTCACCATCCTCCACCAATCCTTCGCCCCCAAACTGAGAAGGTTTAGGGTACACTTGACCTTCTGTTAGTCAGCAGGGCAAGAACATGTGAAGAAACAACCCTCCACATCAGATAGCCACCTCATCGCCACAATCGGGTCCTTGAACCCATTAAACTCCTGGGATTTTGTATTGTCGAAGCTCCAATACTGGAGGGCTTTCTCCCCTTGAACCCTTACAGGAGCAACAGCTGCGGTAGCTGCTGAAGCAACAACCTCAGAAAGTGCAGCATAGCGATCATCGAATAGCTCAATCATGGTAGTCTTGACCAAATAAAACAACTATGGATTAGTCTCCCTAATCGCATCATCCACTCCTACAACAATGATCTCACGAATCTCTTCCTCACTCATACCTGCTCTCCCAGTATTTCCAGCTCTTAATCCTGAACCTTTAATAGCCACCATAATGAAAATATACCAAGAAAAGATCAGACATCACAACATAGTGCTCAATACACCAGACCCTAATTGTAGCACCTGGTTCTTGGTACATATTTCTTTTTATTTTTATCTAATTGTTTTTCATTTTTGGCCTTGGACTCGGCGACTTGAAGGACCAACTCGCCGAGTAGAAGCGGGACGTAACACGGGATTTAAGTGATGGACTCGTTGAGTCGGGTCCCGAACTCGACGAGTAGGCTCTGGCTGGACAAAAACCCTAATCTGAGGGTTTACACCCTATTTAAGCAACCTTATACAGCCTCCATCTTCCCTTATGCTCCCAGAAACCCTCTATAGAAAACCCTAGCCGTTGTTGAAGTAATCTAAGTCATTTTGGTGGATTTTGGTGTTGGTGGTCTAAGAAGGAAGGATAAGAACTTGAGGAAACAAGAGGAGAGCAGAGGGGTTCGAGTTTGTGCTTCATCTTCAGTCCTCAGAAGGTATAAAGTTGCTAACTTGCCTTTTCAATTGCTAGATCTCACTTTGTGGAGGTTTAGGGCTTTTATAAGCCATTTTAGGAAGTCAACCATGAATGCAAGCATGGTTGGGGACAAGGCTTCGGATCTAGGTACTTTGAGGGGTCACAAGGCAGAAAGTGGGTGCTTTTCAACCCAAGGAAGACCCCATGCGACCCAAGAGCTTGTTTTAGGACCTTTTGAGCTCAAAGTCCCATGCAAGCACGTAAAGTTTGTAATTTTACATGCTAGGTCGATTGTACAGGTTTGGATCTATCTTTTGATCAAGGGTTGTACATCATAAATCAAAGATTTGGTGAATGGACGTGACCAACTCGACGAGTCCATTCTTGGGACTCGACGAGTCTAGGGATTTGAGTCCCATATCTGTTAAGGGTCTAAAGAACTCAGCTGGGTGTTAGAAGGACTGTAGAAGGTCAGAAAGAGTGACCCAACGCATTGGACTTAGTTTTAGACCTAGAGTTCATGGGACTCGACGAGTGAAAGAACAAACTCGGCGAGTCCAAGGCAATCTCCTTAAGATTGAAGGTAGACTCAACGAGTTGTTCATACAACTCAGCGAGTCGGATGAAGGATCATTCGATGTTCTTATAGGAGAGGAACTCGTCGAGTCATCGCCAAACTCGATGAGTCGAGTCGGGTATGAGGACGTGTAAAGGGTTAGGAACTTGAAGAGTTGACGACCCAACTTGGCGAGTCGGGTCAACTTGAAGTTGACTTTGACTTGGACTGGATTAAGGGTAAAATGGTCATTTTACCCTAAGATTAGATGTCACTTTTCTGACTAAGTGTTTCGTAGGGATTGTAGCCGGAGGATTTCCGGAGCAGTAGCAGGCGGAGACTTCCCACACGGATTATCAGCAGCTACTTGTTTGAGGTGAGTTACCTTCCAATAGCGGTGGGTCTGTGGCCACAATGCCGAGCCACTAGTAGGAGTTGTATGAATAGATGATCGTCTTTGTGATATCATCTAGGTTTGCTACTACCTCATATTTTATATGATGGCATGATATGTTATATGTGATAGCGGTAGTAGGAGGGGAATAGTCCCCAAATTCGGTTGTTAGGACCGAAGGGTAGTTCGGACACCCCAGATATGTTTGATAGTATGTTTATTTTATGATATATGTGATAGTAGCAGTAAGGGGTGGAATAGTCCCCGAGGGTCGGTTGTTAGGACCGACGGGTAGGGCGGCACCCCAGAATGGCCACATAGGTAGGACGGCACCCCAGAATGGCTGCATGGGTAGGATGGCACCTCAGAACAGCCTCATGGGTAGGTCGGCACCCCAAAATGGCCGTACGGGTAGGTCGGCATCCCAGAATGGTCGTACCGGGTAGGTCGGGCACCCCATAATTGCCCTGTAGTATGTATGCTATGTGATTGTGTGGTATGGGGTACGATGGAGGGACTCACTAAGCTTCGTGCTTACAATTTATAGTTTTCGTTTCAGGTACCTCTTCAACGAAGGGGTAGGAGCTGGCGCGGTAGCGGCACATCATACACACACTCTTTGTTTTCCACACTATGGATTTTCTGGGATTGTAGTCTGACATGTTATTATTTTCTGGCTTGGGTTTTCAGACATGATACGTTGTTTTATGAGACGATGTAATTTCACAGTATTTTCTCATGAACATTTTTATGAATCAGTTAATTTAAAAAGAAATTTTTGGACTTAAAATTTGGGTCATTACAAGTTGGTATCAGAGCCCTGGTTTGAGGGATTCAGACACACCTTCGGGGGTGTCTGGACTCAACCCAAGGGATTTTTTTTTTTTTACAAAATGATTTTTCTAAAAGCTAAGTGAAAGAGTCCTAAGAAAGATCAAAGTGTGTGATGTGCGCAACCGGCCGAGCTCAAGTAAGTATTCCCCGAAGTACCCATGCAAGTTTATATTATGTTTATCAGTTTTAGTAGAACAACATGCTAGAATAGGACTAAGGATCTAGCAATGATGCCTTATGTGCCTGCTTTATGTGCTTCAGCTTATGAGAATTGCATGGTAGTATTGAGTAGACAGTAATAGGATAGCCTGTTTAGGTTATGCTTGGTAGCATGAGCTCAACATTGTATGCTAGTACAGTTTCTCATTATGAGAATAGATTTGCTTGAGTAGTTTTCCTGCGTCCGAATGCTGCTTGCTTTGTGCTTGGTGGGTCTCTGAATGATGGGAGTTAGCCACTAGGTGGATACGTCACGTCACATGTGATCATGGTTGAATAAGCTTAGAGTGCTGGATGGCCCTATTGCGCAACTCTTGTTTGAGTCTAATCATTGTAGGGACGAGTCTTTTACTCGAAGGATTATCTGAACCTCATTACATGTGATGGTATTCAGGTAATGGCTTGTTGACATTACAAGGAGGCCTTCAGCAGGTGAGGACCGGATAGGGTCGAGTCAGAAATTTTCCCTAGGGTAAGCCTAGGACGGGAATAGCAGAGATCAGCAGTAGAAAAAGGGACTTGGTGGAGTCAAGGCAGTCCTTGAGGAAGGTATGGATAGATGTGGAACGTAGTATGGGCCTGGACTACTGAAAGCAGAGGATCTGTACCCAAATTGAGGAAGGCTGATGCAAAACCGGGGAACTTGTAGTGGATGTGATCCTTATTGATGTATCTGTATCACTAACAGTTATCTTTATTCATTGCAGACGGGTGGTACTACGACAGAGGCCAGTAGTTGGTAGCTCAAGAGAGGGATCAGGTTTGGGTTCAGGCTCCAAACCAGTGGATGAGAGGCTACGCGAGTTCATCGCGTCTGAGATCACCAGAGGCATCCTTGATGCGACCCTGGTCATATTTGGGTCGATCAAGGAAGGGATTGTCGAGCTGATGGAGGATCGCCTTAGGGAATTCAGGAGTGACATGGCGACCAACCAGTCGGGGTACCACACACTGTCCTTTAAGGACTTCAGGGGCAGTGGTGCACCAAATTTCCATGGGGCGAAGGACCCCATCGCTGCCAGACGATGGATTGCAGACATCGAGTCCGCATAGCTGACCAGCTTCTGCCCTGAGGGGTCAAAGGTGAGATATGCAGAAGCGTGTTTGAGAGACAAAGCTAGAGACTGGTGGGAGTCTGTTGGTGACTCATTTGGAGCCTCGGCTATCGAGGCTATGACCTGGTCAGACTTTGTGACCAGATTCAGGGCAGAGTTTGCGCCAGCTGTAGAGCTTCAGCAGCTGGCCAGGGAGTTTCTGGTCATGAGGCAGAATACGGAGACTGTGGCAGAGATCACCGCTAAGTTCCGAGAGAGGGCATTAATGGTGCCCCAGTCTGCGGGGGAGGAAGATATGAGGAGGAACCGCTATCATGACATGCTGCGAGCCGACATACGGTAGCATGTTAGTTTTTCAGCTTGCCTTACCCTAGATTCGATGATTGATAGGGCAAGGGAGAGGGAGATCGATCTGGAGCATGTCTAGAAGAGGAAGATAGAGGAGGGGCAGACGATTGGGGCTTTGGGGAAGAAGCCCAACGGATCAGATGGTAGGCCGAAAAGTCAGTCAGGACAGGGCCGCTGCAGGAAATGCGGCATGCCACATGAGGGGACGTGTAGATTGGGATCATCGGGCTGCTACAAGTGTGGAAAGACGGGGCACTTTAGCAGGGATTGTACCTCCCCTGCACCGGTTATTCACACGTATGAGTTGCTGTGTTTTCACTGCAACCAGAGGGGACACAAGAAGGTCAACTGCCCCCAGTTAACAACAACAGCAGCGCTAGTGAAGGCGCCGGCTCCAGCGACCCTGTGGATTACTGATGGCCGTCAGGCCAAGGCTGAGGCTCCAGTGGTGAGGAGTCGGGCCTTCCAGTTGACTACCGAGGAGGCACGCGCTGCACCCGATGTGGTGACGGGTATGATTTCTCATTTATGCTTTTATGATACGTTGCTATGATTTTGATATGTTATGTATGTGCTCTGTTTAGGATCGTTCCATGTGAACGGGTTCCCAGTTCATGTATTGTTTTATTCGGGTGCTACCCGATCATTTGTCTCTTTTGCGCTTAACAAGAAGTTTCCTGAGTCTTCGGGCATGTTGGATTGCCCTCTAGAGGTCAAGATTGCGGACGACCAGTTAGTGCGAGCATCTGAGGTCTTCCGAGATTGCGTACTGAGATTATTCGAGGAGTGTTACTTGGTAGACCTGGTTCCTATTTTGTTGAGGGGGAACATGGTAATTATAGGCATGGATTGGTTGAGCCCCAATGGGGCAGTGATAGATTGTGCACAACAGCTGGTGCAGATCAGGACCCCAAGTGGGGGAGAGTTGGTAGTTCAGGGCGATAGGCCACAACAAGAACCAACTGTATGTTCAGCAGCAAGAGTAAGGCGTTACCTTCATCATGGTTGCGCATGATATGTCGCTTATGTCATGGACATCCGGGAGGCGGGTAAGGCGACAGTGGGCGATGTGCCCATGGTACGAGATTTTGCGGACGTATTCCCTGAGGAGTTGCCTGAGATACCTCTGGAGCGACAGGTGGAGTTCAGGATCGACCTAGTACCTGGTGCGGCTCTGATAGCCAAAGCACCGTATCGGTTGGATCCTCCTGAGATGCAGGAGTTGTCTACATAGCTGCAGGAGCTGTTAGACAAGGGATTCATTAGACTGAGTAGTTCACCCTGGGGAGCCCCGATTCTGTTTTTGAAGAAGAAGGACGGGTCGCATCGGATGTGTATAGATTATCGGGAGCTGAATAAGGTAACAGTGAAGAACCATTACCCACTCTCGAGTATTGATGACCTCTTTGACCAGCTACAGGGAGCATCTTGGTTCTCCAAGATTTACCTGTGTTCAGGATATCATCAAATGAGGGTCAGAGAGGAGGATGTACAGAAGACTGCATTCCGGACGTGCTATGGCCATTAACAGTTTGTGGTGATGCCCTTCGGGCTCACTAATGCTCCTGCCGCATTTATGGACCTCATGAATCGCGTGTGTAGATTGATGTTAGACCGTTCGGTGATAGTGTTTATTGATGATATCTTGGTTTATTCCAAGACGCAGGAGGAGCACGAGGAGCACCTGCAGGTGGTGCTGGAGACTTTGAGGAGGGAGAACTTGTATGCTAAGTTCTCCAAGTGTGAGTTTTGGTTGCACGAGGTGCAGTTCCTTGGGCACCTCGTCAACCAGAACGGGATTTCGATGGACCCGGCCAAGGTGGAGGCCGTGATGAGAAGGGAGGTTCCGAAGTCTCCATCTGAGATTCGGAGTTTCCTAGGATTAGCCTGCTACTATCGGAGATTCATCCAGGATTTCTCCAAGATATCCGTACCCCTAACCAGGCTAATGAGGAAGGCTGTGGTCTTTCGTTGGGGGCCTGAGCAGCAGGCCGCATTTGAGACACTGAGACAGAGATTGTGTGAGGCGCCAATCTTAGCCCTGCTGGAGGGCATGGAGGATTTTGTGGTGTACTGCGATGCATCCATCTCGGGTTTGGGCGCAATACTGATGCAGAGAGGGCATGTCATCGCCTACGCGTCGAGGCAGCTGAAGCCTCACGAGGCTAATTACCCGACGCATGATTTGGAGCTGGGGGTTGTGGTTTTCACCATCAAGATTTGGCGTCATTACCTCTATGGGATTCGGTGTACCATCTTCATGAACCACAAGAGTTTGAGGTACCTCATGGATCAGCCGAATCTAAACATGAGGTAGCGTCGGTAGTTGGACGTGGTGAAGGATTACAATTGCGAGATCCTTTACCATCCGGGGAAGGACAATGTGGTGGCCGACGCGCTTAGCTACAAGGCAGCGCCGATTAGGGATATCTGTCTGAGGATGACAGTGGTGACTCCGCTGTTGGATCGGATTCGGGAGGCTCAGCAGGAGGCCATGAAGAAGGAACATCGAAAGAGCAAGAGGATAGGGGGCAGGTTTCCTCCTTCGACTATCACAGGCGAGGATTACTGACACTACACCGTAGGGTGTGGGTGCCATATCACGGGGGTGTGCGCCAGGTTCTGATGGAGGAGGCGCACAAATCTCGATTCTCCATTCATCCCGAGGCGACGAAGATGTATAGGGATCTTCATGTGGACTATTGGTGGGCCTGCATGAAGCGGGATGTCGCATGGTACATGGAGCGGTGCTTGACCTGTAGGAAGGTCAAGGCCGAGCATCAGAGACCTCACGACAAGACGTAGCCGTTGGATATTCCACTATGGAAATGCGAAGACATCACGATGGATTTTATTACAAAGCTTCCCAGGACCGCGCGGGGAGTGGATTCGATTTGGGTCATCGTCGATCGATTGACTAAGAGCGCCCATTTTATTCCGATTCAGGAGAGCATCTCGACCGAGAAGTTGGTCGACATCTATATCAGGGAGGTGGTGGCACGGCACGGGGTGCCAGTATCGGTGATTTCAGACAGGGATGTGAGTTTCACTTCCAGGTTTTGGAAGAATTTTCATGACAAGCTGGGTACTCGTCTACATTTCAGCACCGCCTTTCACCCGCAGACGGATGGTCAGAGTGAGTGGACCATCCAAACTCTGGAGGATATGCTGCGAGCATGCGTGTTGGACTTCAGAGGTAGTTGGGATACCTACCTTCCATTGGCAGAGTTCTCCTACAACAATAGTTATCATGCGAGCATTGACCGCCCTCCCTTCGAGATGCTGTATGGGAGGAGGTGCAAGAGCCCGATATGTTGGGGCGAGGTTGGACAGAGGGTAATAGGGAGCACTGAAGTAGTGCTCAAGACGACAGAGAGGATTTAGCAGGTCCGGAGCAGGCTTGAGACTGCTCAGAGTCGGCAGAAAACTTATGCCGATAAGCGCCGATCAGACTTGGAGTTCCAGGTCGGGGATATGGTTCTCCTAAAGGTGTAGCCATGGAAGGGCGTTATCCGATTTAGGAAATAGGGCAAGCTGGGCCCTAGGTATATTGGACCGTTTAGGGTTATAGCCCGTGTGGGCAAAGTGGCGTATAGGCTAGGTCTGCCAGCCGAACCCAGTCAGATACACAACACTTTCCATGTTTCTCAGCTGCCAAAGTGCCTGGTGGAAGACTCAGTAGTGGTCCCCTTGGAGGACATTCAGGTTGATGGCAGTCTGAATTACATCGAGCGACCTGTGGCGATCCTCGATCGGAAGTCGAAGGATCTGAGGAACAAAAGAGTGGAACTTGTGAAGGTGCAATGGCAGCACCGGAAGGGCTCGAAATGGACTTAGGACCCGGTGGACGAGATGATGGAACACTACCCAGAGCTGTTTCAGGAGCGAACAACAGACTTCGAGGACGAAATCTAAAATAAGTGGGGGAGATTTGTAGCACTTGGTTCTTGGTACGTATTTCTTTTTATTTTTATCTAAGTGTTTTGCATTTTTGGCCTTGGACTCGGCGAGTTGAAGGACCAACTCGCCGAGTAGAAGCGGGACGAAACACGGGATTTAAGTGATGGACTCATCGATTCGGGTCCCGGAATCGACAAGTAGGATCTGGTTGGACAAAAACCCTAATCTGAGAGTTTGCACACTATTTAAGCAACCTTATATAGCCTCCATCGCCCCTTATGCTCGCAGAAACCCTCTATAGAAAACCCTAGCCATTGTTGAAGTAATCTAAGTCATTTTGGTGTTGGTGGTCTAAGAAGGAAGGAGAAGAACTTGAGGAAACAAGAGGAGACCAGAGGGGTTCGAGTTTTTGCTTCATCTTCAATCCTCAGAAGGTATAAAGTTGCTAACTTGCTTGTTCAATTCCTAGATCTCATTTTGTGGAGGTTTAGGGCTTTTATAAGCCATTTTAGGAAGTCAACCATGAATGCAAGCATGGTTGGGGACAAGGCTTCGGATCTAGGTCCTTTGAGAGGTCACAAGGCAGAAAGTGGGTGCTTTTCCACCCAAGGAAGACCCCATGCAACCCAAGAGCTTGTTTTAGGACCTTTTGAGCTCAAAGTCCCATGCAAGCATGTAAGTTTGTAATTTTACATGCTAGGTCGATTGTAGAGGCTTGGATCTATCTTTTGATCAAGGGTTTTACATCAAAAATCGAAGATTTGGTGAATGGACGTGACCAACTCGACGAGTCCATTCTTGGGACTCGACAAGTCTAGGGCTTTGAGTCCCATATCTGTTAAGGGTCTAAGGAACTCAGCTGGGTGTTAGAAGGACCGTAGAAGGTCAGAAAGAGTGACCCAACGCATTGGAATTAGTTTTAGACCTGGAGTTCATGGGACTCGACGAGTGAAAGAACAGACTCGACGAGTCCTAGGCAATCTCCTTAAGATTGAAGGTAGACTCGACGAGTTGTTCATACAACTAGGCGAGTCGGATGAAGGATCATTTGATGTTCTTATAGGAGAGGAACTCATCGAGTCATCGCCAAACTCGACGAGTCGAGTCGGGGATAAGGACGTGTAAAGGGTTAGGGACTTGACGAGTTGACGGCCAAACTCGGCGAGTCGGGTCAACTTGAAGTTGACTTTGACTTGGACTGGATTGAGGGTAAAATGGTCATATTACCCTAAGATTAGATGTTAGTTTTCTGACTAAGTGTTTCGTGGGGATTGTAGCCAGAGGATCCGGAGCAGCAGCAGGCAGAGACTTCCCACACGGATTATCAGCAACTGCTTGTTCGAGGTGAGTTACCTTCTAGTAGCGGTGGGTCTACGTCCACAATGCCGGCCCACCAGTAGGAGTTGTATGAATAGATTATCGTCTTTGTGATATCATCTAGGTTTGCTACTACCTGATATGTTATATGCTGGCATGATATGTTATATGTGATAGAGGTAGTAGGAGGGGAATAGTCTCCAAGTTCGGTTGTTAGGACCGAAGGGTAGTTCGGACACCCCAGATATGTATGATAGTATGTTTATGTTATGATATATGTGATAGTAGCAGTAAGGTGTGGAATAGTTCCCGAGGGTCGGTTGTTAGGACCGACGGATAGGGCGGCACACCAAAATGGCCGCATGGGTAGGACGACACTCCATAATGGCCACATGGGTAGGACGGCACCCCAGAATGGCCGCATGGGTAGGTCGCACCCCAGAATGGCCGGACGGGTAGGTCGGCACCCCAGAATGGCCATACCGGGTCGGTTAGGCACCCCCGAATTGCCTGACAGTATGTATGCTATGTGATTGTGTGGTATGTGGTATGATGGGGGGACTCACTAAGCTTCGTGGTTACACTTTACAGTTTTGGTTACCTCTTCAGCGAAGGGGAAGGAGCTGGCGCGGTAGCGGCACATCATACACACACTCTTTGTTTTCCGCTCTACGAATATTCTGGGATTGTACTCTGACATGTTATTATTTTGTGGCTTGGGTTTTCAGACATGATACATTGTTTTATGAGACGATGTAATTTCACTGTATTTTCTCATGAACGTTTTTATGAATCAGTTAATTTAAAAAGAAATTTTTGGACTAAAAATTTGAGTCGTTACACTAATCCGATTATTTACTTAGTAGCCCTGAAATTCCTCCTAAATCTCATACGGATCTTGTGCTTTCAGTAGTACGGGTCCATACTACCTTCTACACCTATCAGTAGTCGATTCAGAATTCATCCCAAGGTTCTAAGTCACTACAACATAGTACCCCTAGGTGTGTTTACACCCACTTCTCCTAAGAGCTACAACTAACTTCCTAGGAACTCTTCCTAGGATTACCCTTGCTTTGCACTACTAGCTACTTTTGTGTATTCTTGTTGTACACAATACGAGGTTAGATAGCGTATCGAATAATCAACTCTGCCTTAAATCCACAACCAAACAAGGAACAAGAAGTAACGCCAAGTCGACCATTCTTAGGCTATCCAATCCCGAACATATACAACTAATCAATATACTCGTAACAATCACACAATTAAGTCACATATAACAAGCAACTCTCTATATCTTAAGGCAATACTAAACTCAAGCACTTCTATTCAATAGTTTCTGAAAGAACCTTATCCACTAGCATGCTTTTCTAACAATCCATAAACCAACAATAATCAGAATTCAAGAAACATAACAAGTATGGGTATTTTGGGAACCACTTTCCTGTTTGGTCTCTAGCTGACTGTACACACCGCATCTTCATGAAAAACCAATAGTTAATAGATCTTGAAATTATAGACACGAACACATGAATCTGTGAGAGACACGACACGACACAAATACATCTTGAAAATTAAGATAAATCTTATTTCTCATCATGTAATCGTATCGTGACAAATTCATGGATAACACGTTTTCATTATACGAATACAAGAATTGTCAAGTCTAACAGTTAAGTCAAGGTCCACATTCCCAATCCTAAACCAACAATCAAACAAGAACATAACAAGAGAATGAGCCCATGTCCCTAAACCAACTCTTTTATTATAAATTCTTTTTCGAAATCATTTTGCAAAAAATATCAGATCCTAATTTGAGACTGGATTCACACAAGAGTTCCTCCAGTTCGCTCAAACCAGAGCTCTGATACTAACTTGTAATGTCCCATTTTCACAAACAAAAATTTTCATTTTATTTAAGTAAATCTTTCCATTTAAAATTCACTTTTTGAAGCAAACCGTTTACTCTAAATGAAAATCAAGGTAATATTAAAGCGTGAAATCTTCGTTGTAGTCAATGAATGTGTATGGTCACGCCTTTGCCTACTCATGATGGCCGATGTTACGTGAAAAAATAAACAACTAGGTAAGCATAAACATTAGTGAGTTTCTCCCAAAATATCCTGTACGATAAACATACAAGCATGCATAATGGCCCACAACCTCTTAGTTAGAATAACCATGAACAGGTCTAATTAGCCATCAGGCTGGAATACCCAGGGTGTGTTGGTCTATCGTCTAAACCCAAACGTTCCTCTTGAGCGTCCATGCCTTCAGCTTACAGTCGTCCCGCATCGGGAATCTTGGCCTACAACACAAAGCAGGACCACCTCAACCCACTACTATCATATGTCGATATATATAAACAACTAAGGATTAAGCCGACACATATTATAGGCAAATAGAAATCATACAGCTCATTGCCGCATACTAGTCATCACACCGCACACTGTCTCACTAACAGCTAACCTATATGATGTGTGTAACCATAAGTAACCATAGGTGAGATAGCCAGCAGAACAGATAAAACTATTCTAGATCCAAAACCAAACAAGGAACATGCAAGAAAGCATAGATCAGGAGTTCTCAGGCTATCAAAGATAACCACATATAGTCCCTAGGGAACTCCAATATATTATAACCGACAAGTACAAGTATACATACAGATCTAAAGATCACTACCTCATAGAAACATCATATATACCTGGATACAGATCTAATGAATCACTACAACATAGAAACATACTAAAACCAACAACCCAAGGAATTACATAACCGTATATGTTGGGCTGAAGTTCTGTTTTGTATTGCGTCTTTTGGGCTCGTAGATTAGCCTTGTATTCTCCGGTTTGGGCCTGTCCAACCGAGAGCCTTTTATGTATTGTATATAAGTTATCGCTTGCATGCATATTAGGTTAAGATTCAAGATTTCTGTTTTAGCGCTCCAGTGTTTTACGTATTTGCTCTCTTGTAATCTTCTAATCCTTTACAGTTGATGTTCTTAATCGAGCTCTTCTAAGGATTTTATTTAATCATTCGACACGTTTGATTCAAGCTGTTTGTTCTTATTATTGCGTTCTGCCTTGTTATTTATATTGTGTTCTTGCAGTTTCATATTCATATACTTGTTCATGATCTAATCGATCTTTATAGATTAAAAGTTATTATTTTAAATCTCATCAATTGGTATCAGAGCAGGAGGCTGTGTAATCGATACACTTCTTTTCTGTGAAAAAGATTTTCATTAGGGTTTTCCGCAATCATCGATATTTATTGAGCCGTCATCTTAATTGACGTATCTTAGTATTTATTGTTTTGCCCTAATCTGCTTTATTACAAGTCTGATCTTTGAACAGGTTATTACGATCATTATGGACGCAACGCAGTCAAACCCTATTAATATTTCCAACAGCATTGGTTCGACGACAAAGATTCCAATCTTATACACCCATGACTATGAAGTATGGGCACATCATTTTGAAGATTACGTGATTGGATCGGAGGACAATGGTTTTCTCATATGGGAAGCCATTATCAATGGACCATTTTCTCATTCCGCGACATCCAGAGTTATTAAGACGCAAAAAGAATACAACGATTTGCTCAAGGACGTGACGAATATTGCGCAAGATGAGAAAGATAAATTCCAGTGCAATATTAAGGCGCTAAGGTTGATCAGATTCGCCCTTCAGTCCGACACATTCAGACTAGTCAGCTCATGCACTACGGCGAAGGAAGTGTGGGATAGACTTCGCGAACTGTATTCAACAGACGAAGATCTTGAACACTCCATCCAAACCTTGCTTCTATCTGAGTTTGGAGAATTCAGGCAAGGGGCCGAAGAAACCGTGACCCAGACGTTTGATCGCTTCAATCATCTTCTCAGCAAGATGATCAAACATGACATTGAAAGGAAGCTCATCGAACAAAAGGTTACTTTCTTGAACGGACTGAGATCGGAATGGAGAGCAGTAGTTTCCACAGTCAAAGCCCATGAACAGTTTAAATCATACTCTTTGGCGAAACTGGTGGGTATTCTAAAGTCCCAAGAGAAGATTGTTGTTCAAGAGAAGAACGTTGTGTCTAGTCTTGGTTCGTTGGCCCTCCTATCTAAAAGTAAAGCCGTGATGGAGGATGAAGAGCTCAACTTGGAAGAATATGACCTCACAACTGAGGATTATTCCATGATGGTATCCAATCCTAAGAGGTTCATAAAGAAAAGATTCCCCAGCAACAAAAACCGAAACTGGCAGGGGAGTTATAGCTCTGAAAAGGCAAACAATGAACCGAAGGCTGAGGAGTCTAAGAAGGAACCGAAGGCAGATGGCGATTCCGGAGTAAGCTGTTTTTACTGTGGTGGCAAGAACCACTATGCTAAGGACTGTGTTCTTAAAAAGATGGCTGAAAAGGATGACGGAAAGGATGAGGAAGCCGTACTGCAGAAGAGGTTGGATGAGTTGAGGAAGAAAAAGTCTACCGCTAACCCTTCTATTAATGCTCTTATTGTGCAGGGTTCGGTTAATAACGATGAGTTCGGTAGCACCGAAGTTTGGTCTACTGACTCAGAAGACGAAGAAGTGAGGAAGCCTACTCATGGAAAGGCTTATATGGCTAAGGAGGAAAGCAGTGGTGGAAAATGCTTCATGGTATCAAGCACATCTCAAATGAGGGGATACAACACCGATGGAGGAAGCAATGGACCGAAAGTGCAGGAAGATATGTGCTTCACAGCCAAACCACTCAGCCAACAGTTCAATGAGCTTGATGAACTGATAAAGAAGGGACAATCTGTTTTTATTTCATCTAAAGTACCATCATCCTCATATGAGAAAGAACTAAAAAACGTTAACACAAGAATTTCTCATTTAGATAGTAGCTTAACTCAAACTAGAGTCACCAATTCTAACCTGACTGATCAATTAAGCAAGGTGGCGTCGAAGAGTGAGGAGCGGCGTATGTGGATTGAGTTAAAAGAGTCGGAATTAATTAAAGTCAAAGACGAAAACATTTATTTGCAGAGAGACAATTTGAAATTGTTAAAACAACGAAATGTTTTTTGTTTAATAGCTAAACGTTTATATTCCAATATTACTCAGCTGCATTTGGACTGTGAGATAGGCAAAAAGATCCACCGTATGATTTTACCATTCCTTGAATTTAAGGAGGATGAAATCGATGCCGAAGCTTACAATTGTGAGAGTGTGATTTCGTCTGATCATGTCAACCCATCTTATCAAATTGGACTGGACAAAATTGAGTCCTTCATTAAATCCAAAGACCATAAGGACATGGTCAAAAATTTGTTGGACGAAAATGACAGACTTAAACTGAGAACCGAAACCATACAAAAGTTTGACTCTCTAAATGCCAAAGTAAGCTCAGAAAATAAAATTGATGTTGAAAATGCATCTGAGCTTAACGAGGACGAAAACATGAGTGAAATTTCTGTAGAGGATACGGTTGACTGCTCAGAATTTGTGAAAAGCGAAACTGAAAACCACAAAAATCTTATTTCTGAAAATTCTGTGGAATTCGCTAGATTGTCCCAACAAAAGTCCCCGAAATTAGTAGAAAAGGCTGTTGTCTATCAAAAGGTCAGAACTACTCCGAATCAGGTATACAAAGTGACTGGAGTAACCGAACATCAAACAGCTGAACTCACGGCTATTGTTAACGAAGACAATGCTGATGGCTGTGATGAGTTCTTCTGGGAAGCTCCTATTGACAATGGAAACGAAACCGTTGGCCTATCTGAAAGAACCTCTTGGATGAAGAAAGGGAGATATATACCTGAACCCTTGAACAAGCCTGATAACTTCAGTGAACCAAGCACAAGTGGTACAAAAGACACTCCTCAAGAGGTTGATCATTCAGTAAAAGAAGACATTCCTTCAACGCCAACAGCTCGAAGTGAAACTTCATCAGATACTCCTTCCACTTCCTCAGGGCAAACTGAATCTTCTTCAGATATTCCCTCTGCTCCCTCGTTTCAAAGAAAAACTCCTGAAGTTCAAAAGGAATCAGCAAAGGTTACATCAAAAGCGAAGGCGAACGTTCATCATCAACCTAAACAGATGAGGGATAAAAAGATAGAAAGGAACCTAAGATACAGGAAAAACCTTTCTGAAAGGAAACAATTCTGGCACTCCCAGAATGCATACTATTCACACAAGGAAAAGAATCTGAAGTATGAAAATAATCTCGTAAGAAAGCACGATAATTCCAACAACCGAAAGCCAAGGTTCGGTTCGCAAGAAGATACCAACCGAAAGCCAAGGTTCGGTTCGCATGAAAATACCAACCGAAAGCAAAGGTTCGGTTCTGAAAAGGATTTCAACCGAAACCAAAGGTTCGGTTCCAAGAACAACTCCAACCGAACTCAGAGGTTCGGTTCTGAAGTCAGAAGAGAACAAGACTTAAAGGTTAAACCCACTAACGATCAAAAGCAAAAGGTCGATGAATCCAGGCCTGAGCCCAATGGAAACCAACCTAATCTTAACAAAATAAAAGTTTTCACCATTAAAAAGAAAGATGAAACAACTTTAATCAAAAGAACATATCTTGTGGATATCTCTCTAACTATTCCTGTTCCCATGAAAACCTTACATGGACCCAAGAAACTTTGGGTTCCTAAATCTGCTTAATTTTTGCAGGTTATAAGTGACGAGCAGTTTGACGAAGAATGGTACATCGACAGTGGCTGCTCACGTCACATGACAGGAAGGAAGGAGGAACTCAGGGAATACAGATCTCTTGCAAATGGAGGCAACGTTAAGTTTGGAAATAACTCTTACGACACCATAAAGGGATATGGGATGATAACGAATGGTGATTTTACCATCAGAAAGGTGGCTTATGTGGAAGGACTTCAACACAACCTCATCAGTGTATCTCAGCTTGTTGGAGGTACAGGTCTCAAAGTTTCATTCGATGATGAAGGTTCTGAAATCATAGAGAAAACAACAAAGAAAGTGATTCTGAAGTCAGAGCGAAAGGGTGAAATGTTTCCGCTGAACATGAAACCCATCAAAGGAAACCCAGCAATTTGTCTGCTATCAAAAGCTCAATACGACGAAAGCTGGTTGTGGCACAGAAGACTCTCTCATCTCAATTTCAAAGATATCAACCGACTTGTCACTGGAGGTCATGTTAGGGGTCTTCCATTGCTCAAGTTCGACAGAGAACATTTGTGTGCTGCATGCGAAATGGGAAAGCAGAGTCGTCAAAGTCACCCATCTATAATCAACACAAAAGTTGTTGAACCACTCGAATTGCTTCATATCGATTTGTGTGGTCCTTCATCTATAGAAAGCATCGGTGGTAGCAAGTATATACTTGTTATCATTGATGACTTTTCACGATTTACATGGGTGTTCTTTCTAAAGCTCAAATCTGAAGCGACTCAAAAGCTGAAAGTGTTTATCAAGCAAATTGAAGTCCAGCTCAAGAAGGTCGTTCGCAACATCAGGAGCGACAATGGTCTCGAATTCAAAAACAGGGAGTTTGAAGCGTTTCTCGCAGAAAAGGGAATTAGCCATAATTTCTCAGCTCCCTACACACCACAGCAGAACGGAATAGTCGAAAGACGAAACCGATCTCTGTGTGAAGCTGCCCGAACTATGTTAAGTTTCGCTTCCTTACCTCTTTATTTTTGGGCTGACGCTATTTCTGCTGCTTGCTATACACAAAACAGGTCCTATCTCAACAAGCGATTCACGCTCACACCATATGAGATACTAAACAACAGGAAGCCCAATGTGAAATTTTTCCACGTTTTTGGCTCAAGGTGTTTCATCTTTAACTCCAAAGAACATCGCAACAAGTTTGATGTCAAAGCCGACGAGGGAATCTTTCTGGGTTACTCACTAACTTCAAAGGCGTACAGGGTCCTAAACAAACGATCAAGAAGGATTGAAGAAACATACTATGTGACCTTCGACGATAGCTATGTCAAGAAGCTACAGGCCATAGATGACACTGCCAGGGAAATCTTCCCTCAGACTGGTCAAGTCACAATCTCAATCGCCAATATGTACGAGAAGTTTCTGGATCTCTTTGATGAACCGGAAAAAGCTTCTCTCTCAGAAGCAGGGGCAGCCGACAACAAAATAGACCATATGAAGAAGATTGTCGAAGATGCTGCAAGAAGAATGCATGAAGGAGAATCGCCTACTGATGAATCTCCAACCAACAATGCTTCAGTTGAGGGGGAGCCAAATTCTCTTGTCGAGGGGGAGCCTAGCTCACAAGTCCAGGGGGAGCCAAGCTCTACTCCTTCAACCGAAGGTCCTTCATCAACCGAAGGTACTTCTCCAACCGAAGGTGCCCCTCTAAACGAAGGTGCTTCAATGCCTGAAACTCCAGCACCACAAGACACCCCTGAAACTCATGTTTCTCAAGACTCATCAATTGAGGGGGAGCATGATGATATGACGCTTGATTTTGATAGCCAATCCGAGCCTGAAGAGATGATCAACGCTGAACTAGATCCATCCTTTGATCCGAATTACCCTCCTCTTACAAAATGGACCAGAGATCATCCTATCTCTCAAGTAGTCGGTGATGTATCTGAAAAGGTTCTGACCCGATCTCAACTGAAGGCAAAACAGACATCCTTATTCTCAAAAGTTGAGTTTTGTATGTTTAACTCATTTGTATCAAAAGTTGAACCGAAGACAGTGAACACTGCCCTCGATCACTCTGATTGGGTTCAAGCTATGCAAGACGAACTAAACGAGTTTGAGAGGAACAAAGTCTGGCGCCTCATTCCAACTCCTCCGGATGCTTCAGTTGTTGGTCTCAAATGGGTTTTTAGAAACAAAATGGACAAGGAAGGTAATGTCATAAGAAACAAGGCTCGCCTGGTTGTTAAAGGATACTGTCAGGAGGAAGGGATAGATTACGAAGAGACGTTCGCTCCAGTAGCTAGGCTAGAATCAGTTAGAATATTTCTGGCCTATGCTGCTCACAAAAACTTTGAGGTCTTCCAAATGGACGTCAAGTGCGCATTTCTCAATGGAGAACTTGAAGAAACGGTGTATGTGGAGCAACCTCCTGGGTTCGTGAACGAAAAGTATCCACATCATTGCTACATTCTGGATAAAGCTGTGTACGGCCTCAAACAAGCTCCGAGAGCCTGGTATGAAACGCTTACCAAATTTTTAAAGATGTCCAAATTCAAACAAGGTTCGGTTGACCCCACCTTCTTTCGCAAAAAGGAAGGTAACCACCTTATGATAGTTCAAATTTATGTCGATGACATCATCTTTGGCTCTACGAATCCCAGCTTAACAGCTGAATTCAGAAAGTTGATGGAGACTAAGTTTGAAATGAGCTCAATGGGTCCTATTAATTTTTTCCTTGGTTTAAATATAAGACAGGGACCCGAAGGCATCTTTATCAATCAGGAAGCTTACACGAAGACTCTTCTAGCAAAGTTTGGCATGATGGGAGACTCAAAAGTCAAAGTCCCTATGGCATTCGGCACCAAACTTACCCCTTCACTAGATAAACCGGCCGTCGACATCACGCTCTATCGTCAAATGATAGGCTCACTGATGTATCTAACTGCTAGCAGGCCTGATATCATGTTTTCTGTATGTTACTGTGCTCGATTTCAGGCTAACCCACGCGAACCTCACATGCTGGTAGTGAAGAACATCCTACGCTATCTCAAGCGAACCGCCTCCTTGGGTCTATGGTATCCATCCAACACTGGCTTCTTCGTTCAAGCCTATTCTGATGCAGACCTTGGAGGATGTGGACTCGACCGCAAAAGCACAACTGGTGGCTGTCAATTTCTTGATGGGAAGTTGGTCAGCTGGCAATCCAAGAAACAAACATGTGTGTCGCTGTCTACTGCTGAAGCGGAATACATTGCCGCTGCATCCTGCACATCACAAGTGATTTGGATCCAGAGTCAACTTCGAGACTATGGACTCAATATGAAGAAGATCCCTCTATATTGTGACTCTGAAAGTGCAATTAGGATCTGTCATAACCCGGTGCAACACTCCAAAACCAAACACATTGCACTGAGGTATCACTTCATCAAAGATCATGTGGAAGATGGAAATGTCGAAGTTCACTTCGTAAGAACCACTGATCAACTGGCTGACGTCTTCACCAAAGCTCTTCCTGAAGCATCATTCAATAACATATTGCAAGGGCTCGGTATGATGGAATCAGAATCAGTTCCTCACACTACCACTCAATCTCAACCGTAAGAAGCGAAACCAACCGAACGTTCGGGTTCGGTTCAACCATTTCACTCGCTCATTACTTCAAAGGTAGTTTTTCTGAGTTGTATATTTCTTGTGCAAAATTTATTTTCTTTATGTAAAAAGTTTTTTTTATTGCATATCTAAACTCCTTGGTTTCTTAAAATTTTTCAAGAACCGAAACCTCCTGAAGGTTCGGGTTCAGTTTTTCAAAATTTTCAAGAACCGAAACCAACCGAAGGTTCGGGTTCGGTTTTTCAAAATTTTCAAGAACCGAAACCAACCGAAGGTTCGGGTTCGGTTTTTCAAAATTTTCAAGAACCGAAACCAACCGAAGGTTCGGGTTTCGAAGGTTCGGGTTCGGTTTTTCAAAATTTTCAAGAACCGAATCCAACCGAACGTTCGGGTTCGGTTTTTCAACTTTTTCCAACCGAAACCAAACGATCGTTCGGGTTCGGTTTTTCAATCTTTTTCCAAGTTTTTTTTGTTTTTTTTACTCTTCTATAATTTTTTTTAATTGTGTTTTTTTTTACTCTTCTAAAATTTTTTTTTATATATAAATTTCAAAAACTAAAAAAATATTTTCTTTTATTTTTCTTTGTGTGTTCGTTTACTTATGGGAATATATTTGCTGAATTACTTAAGTGTCCCTAGAAGCATGCTGCTGTATGTGTCCCAAGCCTCATAAGATTCTGAATAATAGCCTTCACGTCCTGGTAAAAACAAACCTTGTCTTCCCAATAAGGCTAACTTATTTATTCTAATCGTGAGCTACCTCACTCTATTCTCACATGAGTTAAGAGTCTCCTGCTTGGTCCTTTCTTTCGCAGCAGAGGTACTATGTCTTCTTTCGCCATCCCCTTACAATTCTCCATAACATTCGTTTCATCACTGTAACCCTTGAGACTCTCAGCAACTTCCACTGAGGTTTATGGTTACACAACATCTGTGTTTATGATCTTAGTTTCGTGCCACTACGAACTGAGTGAAACCCAAATTTCAACACCAACGAATTGACGGTGACCAATTAACTTGATCAAGTTTTCACCAATGAATTGACGAATGTACCTTCATGAAATCTCAATTTCTTTTCTTTTTGCGTGGTTCCAATGAAATTGTTACACACCATAACATTTCTTCCCAAGGGATCCAGTTTTAAATTTTTATCTGAGATTTCATATTCATCCAAGACACTTAAAAATCAACTCCAAACCTACTTGTTCAACAGACTACACTGGTCTCACAAGTACTTTGTTCACATTCGTTCTTATATCAAGAATTGAATTGATGAATCAAAGCGAAACCACCCTTAATTTGCCTTATTAAAAGAAGCCTTTCAACATTTATTAATAAATGTTTGATCGTAATTTAACGGGATTCCACACTAACACTTTGAGGTCTTTCTTGACCTTGAAGGAAGAGATTCGTGCCCGGGATCATCAGTTTCGTGTCCTTATGGACATCACAGATAATCCTAAAAAGAGTTGCTTTATTTCTTTTTCTTTTACACTCTTTGCACGAAAATCCAAGATTTTCAAATATTCCGTTACTAATTATTTTACAGGCTGGATATTTACTGGATGGTTACAAATGAAGTTGTGGTCAAAAATTAGCCACGTGGATCATTAATTCCAAACAGCCGTTTAAAAGGGGAAAAGACAAAAGATGCTGACGCGGCGGAAGTTCAAAGGATAGGAATTCAAACGACGGTAAAAAGCAGGCGCGTGAATTTGAAGAGGCCGCGCTTTTTCTGACACTATTGGACGCGTGTGCAAGTATTGAAGCGTCATCCATCAGGCATTAATGGCGCGTGTGGAAATAGAAACGGTTCCTCTCTCTGTACCGGCGCTTATTGGGCGGCGTGATCCTAGGAATCTGACACTCTCTCTCCTACGTGATCATCGCACGTCCCAACTGTCACCAATCAGTCACTCAAAAACCCTTCCATATTTCCATAAGAGATTTGAATCGATCTTTCTCTCTCCTATCACCTACTATAAAAACCCATCCAGACCACCTTTTACCTCTTTACTGCCCCATAATTTCCAAAGTAAAAATACTTCCAAACTCTCTCCCGGTTATCTTCTTCTCCAACCTGCAACAATGGCTGAATCCTCTTCCGTCCATGCTACTTCTCAGATTCTTCCAATCCGTCCTCAGCAATGCCTCGTGATTGATCTGAACCCACTGGCCTATGATCCCTACATGTCGCCGGTCATCAAGTGTCTCAAATACTCCCAGCTTGCTCCGGCACTGTCACGGATTGAAACGGTGCCAATGGTGGCCCTATCTCAGGTCTACGCAACGGCTTATTACGACAAGGCTGTTGACAGAATCTTTTTCGAAGTGGCGGAACACAAGACGTCGATTTATCGTCCCCGCTTCTGCTCTATGCTTGGGTTTGCCGCTGACCCATCGCGTGTTCACCCGGAGACAATTCCGGTTGGTATGCTCTACAGCATGTTCTACAACATGGGCTACACGGAAGTTCTCACCTCCGTCGCCAGATTCAAGAAGTCATGTCTACCGCCCCAATGGAATGGGTTATTTACAGTTCTCTTCAAGGGACTGTCAGAACGAAGCTCAGGATCGGACGGAGCCAGTCGTCTTTTCCTGTCGCTTATGTATGCAGTGTACAACGGGATTAATCTGGACTACGGATTTGTCCTTTGGCAACAATTGATTCAGAGCCTCTCTTCCGTTTCCCGACACTCCGAGGTGTCACTAGCCCGGTTCTGGATCTTGATCACAAGATGGGCTATGGACAAGTTCGATGTCCAAACTGCTGACGGTGCATCGATGTCTTCGATTGGTACATTCCACACCACGAAGATCATCGTCTCCGCTGCATCGAAATTCTCCTTCATTGGCTCTATCCCGGAGTCGATGTATGGCAGTGTGCCATCAGAAAGCAGCTTCATCAAAGCGATCAAGGAGTTAGGGCCATCTGGTCCGAGGGAACTGACACCGGACATGTTGAGATCGATCCATGATGCCGACAAACCGGTGGCCAGGGGTAAGAAGGCAGACAAGGGGAAGAAACCATCCAAAGCCCCAAAACCTACTCCCAAGAAACGCAAACAACCAAAGGCTGCTTCCTCTCCAAAACCGAAACGGAGGAAGACCCAACCGAAACGGACGCTCGTCCTTTCATCAACCTCCAGTGAATCCGAAGGTGGGAGTTCGGGTTCTGAGGGGTCACAAGGAGACGAATCTCCACAAAGAGGCAACACACCCCCTCGTTCCCCAACCCCGGAGATGGAACTTCACCAATCCCCAGTTCCTTCCCCTCCACCCACAATACCTATTTCCATTCCCACCATAACCCCTACTATACCACCAACCTCATTCCCTATACCTCCACCCATATTCACCACCTCAACCGAAACCCCTCCTGTAACCGAAACTCCACAAACCGAAACCCATACACAACCACCAACCGAAACTAACCCCCCACCTACTCAACCTGAACCAACCAAACCCATAACACCCCCAGCTTCACCACCACCTCAATCTCCAGAAGACGCCTCCGATGGCGATGATCAATACCTAGGTGGTGACCACCTGAACTTTGATTCGGTCTACTATAGTCCGTTTCAAGTTCAAAGTGATGATGAGGATGATGCTCCTATAACCAAGAAGCATCTCCGCGAGCTAAACGAGAAGGTTGATCAACTTCTCGCATCCTCTTCTACTCAGCAGTCGTCCTTATCTGAAGCTGCCCTTCAGAGGATAGTTGATGCCTTCTCTAGGGCTCAACATGACTCAGTGGCCTCTGCTACTGCTGCAATAGACGCCTCCACCCGAGCTTGTGAGGCTGCGACCGAAAAAGTCGATAAACTATTCCATGACGCTACCATCCTGCTGCAGTCTATGCAGGAAAGCGCCAACGCCACCAAAACAACACTGGAACCACTTGTTAATCAATTGGCCCAGTTTGTGAAGACGGAGTTATCCTCGTTCGCTACCCTCAGACAAAACCTTAGCGACGACAACTCGGCACTCCGTGCCTCCATTGAAGCCCGCTTGGCAAAGCTACAAGAGGATCTTGCGGCTGAAAATAAACTGATGGACGTCCTGGCGAGTAAGACTACCGCCCTCAAGGTCAAGAGCACCCAACTTTCCAACTCCGAACAACAATTGGAGGCTCTTCGATCCGAAAGGGAAATCATCAAGACGTGTGTTTCGGATGTCCACGCCGCTCTATCCAACATCCTGGAAGCACACGACCCCATCCTAAACCACTCGGTGAGGCGTACCCTTGCTGAGAAACTCTCTCCGGCCATGGCTCTCTTGAGTAAAATTGAAGGCCTACCCAGTTTCGTGTCCATTCCGAAACAAGGGGGAGATGAGAAGAAAGGATCGAAACCACCTCCTTCCTCAAAAGCAACTCACACAACCGAACCACCCCCAACTGGTTATGCCTCGGGTTCGGGTGTGAAGGACAAGGGCAAAAATATTGCAGAGGGAGGAGATGAAGATGAAGATGAAGATGAAGACAAGGAGACTATTGCGGACATGTTGAAGAGAAAGAACAGTCGCAATACTGATGACGATGTCAGTCGTGTGGCACGTGAAGCTGAAGAAGCCGAACGTAAACAAAAAGAAGCCAACGATCTCCTTGAGAGCCGAAAGCTGCTCTTCCCTGCCTGGACCAGGGATCGACTGATAAAAGAGGCCATAGAGACTCCAAGCATACTATGGCTCGAGCCGGTGATATCATTCGACTGCATCAACTCGGTCGATTCGCAATTTGATATGCCGCTGACTCGAAAGGCGTTCATCTTCCACGCCTTCTCCAACATTTACAAAGTCCCACATCCGAACGATGAGCTTGACAGGGAGCTCATTGACTTTTATCTGGAGGCCGCTCGCCCTCAATACCTTACATGGAGCGCCCAGAAGATTGTCAATGTTCGGGTGTTGAAGCCGTTTGCCGTAGGGAGATTCACAAACGTCAAGTTCAAGCTTATCCGAGGATCTGCAAGAACTGCTCACATGATCTCTCTGGCGGATCTGCCCAATCTGAACCCTCATGATTGGATAGTCTTGTACAACATCTTGCTGACAAACGAAGCTGAATATAGTCCCATCTTGGACCATGTCAAAAGGATGCTGGCATGCTATATCATGGAGGTGGCCCTAATGGATCAGGAGGTTGCCACAGTGTTTAAGAAGAAACCGAAAGTCAAGCCTGTGGGATCGGCCAGTGATCTAAACACGATGAAAATGGGCAAGATAGATTCGAGGCGAAACTCTGTGATGTTCACCAGAGCCGAAGGACAGAAATGTCTGTTCGCGTTAGCTGACAAGCACCTCTACACCACTACCTGCTTGGAACACGTCCTATCTATCATCAAGCGGTGTAAGGACAATTCGGCTGATGACATCAAATATTTTGAAGATATGATCAATTGGTACATCCGGTTTAGACAGACCATCCTTTCAATAACCAAGTGTCTGTTTAGTACCGTGAAGAAGAAGGTACCAGCTTCAGCCGCCGGCCCAAGTAAGAAGTGATGGTCTCGCTCCAAATTGACGCAAAGGGGGAGATTGTTGGGCTGAAGTTCTGTTTTGTATTGCGTCTTTTGGGCTCGTAGATTAGCCTTGTATTCTCCGGTTTGGGCCTGTCCAACCGAAAGCCTTTTATGTATTGTATATAAGTTATCGCTTGCATGCATATTAGGTTAAGATTCAAGATTTCTGTTTTAGCGCTCCAGTGTTTTATGTATTTGCTCTCTTGTAATCTTCTAATCCTTTACAGTTGATGTTCTTAATCGAGCTCTTCTAAGGATTTTATTTAATCATTCGACACGTTTGATTCAAGCTGTTTGTTCTTATTATTGCGTTCTGCCTTGTTATTTATATTGTGTTCTTGCAGTTTCATATTCATATACTTGTTCATGATCTAATCGATCTTTATAGATTAAAAGTTATTATTTTAAATCTCATCAGTATATATTCAGAGGTGAGATAGACACCCGGACAGGTGATCTTACTCTAGAGTCACAACTAAATAAGGAACATGAAAAAAAGTATAGATCAAGAGTCCTCAGTTGAATCCTACATAAATATATACAATTCCTATGGCATCCCTTAATTAAATATAACTAAAACTAGTGGGCCTGCATTGGTACCTTCGACCCACGGTACAATGAGGCGAAACTCTCCTGAATTGAAGAACTCTAAACACTGCGATACGATCCCTTTTTCAACACTGCTTTCTCCTGCAAATCCACTAACACTAGAATCAGATAGAATCTCAATCAATAACCCAAAATCCTCTACTTTGACCGAAAGTCAAACTTGGTCTAAAAGTCAACGGTGAATGGTTAATGAAAGTCAACAATTAGTAAACCCTCACGACATGACGATATATGGATCACGTTGTGAGGCACTACAAGATAAAATAATCGAGTCTCACAATCCTCACGACATGACATGCATCTCCTCACATCGTGAGATCCGTCTGAATGCCATTTTGCTCCAAAAACTTCTTAATCCACTAAGCCACTAATCCATCTTTTCCTGGAGCCGTCCTAACACTCCGCGGATCATAAAAATCGATGCTTTAAGGTCTTGTATGTCCAATACAAGACTTGATCTCAAGCTAGGTCATTCCTAAAGATAAAGGAGGTAATTTCTCATGCATTAATTTAAGGATCCTCCAAAACTCAGATCCATAACATACAAGCACCAAGGGACCCTAAGGACCCATAAAGTTGCCAACTTTATGGAGTCCCAGCACTCTAACTGTTAAAAATGGCTAAACATGCATAAAACATTAGATTTGTAGGATTTTGATACGATATAAAAGTTTATTTTTCACAATAACTAGCAATGGAAGACTTTAAAAATAACAAGTTTATTTTTAGTTCATAGCAAAACCAAACCATCATAGATCCATTTATAGAGGTTAGAATGAAATAAAACCAACCATAGGATGTTTTAGAGATAATCTTTGAAGCCTTTAAACCCACTTGGTTTTAGGGTGTTGATGAAGATAACAAAAGATCAAAGTGTATGATCTTCTCTACAAGTATCCACCATCAAGAGTAAGGAACATGGACTGCTAGTTCCTTCCTGTATTCTTGAGTGTCTAAAGCCTTTAAGTGCTTAACTCAATTAAGCACTAAAGGGATCAGCTGAAGAGGTCTTCTAAACCACCAAACTAACTTCAAAAGAGAGAGAGGGAGAGGAGTAGAAAATCCACGTTTTTAGAGGGAAAGAAAGGAAGAAGAAGAGCTTCACTCTTGCAAAAATGCAAGCCTCATGCATCTCTTATATAGCCTATGAAAAGTAAGGCCTAACCATTAAAATAATCTAAAGTAATGGTAGCCTTTAGAAGTATGGGAAACAAAAGGTGGAAGGTTGAAAAAGCAATTTCCTACACCATCATTATGTGTAACATCCCGAAATATCAAGAGTAGAGTTGAAGGGCTAAAAGAGTATATTGGGAAAGAGTGACTCGGCGAGTCCATGGATGGACTCGGCGAGTAGACTCGCGATTTGGTCGTGTGTTAAGTAGCCGACTCGGCGAGTCAATGAGGTGGACTCGGCGAGTAGGCGCTGAGTGGAGAAAACCCTAATTCTCGGGGTTGAGCCCTATATAAAGAACATTATGTTTCCTTCCCAGCCTCTTTATCACCCCTTGAGTCCCAGAAACCCTAAAGTCGTGGAGAAACCCCATTGTTGAGCAAATTGGAGCTTGGAGAGGTGGTTGTTGAAGAGATCTTAGAGAAGGAGAGGCTTGGAGCAAGGGGCTTTGCTTGGATTCAAGTTTCATTGTAGTTGGGGAATTCTTTTGAGGTAATATCTCGTCTTTGAGCTGCTATTTCCTTGATGCATCATTTTGGGGGTATTAGAGATTATATATTTGGATGTGTTGGAGTTTAGAGGTTGGATCTGAGGTTGCTACCTCAGATCTGGAATGGAGAAGAGTTGGAATGCATGAAAGTCCCTGTGTTGAGTGTTGGATGAAGCTATCATGTCCCAAACTTTAGCCCTAACGTGCAAAATGCATAGATCTCTTTGGATTCACGTAAAGTTTGCCACTTTATGTGATGGGTGAGTTGTAGGAGGCTAGATCTATGTTTTGGATCAATTGCATGGCCTGGAATGCTTCTGAATGGATTCAGACCGGTGGTACTCGGCGAGTCACATGGGTGTACTCGACGAGTTGCTTGAGGATGAGCTGGAACTCGACGAGTTGGAAGAACAACTCGGCGAGTTGGATGAAGATGGTCTGGAACTCGGCGAGTTATATGAACAACTTGGAGAGTAGGTTGAAGATAGCCTTAGACTCGGCAAGTCTGTTCTTGGACTCGGCGAGTCTTGTCGAAGAGTCCCAATATTTTCTGGTTGAGTTGAGAATCGGCGAGTCAAGGGATGACACAGTGAGTTGTGGGCGAGTGGACTCAGAGTTGTTGGACTCGGCGAGTCTCGGGGTGACTCGGCGAGTCATCGGGTTGACTCGGCGAGTAGAGTCAGTCAGGGGTTGACTTTGACCTTGTCTTTGACCAAGGGTTGACCAGTGGTTTCCAGGGGCATTTTGGTAATTGTTGATTATTGTTTTGAGTTTAGTGCATTGGTGGTTGTCTAGTGGTGGAGATCGTATCAGTGATCGGAGCAGCTTGGGTTATCTGTTCAGTCGGCAGTTTCGAGGTGAGTTATCCTCACTATATCAACAGGGTCTAAGGCACCAAGGCCGGCCCTTATCAGATTGAGATCCGGGTAGTTGTTATTATGTTACTGCTTTGATATGTTTGCATCCTGTGAGTTAGGATGGTATATGTTAGAGACCTGATTGAGATCGGTATCCTGAGAGATAGCGAGATGTTGTGTTAGTGACCTGTTAGGTCGGTATCCTGGTTAGGATGGTGGTATGTTATGTGACCTGTTTTATCTGCTTGTTGACTGTGAATTGCTATATGATTGTATGTATATGTGCACATGGTTGTTTGGACTGGAGTTGGGTTGAGGCGGGTCCTGCTGTGTGCTGTAGGCCAAGATACCCAGGGCGGAACGGTTGTCCCGAAGGCCCAGCGAGCGGTCCGAATAGGCTGTAGGCCCCGAAAGGGCGGACCAGACGTGCCGAAGGCTCGGAGAGTGGACCAGATAGACTGAAGGCCCGGTGCAGGCGGACCAGTCATACTGTAGACTCAGAGAGTGGACCAGGTGGATTGAAGGCCCGGGAGCGGGCGGACCAATCAAACTGCAGACTCGATGTATGTGGATAGACTCAGAGGGTGGACCAGGTGGACAGTAGGCCGGTGCGGCAGACCAGTCACACAGTAGACCCGAAGTGCATGACTTTTCTATGATCTGATATGTTGTGGCATGTTATGCGTGTATGGTGTTAGTGGTTGGTATTTCGGGGATATCTCACTAAGCTTTCGGGCTTACAGTTGTGGTTTCATGTTTTTCAGGTTCTTCAGGAGGCTGTGGCAAGGCGAAGGCGTGATCGTACCGTTCCTCGTGATTTTTTAGTAATGTGATTCTGGGAATACGTTAAATGTTTTGTAATTAAAACCTTGTTGTAAAGATTTAATGAAATCGAGCTGTTTTGAAAAAAATTAAAATTGGTTGTATTTTTCGGTTGTTACAAGTTGGTATCAGAGCCTTGGTTTGAGTGAATTGGAGGAACATTCGTGTGACTCCAGTCTTAAATCGAGGAGGGTTTTCAAAAGAGTATTTAAAATGGTTTTCAAAATGAGTAAGGGAGGACGCGGAGGTACGATCAGCCGGAGCCAGTAAGTAACCCCAAAATACCATGCATGTTATTTGTTTTTGAGCTTTGATAGAACAACATGCTAGTGATAGGCTAGGGATCTTCAGGATTTCATGATATGTTGACTGATTTGTGATGCATGTAGCCTAGGGTTCCTTATGGGATATTTTCAGTGTTCCTCTAGTGGTGAGGGTTGAGCATTATTATGCATGTTTCTCTAGGGTGTTGTGGTAGTACTTCATACAAATATGGGTAGGTGTGGAAGGTAGTATGGGCCCCTACTATTGAAAGCACAAGACCCATACATGTATCAGGGAAACCATGATCTTTAGGGTCGGGTTGAGAGAGTTGGATCCCAGGTTGGTGGGAAGAGTCTGAGATTTTGTGTGGTGTTTTTCAGTATGGAGATTCCGAGGCATGATGAGAGTGGATCCGGATCAGGATCGGGAGCTGGAGAGAGAGTTCCGGGCGGATCGGTGCCGCCCGAGGTTATCGGTCAGATGAGCACGAGCGAGTTGGATGCGAGGATTCGTGAGATCCTGCGTGATGAGATTGTTGAGTTGTTCCGGGCTGAGTTGTCGGAGTTGTTTGGGTCGATCAAGACCGCCATGGTTGAGTATTTTGATGAGCGCTACGCGGCTCTCGCAGAGACGGCTGCCGCGGCGGCTACAACGGATGTAGCGACAGCAGGGGGAGGAGCTGGTCGGGGTTTTCAGTATCGGGACTTCGCTAATATGAAGCCTCCCACTTTCGATGGAGTTCAGGACCCGATCGTCGCTATGAGATGGTTATCAGACGTGGATGGGTGTTTCTTCATGTGTTTATGCCCTGCTGATCAGAGGGTGAGGTGTGCTCTGAGCCTGTTGAGGCTCGGGGCGAAGGATTGGTGGAGATTTACCACAGGGTCATATTCAGATGCGCAGAGGGCTGCGGTATCATGCGATCAGTTCCGAGAGATGTTCATCACCCGTTATGTTCCGCAGGTTGAGAGGGAGAGATTGGCTCAGGAGTTCCTTGAGCTGAAGCAGGATTCGGAGTCGGTGACTGAGATCACCAGAGTGTTCACTAAGAGGGCGATGTTTTGCCCAGAGTTCGCTTCGGAGCAGGCTCAGGTGTCTCGATATCTGAGCATGCTCAAGAGGGACATCAGGCAGTTTGTGTCTGCATAGAGGTGCGGGACATTGTTGGAGTTGCAGGAGGCCGCTAGGCGGCGTGAGTTAGAGATTGAGTTGCAGTTGCGTGAGCTGAGGCAGGTTCCGGTGCAGTCGCAATCGGCGCCGAAACGGTCCAAGACCGTTGATGTTAGAGTGGGGGATCTGAGTAGCCACACTTGTGGGAAGTGTGGGAGGGGTCACACCGGGGTTTGTAGGTCCAGTGGTGCATGCCGCAAGTGCGGAAAGGAGGGGCACTATGCGAGGGATGGTCGGCAGTCAGCGCCAGTTCGGGATTTGAGGATTTGCTATCATTGTCATCAGGTTGGGCATTTGAGGGTCAACTGTTCTCAGCTTGCTGTAGGACCAGTGCAGGCTCCAGCACCGGCCACTTTGAGGATCACAGGTGGAGGTCAGGGTGGAGCAGAGCCCCCAAGGGCTCAGGGTCGTGCTTTTCAGCTTGTATCAGAGGAGGTCAGGGCAGTGCCGGATGCAGCCGCGGGTATGTTTCTTTCTTGATGTCTTGTTATCTTGTGAATATTGTGGTGTACTATTTATGTGCTGGTATTTTGTTTGGTTTTCGATGTGGTATTCGTCATTTTGTGGGTTGTGGTTTTGTTTATGGGTTATTGTTTTGGGAATTTCGTTGGTTATCATCCATGAGAGTTATTAGTGGAAACCCGGCATTGGGTTGTAGGCCGGGTAGCATCTGCCTTCTGAGGAGTGGTTAGATGCAGATTGAGTTTCTTTCGAGCAGGTTGATCGGGGTTGATGAGAGATCTCGTTGAGGTTGTTTATGCTTGTGGGAAGCAGTCCGTGAGTAAGTGTTTTCTTTGTGCAAGAGTTGTTCTGGGAGGTCGGTGATGGCGACCGGTGGTTGTTAGTTAGTGCCCAAGTGGGGGAGAATTGGAGAATTCTCCGGGAGATCGAAGAGTATTCGAGAGTGCTTAGCTGTTGGGATTCAGCAAGTGTTCTGTCAGCCCAGAGTATAGGCTGATAGGAGTAAGTGTCGGGCATGCGGGGCGGGATACAGACCCAGGGCATTTGATTGTGGAGGGCCTGGGAGCAGGCCGGGGTTGAGTATGTATGATGGAGTTAGAGTTCGGAACCCCTAGAGGGCTAGAACGGTATGCATGGGAGGAATTCCGAGGGGGATAGCTCGGAATGTTGATTGATAGTTGAGCAGTCCAGATAGACTGAAGGCCGGTAGGCATACCATTCAGGCCGAAGGCTCAGAGAACGGTCCAGCCAAACTAAAGGCACTGAGAGCGGTCCAGATTGGCTGAAAGTTCTGAGAGAGTGGTCCAGATGGGCTGAAGGCCTGGTGAGGCAGTCCAGTTATGCTGAAGACTCTGTAGGTATTGTTGGATCAGTTTGAGGATATGGATTGTGTATGTTGGAGTGTGATTGCATTAGAAGGTCTGGCCCCGGGTAGTGATCTTGATTAGTGGAGATAGTGCATGGGCTTGAGAGTCCCTGCGATGAGAGTCAGAGTATGTGTGTGCTGGATGGATAGCGGATACGCTAAAAAGGGTGGTGTAGCGTTGGGTGAGCATCGTGGCACTTGTTGGAGTGACAATATGGCTAAGTGGATTCCTTGGAAAAGGAAGTGAGAGAGGTGTGTAACTCCGAGAGGGAGTGCAAGTTCACGGAAGTGAAAGCGGCAGAGCAGAGTTACGATTAGAGTAATTCGAGTATGGTTTTTGAGCAGCGTGTTTGCGGCAGTGGTATAGAAGCTCATCCGGTTTGGGATGTCTTCTGAGGTTGCAGAGGAATTCCGCAGATGTAGAGCCAAGAGACTCGGAAGGGATGCAGGGAGAGAGTCTTGGGCTCTCAGTGTGATTCTGATCAGGGTATTGGATATGTATTAGTGGTTCATCCTAGGGGATGTTGGAGGATATCATCAGTGTATCGGGTTTTCCCAACCTGAGGGTGCTGGAGCAAGTTCAGTATGTGTATGTGATTGCAAGAGGAGAACTCGTGGGAGTTGCTCTGAGATTGAGAATGGGTCTTTCCGTCATCACAGAATGGATATAGTGGGATTCGGATCGGGGATCCGATGGTTCATGGCTTTGTAGCCCTTATGGGTCGAGTGATTGTTGAGATTTGGGGCAGTGATGCGTCATGGGTAATTCTCGGTTGTTGAGTGTGATTATCAGAGGGTACAGCCGGTGACCGGCTCGAGACGGTGGTCAGGACACCTTAAGGAAAGAGAAAGTGTGTTTGAGTTTCGATGGGTATGCCTTGAGGGACTTGGCCCGGTTAAGGCCAGGTGGCGCATTGTGGGAGTATCTTTGGGTTTGAATTGTTGTAGGCTTCGAGGACGAAGCCTAATTTAAGTGGGGGAGAATAGTAACATCCCGAAATATCAAGAGTTGAGTTGAAGGGCTAAAAGAGTATATTGGGAAAGAGTGACTCGGCGAGTAGAGTTGCGATTTGGTCGCGTGTTAAGTAGCCGACTCGGCGAGTCAATGAGGTGGACTCGGCGAGTAGGCGCTGAGTGGAGAAAACCCTAATTCTCGGGGTTGAGCCCTATATAAAGAACATTATGTTTCCTTCCCAGCCGCTTTATCACCCCTTGAGTCCCAGAAACCCTAAAGTCATGGAGAAACCCCATTGTTGAGCAAATTGGAGCTTGGAGAGGTGGTTGTTGAAGAGATCTTAGAGAAGGAGAGGCTTGGAGCAAGGGGCTTTGCTTGGATTCAAGTTTCATTGCAGTTGGGGCATTCTTTTGAGGTAATATCTCGTCTTTGAGCTGCTATTTCCTTGATGCATCATTTTGGGGGTATTAGAGATTATATATTTGGATGTGTTGGAGTTTAGAGGTTAGATCTGAGGTTGCTACCTGAGATCTGGAATGGAGAAGAGTTGGAATGCATGAAAGTCCCTGTGTTGAGTGTTGGATGAAGCTATCATGTCCCAAACCTTAGCCCTAATGTGCAAAATGCATAGATCTCTTTGGATTCACGTAAAGTTTGCCACTTTACGTGATGGGTGAGTTGTAGGAGGCTAGATCTATGTTTTGGATCAATTGCATGGCCTGGAATGCTTCTGAATTGATTCAGACCGGTGGTACTCGGCGAGTCACATGGGTGTACTCGACGAGTTGCTTGAAGATGAGCTGGAACTCGACGAGTTGGAAGAACAACTCGGTGAGTTGGATGAAGATGGTCTGGAACTCGGCGAGTTGTATGAACAACTCGGCGAGTAGGTTGAAGATAGCCTTAGACTCGGCAAGTCTGTTCTTGGACTCGGCGAGTCTTGTCGAAGAGTCCCAATATTTTCTGGTTGAGTCGAGAATCGGCGAGTCAAGGGATGACTCAGTGAGTTGTGGGCGAGTGGACTCAGAGTTGTTGGACTCGGCGAGTCTCGGGGTGACTCGGCGAGTTAGGTCGCGAATTTAGGGAAGTTCTGAGTATGGGGACTCGGCGAGTCATCGGGTTGACTCGGCGAGTAGAGTCAGTCAGGGGTTGACTTTGACCTTGTCTTTGACCAAGGGTTGACCAGTGGTTTCCAAGGGCATTTTGGTAATTGTTGATTATTGTTTTGAGTTTAGTGGATTGGTGGTTGTCCAGTGGTGGAGATCGTATCAGTGATTGGAGCAGCTTGGGTTATCTGTTCAGTCGGCAGTTTCGAGGTGAGTTATCCTCACTATATCAACAGGGTCTAAGGCACCAAGGCCGGCCCTTATCGGATTGAGATCCGGGTAGTTGTTATTATGTTACTGCTTTGATATGTTTGCATCCTATGAGTTACGATGGTATATGTTAGAGCCTGATTGAGATTGGTATCCTGAGAGATAGGGAGATGCTGTGTTAGTGACCTGTTAGGTCGGTATCTTGGTTAGGATGGTGGTATGTTATGTGACGTGTTTGATCTGCTTGTTGACTGTGAATTGCTATATGATTGTATGTATATGTGCACATGGTTGTTTGGACTGGAGTTGGGTTGAGGCGGGTCCTGCTGTGTGCTGTAGGCCAAGATACCCAGGGTTAAACGGTTGTCCCGAAGACCCAGCGAGCGGTCCGGATAGGCTGTAGGCCCCGAAAGGGCGGACCAGACGTGCCGAAGGCTCGGAGAGTGGACCAGATAGACTGAAGGCCCGGTGCGGGCGGACCAGTCATACTGTAGACTCAGAGAGTGGACCAGGTGGATTGAAGGCCCGGGAGCGGGCGGACCAATCACACTGCAGACTCGGTGTATGTGGATAGACTCAGAGGGTGGACCAGGTGGACTGTAGGCCGGTGCGGCGGACCAGTCACATAGTAGACCCGAAGTGCATGGCTGTTCTTGTTGGAATAGTGTCTAAGGCTGTAACTATATTAGACAAGTATTTGATCCGCTTGTGCATGGTCCTTTTGGGTTGCCTTCACCATAGCAACTTGATAGGATGATTTAATAAGAGAGAGTAAATATTATTAATATATTATGGGAATAATATAATGAATAATATATTGTTATTTGATTAATATAAGTCATAGAATTAATTAGAATTAATTTGGTGACTTAAAGAGATTAATTAAATAAAGGGGTATAAACTGTCAATTACTTGATAGTTAAACTTTAGACTGTAAATCCATTTGGATATGCTATGGACGAATTCTATAAGATATAGGATAGCTAAAATCGTCCAAAGGCTTATCTTAGGAGTGGATTTGGATAGCCTTAAGAGAAGATTATCTGATAGGGACTTATCTGTAATCCTTAAGGAGTCTACAAGTATAAATAGACCCTATGACATGGGGAATTTGACACCTTAACCTAAAGTAAGGAACCTCTGGTCGAATTCCTCCCCTCTCCTCTCTCCTAAATCATCTTCCTTGCTATTGGTGTTTGTAAGCCATTAGAGGAGTGACATTTGTGACTCTAGAAGCTCCAAGACAACAAGGTCAACAAGGAATTCAAAGGTATGATTCTAGATCTGTTTCAATGTTGTTATTTAGCCTAAATAGTTATTAGAAGTCTTGGATTCAAAGCATGTTTAATTAGAAAGCCTAGATCCGAGCATTAGGGTTTTGCATGCGCACATAGGAAAGTTCTTATGGCTAAAACCCATCAGTGGTATCAGAGCCTAGCTTGGTTTTCTTTAAATTGTTGCTTGATTAACTGAAACAAACCTGCAAAATTCGATTTTAGGTTTCTGAGTCATGGACTCGGCGAGTTCCAAGGTGGACTCGGCGAGTAGGCCTGACTCGGCGAGTCCCCTTGTGCACTCGGCGAGTCCAGGCGTCAGGAATGGCCAGATTCGGGATTTCTTTGTAATTATCTTATCTAAACTTTCCATAAACTAATTAGATCAATGTTAATTCGTTTTTCTGATAAATATAACTGCAATCTTGATCTAATTAAAAATATTTATCATATAATAAAATATTTGATTTCCTTATATGATAATTAATTAATTATTTTGATTATTTTGATAATTATCTTAAAAGAAATCTTGAATAAATCAAATATAGATAATTAGGATATTAATTGTTAATTGGAATTATTTGTTATTTGATCCTCCATGTTTTAAATGTTTAAAACTTGCCCTCAAGTTTTGAAATTTATATTTATGATTAAAAGTTTTAATTTAGACAACTTAAATTTCAAAACCCTAGATTTTAAAAGGTTTAAAATACAACCCTATACTAATATGATATTACTAGTATAATATATATATATATATATATATATATATATATATATATATATATATATATATATATATATATATGTATAACTAAATGCTAGTCTTACCGTTAGTAGGCCTCATTCACGAAGCCGATCTATAAGGTGGGTATAAGGTTGCGGCCTATAAAATGGCGCTTAATGGGTGTACACTCACACCCACCGCTTGCTTGATTGGTGGAGGGTCGTTAGCCGAACGGGTAGGATAGGGCAACCTCATCCTCTCATTAAAAGTATAATAAGAAATATAAAGTAACTACACATATTTTAAAATTTCCCAATCTTAGTTACTTTAGGAAAAGTGAATTGATGCAATCCCATGAAATTACACTTTGCACCTTGCTAAGAAGTTAGTGGAGCGTGTGTGGTTTACCGGCACACTAATTGGTTCTAAGCGAAGGTGGCAAAGGGTGATTCATTGTTTATCATAGTTCGATGGAGCGTGTGTGGTTTACCGGCACGTCGAATAGGTGATCGTTACAATGAAGGCATCATGTGAATTTGCATGGTAATTCACACCCGCTTTGTGATCCTCGGCATCCCAGTCACAAACTAGAGGGGCATATCGAGATTTAAACATGTCATTGAATAGTTTCAATGAATCTCATCCGAACCTAGGAATTCTCAAAAAAAACACTTTGGACTAATAGTTTAGGTTTTGTGGTGGAGAATTAGTGAATCGTCATTCACTTACCTTCAATTTATTTGCATGTTAGATTACGGCATCCCTTTTCTAATATGTAAATGTCATTGTTGGATCCTAGCCCTAATTTTTCTTATTGGGTGATAATTAGGGATTCATATTCTAATCTATCTTTGTCCTTTTCTAATTATAGATGTCGAACGCAAACAACGTTGCTGCTAGTTCTTTCACGTTGATGAGCCTTTGCCAAAAGGTCACCTTCGATGGAACGAACTTTAGCGAATGGATAAGATACATTCGCACCATTGCTCGCTATGAGGACAAGGAGTATGTCCTTGATGAGAAGCTCGAGAAAATCAACACCGAAATCGCTACTCCAGCCGAAATCACCGCCTTTGAAACTCATGAGCGAGATGCAACGAAGGTACATTGCATCATGATCGCTACCATGAACTCCGAATTCCAAAATTCCTACGAGGACATGTACCCGTACGAGATGCACCAAGACTTATTGGAGAGGTACCACCAAAACGCGAGACAAGAGCGGTATGAGATTTTCACTAACATGATTTCCGCGAAGATGGGTCATGGAGAATCTCTTACCGTGCACTTGCAAAAGATGCAAAGGTATGTCGACCGCCTTTGCAAGTTAAATGTTGACTTCGGGGAAGACTTGGCGATCGACATGGTGCTTCACTCTTTGCCTCCGATGTACAACCAGTTCAGGATGACCTACCACATGAACAAAGAGGAGGTCACCCTAAGCAAGCTCCAAGGTCTCTTGAGGGTTGCTGAGAGCAACTTCAAAGACAAGTCTGTTGCACCCACTCCCAATCCGCCCGCTGCTCTTGTCTTGGCTATTGGTCAAGGAAAGGGAAAGAAGAGGAAAGCTTCATCGAAGAACCATCGCAAGGTGAAAGCCCGAGATGGTGCCTCTTCTAGTGGGACCAAAGTTGATCCCGCCAAGCCCTGTCCTAACCCGAAGGAGGCAGAGTGCCACCACTGCCACAAGATAGGACATTGGAAGAGAAGCTGCCCAGAGTACCTGCAAGCAATCAAAGAAGGAAAGATCAAGCCATCTTTCGCAGGTATATACGCAATTAAATCTAACGATTCTAATCATGCTATTTCTTGGGTCCTTGATACCGGTTGTGGTTATCACATTTGTTCTAATGTGCAGGGACTAAGAAGAAGTAGGGATGTGGAGCAAGGAAGGATCAATCTAATCATGGGGAACAGAAGATCGTCGCCTGTAACCAAGATTGGAGTGTATTCTTTAGTGCTTAGGAATAGTTTGGTTTTAGATTTGAACAATTGTTGCTATTCGCCAGAAATGGCAAGAAACATCATTTCATTTCATGGTTTATATAGACAAGGATTTAGATTTTCTTTTAATAATGAGAATGGTTCTATTTTGGCTTATCTAAATGGTGTCTTTTACTTTGAAGCTATACCATGTAATGGAATATATGAAACTGTTATGATTGTTGATAACTTAGGAAATGATGTTTTGAATATTGATTCTTCCACTAGTATGGATAAAGCATCCTTGTGGCATTGTCGTCTTGGACATGTCAACAAGAAACGCATAGCCCAACTCCAAAAGGATGGAGTGTTGGAATCATTCGACCTTAGGGAAGATGACACATGCGAGTCTTGTTTACTTGGGAAGATGACTAAGTCACCCTTCATGAGTACATGTGATAGGGGCGAAGGTCTATTGGACCTAATACATACCGATGTATGTGGACCGTTTAGATCAACCACGAAGGATGGGAACCGCTTCTACGTGACTTTTACCGATGACTATAGTAGATATGGGTATATCTACTTAATCAAGCAAAAGTCAGAAACCTTTGAAAAGTTCAAAGAGTTCAAGAATGAAGTGGAGAATCAATTGGGCAGGAAAATCAAGATGCTTCGATCCGATCGAGGAGGAGAGTACCTATGTCTTGAATTCCACGATTATCTCAAGGAGTGTGGAATAGTTTCGCAATTGACGCCTCCTAGATCACCGCAGTTGAATGGTGTGGCAGAAAGGCGTAATCGAACCTTATTGGATATGGTTCGCTCTATGATGGGTCGTGCTTCACTACCTATCTCTTTTTGGGGGTATGCCTTAGAGACTACCACCCATATCCTTAACCGAGTCCCTACCAAGAAGGTTGCCAAAACACCTCACGAGATGTGGACAGGGAAAGCTCCCTCGTTGGCACATATCAAGGTTTGGGGTTGCGAGGCTTTCGTAAGACGAGATACTCAAGACAAGCTTGAACCTGGAAGTGAGCGATGTATTTTCATCGGCTACCCGCAGACATCCTTTGGATATCTCTTCTATAGACCGAAGGAAAATGTGGTCTTCGTTGCGAGGAGAGGAGTTTTCCGAGAGCGAGAACTCATAAGCCAAGGAGACAGTGGGAGGAAAATCGAGCTTGAAGAGATTCAAGAGTCGATAGATGAAGGAACCTCTACCGCTGGAACTCAACCCGAGGAGGAAACTCCGGTTGAACCAATTGACGAATCCTTACCTCTTAGACGTTCCGATAGAGTTAGAGTTCTACCCCAGTTTTATGGTTTTCATATTACTACTGAAGGGGACACGTATATTAGTGATGGTACACTAATAAATCTTGATGAACCTAATAGCTATAAGGAAGCCATGGCAGGCCCGGAGTCTGCGAAATGGAAAGAGGCAATGGATAGTGAGATCCAATCCATGTATGATAACCAAGTTTGGAATTTGGTTGATTATGTGCCCGGACGTAAGACCGTTGGGTGCAAATGGATCTTCAAGAAGAAGACCGACGTGGATGGAAACGTGCACACATATAAAGCGCGATTGGTTGCGAAAGGCTTTACTCAAACTCCTGGAGTTGACTATGATGAGACCTTCTCACCAGTTGCGAAGATTAAATCTATTAGAGTGATGCTAGCTATTGCCGCATTTCATGATTATGAGATTTGGCAAATGGATGTCAAGACCGCTTTCCTTAACGGGAAGTTGGCTGAGGATGTTTACATGGCTCAGCCCGAGGGGTTTGTGAATCCGAAGCATCCGAATAGAGTGTGTAAGCTTGAGAAGTCCATTTATGGACTTAAGCAAGCGTCTCGCAGATGGAATCTTTGCTTCGATGAGAAAGTCAAAGAGTTTGGATTTGTACGAAGCGAAGACGAATCTTGTGTATATATCAAAGCCAGTGGGAGTATAGTAAGCTTTCTCGTTCTATATGTCGATGACATATTACTCATAGGAAACGACATCCCGACTCTGCAGGAGGTTAAGTCCTGGCTCGGGAAATGCTTCGCTATGAAGGACCTCGGAGAGGCTTCTTACATATTGGGAATAAGGATAGTGAGAGAAAGAAGTAAGAGACTAATTGGACTTAGTCAGAACACTTACTTAGAGAAGGTACTAAAACGTTTTAGTATGGAAAACTCAAAGAAGGGAGAATTACCGATACAAAGCAATGCCAAATCGAGTAAGACTCAAAGTCCGAGTACCGAAGCTGAGATAGCAGAAATGAGCCGAGTACCATACGCTTCCGCAGTTGGCTCAATCATGTACGCTATGACTTGTACTCGCCCTGATGTAGCCTTCGCTTTGAGCATGGTTAGCAGATATCAAGGGAATCCTGGCAAAGCACATTGGATTGCGGTGAAGAATATCCTTAAGTACCTTCGGAGGACGAAGGAATGGTTCTTAGTCCTCGGAGGGAGTGATGACTTAAAGGTGCGAGGGTATAGTGACGCCAGTTTTCAGACCGACAGGGACAATTACCGTTCGCAGTCGGGCTGGGTCTTTACCCTAAATGGAGGAGCAGTGACATGGAAGAGTTCCAAGCAAGAAACCGTAGCTTATTCGACGTGCGAATCAGAGTACATTGCAGCGAGCGAAGCGTCGAAGGAGGCGATATGGCTAAAGAACTTCATCGGTGATCTTGGAGTCGTACCTGCCATAAAGGAGCCAATGGAGATTTTCTGTGATAACGAAGGTGCGGTTGCCTTAACCAAGGAACCGAGGGATCATGGTAGATCAAGACACATCGACAGAAAATATCACTTCATCAGACATCGTGTAGAAGAAGGACAACTCGTAGTGAAGAGGATATCATCAGAAGATAACCCAGCAGATCCGCTTACGAAGGGACTGAGTAGGGTTAAGCACTTACAGCATGCTAGGAGTGTTGGGCTGAAGGATGATATTAGCATAGATTAGATAGTATTAGAAACGTGTAATAGATAAATGTAATTAACATTTGATGATTAAATAAAGGAGTTTTATTTATAAGTAGTGTTACTGTCTTATGTTAATTGTTTAACTATTGTTTCACTTTGCATGTTTTGACTTCCAGAATAATTGAAATTATTAGGAATAATAGAATTGTTCAAATTGTCCACAATCATTCATATGTTGGAAGTAGATATGAATAAAGATTGTCATGAATTGGTGTGTAGATTGTCTAAATGGCGTTAGACATAGCAAAGGGTTGCTGCAACGTTCATGAGTGCTTATGAACTAGTTTTGAGCATTGGAACAAACCCGCGCTTGCTGGAATCACCTTATGGAATAAGATATAAAAGGGTGATCGCAAGACGATAATATCATATAGTCTTAAAACCTAGATATATGGTTTGTTATTTGTTAATTGGTTGTACATTGATAATGCGAAAAACGCATCAGTAACTCGGTGTTATAAAACGCATTGTTGTGTATAGTTGGTTAATGAATAAGTAAATGCATATAAGTCGAAGTTTATCTGTAACTTTTATCTAAGAAGGTAAAAGCGATATCTCGGCCGCTCGATGATTTGATTTGACTTATGTGCCGGGCCCGGTCAGAACTGAATTGATGTGTTCGATTAAGTTCTATGTCAAATAAATCAGAGATCGAGAAGCCTAAATGCTTGACTAACCATTCCATAGGATTGTCAGCATGATATCTAACAGAGGACTGTACGTTCCCTTATCTAAAGGACAAGATTGATTAGATCAGAGTTTGACAGCGTCTTTGAGAGCTACGATTGCAAACCGAATTGTACTTGTATAGTTACTAGACTTATCCAAGTAGGAGACTGTTGGAATAGTGTCTAAGGCTGTAACTATATTAGACAAGTATTTGATCCGGTTGTGCATGGTCCTTTTGGGTTGCCTTCACCATAGCAACTTGATAGGATGATTTAATAAGAGAGAGTAAATATTATTAATATATTATGGGAATAATATAATGAATAATATATTGTTATTTGATTAATATAAGTCATAGAATTAATTAGAATTAATTTGGTGACTTAAAGAGATTAATTAAATAAAGGGGTATAAACTGTCAATTGTTTGATAGTTAAAATTTAGACTGTAAATCCATTTGGATATGCTATGGACGAATTCTATAAGATATAGGATAGCTAAAATCGTCCAAAGGCTTATCTTAGGAGTGGATTTGGATAGCCTTAAGAGAAGATTATCTGATAGGGACTTATCTGTAATCCTTAAGGAGTCTACAAGTATAAATAGACCCTATGGCATGGGGAATTCGACACCTTAACCTAAAGTAAGGAACCTCTGGTCGAATTCCTCCCCTCTCCTCTCTCCTAAATCATCTTCCTTGCTATTGGTGTTTGTAAGCCATTAGAGGAGTGACATTTGTGACTCTAGAAGCTCCAAGACAACAAGGTCAACAAGGAATTCAAAGGTATGATTCTAGATCTGTTTCAATGTTGTTATTTAGCCTAAATAGTTATTAGAAGTCTTGGATTCAAAGCATGTTTAATTAGAAAGCCTAGATCCGAGCATTAGGGTTTTGCATGCGCACATAGGAAAGTTCTTATGGCTAAAACCCATCAGTTCTATGATCTGATATGTTGTGGCATGTTATGCGTGTATGGTGTTAGTGGTTGGTATTTTGGGGATATCTCACTATGCTTTCAGGCTTACAGTTGTGGTTTCATGTTTTCAGGTTCTTTAGGAGGCTGTGGCAAGGCGAAGGCGTGATCGTACCGTTCCTCGTGATTTTGTAGTAATGTGATTCTGGGAATACGTTAAATGTTTTGTATTAAAAACCTTGTTTGTAAAGATTTAATGAAATCGAGCTGTTTTGAAAAAAATTAAAATTGGTTGTATTTTTCGGTTGTTACATTATGTTTCTGCCATGCCTCGTTCAAAAGAAAGATTCTTTATTTTTTATAAACTCGAAGTTTATAAAATATAAACTTTGTCTTTATGTAAAAGACAAAAGAATCCAACTACTCCAAAATCTTGTGCATGATTTATTAATTCATACCATATGAAAAAATAACTAGTAATACCCTCTTATAATTAGTATTTTCACAAAAACAATAATTATTCCCTAATTAAAATACAAGAACTGATATTATTTATTAATAACCATATTAGTAATAAATATACAAAATGTGCCAACTTGATAAAGGTATGACCCTATAGGATCCTATATTATTAGCAATATCACTCCATGATGATTCTTGGACATATAGATCCAACAATCTCCCACTTGCACAAGATTCATTATAGACTAATATAGATAGTAGCTGACGTCTAGCAACGGGCTACTTCCCCTAATAGCATATGAAGGGTTGCATTTCTTCACCAGCCAATTCTAGTAGCTCTAAACTATAATTGTTACTAAAGGTGTGGTACCAATTATTCCTTTGTCTCAGACATCATGTCGAACATGAGATATGGATCGCGATCAATCTCATTTACTGTTCAACTTTAACTAAGGCCTTAGATGTCATGCTCTCAAAGAATAAGGGGACAAATCCCATATTGACTACATACGCCCATCAATGTAGTTCATGTCATACCCAACGATGGCCCTTATGACTGTCTTTTACAAAACATCATTAAACCATGTATAAGCACAACAATTACTACATTTCAAGTCACAAATATGCATCTTACGTCTAAAAAGTATTGTCACACCCCCGAACCAGACGGCGGAAACGTCCGAGGGCTGTTGTGACTCAATTGAATACCATCACAGTGAATATACATGAAACATAACATCATTCATCACCATGCATTGAAATATTACAACTGGTAGTGTTTACATTTAGTACATTGTTTGAAAACATTACATTCCCAAAAAGTAAATTGTTCGATACTAGTTAAACAAACAACAAGACATCACTGAGTACATTTTTCCTTCGATTTACCTGTTACCTGAGAATACAAGTATTTTGAAAAACGTCAACATATGAAATGTTGGTGAGTTCATAAGTAATGTTTGAAACATAATGTTTTGTATTATTTTGAAAAACCACCAGAAAATCCGATATTTTCTGAAAATATTATTGTAAGTAAGAAAAAGTGTGAAGATCCGTAAGTATGCTTGTTTATTTCTATAAGTGTGAAAAGTTGTTATACTTGGTATGCATCACATAGGTGTAAGTGTTGAAATCCCTAGGAAAACCCGATGTTTTCCTAATACTTTAAATTACGCATTTATATATTATTATACCATTGCAACGTGTGTATTCGATGATTCTAGGTGACATCGGATTAGTTCTGGGTGGTGAGTTGTTATAATGACGCATTAATGAAAATGACTAGCTTACAACTATACAAATGATCCATTGGGCGTCGTCTATACTACTCACCTAATCCAACCACCCTGACTTCCCATAGCCCCACAACCTAAGAAGAAAAGAGGGTGCGAAGCCCCCGTTAATTCCATGAGTCGTTCAAGGCTATCGTGAATGCGAAAGGCCCTTGGCCCGACTCGCATTTGACTTCTCGACTTTACTAGCAGTGCCAAAGGACACTTGGGGCCCAACAGCACAAGAGCTATTGAAAGTCCTTTTACACGGTATTAGGTCGTATAAGACCCAATATCATGTAAGTGCGTTTCCTTCGGGCCTAAAGATCATGTCATTGGGCTAGCTAGTCCCAACAAGCACGATTTGAAACTTTCGGGCCCAAAGATGGTGTATCGACGTCTGGTGAATTCCGACATGTGTATTGACTTCCCGTAATTTCCGCGTGTGTATTGAAGTATCGTCGTGTATTGATTTTTGATTCGTTATTGATTCGAGACCGAATCAATTCGTTTGGTAACGATTTTGGTGTTAAAGGTGTATTATATTTCGTCGTTAGTCGTGGTACTAGTATTTTGTCATAAAGGATTTATTGTTTAAACATTAGAATTTTTCTTTTTGAAGCCCCTTCTTGGATAAATTTACACTTTTAACCCTTTATATAAAAGAATTTCCATTTTAGTCCTTAAACCATTTTTCTTGACACTTTAGTATCAAAACTTGTTGAAAAGGTATTTTTCAGCTCAAATTTACTTGAAAAAAAGTTTTAGTCCCTCAAAATGAAGTTTTCTCGGTTGAAACCTCTATTTTCGTGATTTTTATAATTTTGACCCAAAATGGAAATTTTTTGCATCTTTGGTCCCTTTTAAATTTGAAAAGTATTTTTAATCCTTGAAATGGACTTGGTACACTAGTAGTCCCCTGTTTTATAGAAAAGTGCAGTTTCAGCCCCTCTAAATTAAAAATCTCGCAATTTGGGCTTTATTGGGCCGAAAAGTTCATTTTTGGCCCATTATGTTTAAAACTTCACATTTTAATCCTTCAAAAGAGTAAATTTTCAAAAAATACATTTTTGAAACTGTTTTGACTCATCTCAACCTTCAGAATTTGTATTTTGTTGTTTTGGGCCCTTTAGTTTTATTTTTGTAGCATTTTGAGCCCAAAATGGGTTTTAAGCCCATAGATGTTCATATTAACCAACTTGGTTATTTTTCTAGAATTGATTTGTGTGAAATAACATAAGTTATACTTATTTCATTCAACACATTGTAGATCTCGGTTTTTAAGCTCTTTTTGACTAGAACCAACACCACAATCACATAAGAACATATATATAAGCATAGAAATCACACAAAGCATACATATACTCATAGATATACACATTTGCTTGTATTCTCCCCCCACAAAACTTATAAAAACCGAAAAATAGGGGGTATGAAGCTCACCCTGAGTTGTGGTTTTGATTTGAAGAAGAAAAGGAAGAAAGTGAGGTGATTTTCGGCCCTAGCAACACCTTGATGAAGATCTCGAATTTGAGGTGGTTCTAAGATGCAAGATCATGATTTCATATGAGTTAATAAGAGATTTTTGTATAGAACAAGGAGTCTAGAGTGTGGATTCAAGCATCAACTTACCTAGATGATGATTTTTGTGAAGAATCCTCCTTGCAAAGTCCTTGAATCTCGAAAATATGGAGGAGGTATGGGAGAGTTTTCTTGAGAGAAGAGTGAGTGAAATGTGTGTGTGTGTGTGTGCTTAAACTCGGCCGAGAGCAAGAGAGAGAGAAAGAGATAGATCTTGAAGTGATATGTGCATGGAAATATGAGATAAGATGCATGGAAAACCATAATGTAAAAATGAGGTGGCCATGAAAGTCAACTCTCCCTTTTTACATGGGCTTGGGTCGAGAATTTGAGAGGAAGAGAAAAGAATTTGGGCCTTGTAAGCTTAAGCCTTTTTCATGATTATGTTAAGTGGTGTTTGGTCCAAATAACCATAAATATGATTCTTATGACCTATTAGGGCTACATTAGGTTAAATATGGCCCAAAACGGTTCATATAATTAATTTATTTCATTCTACGCCCAATATGGCCCAAAATGTTGAAATAAATGGGAGTGGGTCCAATTAGAGCCCATTTATGAGTTCTAAGCCCAAGATGGTCAAATTGGAAGCTTATTGGTCCAATGGGCCCAATAAGGAAGTCCTAGTCCAAAATGGACCTAAACAAGAACTCCTAGGGTTTCCAATTGCTTGTTGACCATTTGTAATGCTTGTATGATGTATTTGATTGAAATATTGTTGTCATAGAATAAGCATCATACATGCTCTTATGTTTTTGGATTCATAATTTGACTTAAGTATTGTAGTTACAAGGCACAAAAATTCCTGATTGTGACATCATCCCCCCGTTAGAGGGAATTTCTTCCCGAAATTCTTGTGAAAGCTAGATTTGAGAATGCTAGAATAGGTGAGGGTATTTTTGCTTCATTTGATCTTCGTGTTCCCACGTGAATTCTGGCCCACGCTTCGCGTTCCACCGTACTTTCACGACCGGGATGCGACTTTGCTTAGTACGCTTCACCTCCCTGTCCATAATTACGACCGGTTCTTCAACGAACAGGAGATTCTCATTGATTTCAATCTCGTCAAGGGGAATGATGAGTGTTTCATCTGATAGACACTTCTTTAGATTAGAGACATGGAACACGGGGTGTACACTGTTTAGCTCTGCGGGTACTTGCAGTTTATATGCCACTGGACCTATTCGGGCGACGATCTCGAAAGGTCCAATGTATCGTGGGTTTAGTTTTCCCCGTTTCCCGAAACGAATGACTCCTTTCCAAGGTGAGACTTTTAACAGTACTCGATCCCCGACCTGAAATTCTAACGACTTTCGCCGTTTATCGGCGTAGCTCTTTTGTCGGTCGCGCGATGCTTGTAATCGAGCTCTGATTTGAATGATCTTTTCCATGGTTTCACGAATGATCTCCGGTCCCGTGAGCGCCTTGTCCGATGTGAGTGCTTTTGCTAGATGGGTGTCACCCACCTCCGCCCAACATAACGGTGATCTACACATGCGCGAAGCATGTCTTCGAGTGTTTGAATGGTTCGTTCGCTTTGACCGTCCGTTTGTTGGTGATAAGCGGTGCTCATGTCGAGATGGGTTCCGAGTGCTTTCTGGAGTGATTTCCAAAAACGTGAAGTGAACCTACTATCTCTATCTGAGATAATAGACGTTGGTATTCCATGAAGTCTCACGATTTCTCGAATGTATAAACATGTCAGTCTCTCCATCTTATAGGATTCTTTTATTGGTAGGAAATGAGCAGATTTCGTCAGTCGGTCGACTATTACCCATATGGTGTCTAGTCCATCCGGCGTCTTGGGTAGCTTGGTCACAAAATCCATAGAAATCCCTTCCGATTTCCACTCAGGGATCACCATGTGACAACCCGAAATTTCCATTCTGTACAAACTATATCACTTCAATAGAAGTAATAGCAGTCACAAATAATTTTCAGACTTTTTCGTGTAAGTTTCAGTAACTCAGGGTTTACACTTCAGGAAATATCAGGAGAGTGGGTGCACTAGGGTTTTGTGCAACACTATTATTCCAACACTCTGTTATATGAGAAATCATTTCAGGAATAAAAATATTTTCTGCCAAAAATATCTCAGGACTATAAATAGAATTCTGAACCAAATTCATTCATTATTCGCATTTCCAACTAGAGAAAAGCCATTTTCTCTCTCACGGATCTTCGGGTTTTTATCCCAAATTGTGAGTACCCCTCTCTAGTAGTGTTATATAGCTTTAAATGTGTTCATAACATAGATTACATAGCTAAATCACTAGATTTAGGAGTTTACTCCCCAAGGTGTTCTTGGGCGGTAAACTCCCGAAACGAAGCCTAGACTGTCCCCCGTGATATACAACTGCCTTAGACTCATATGTATGTGTGTTAGGGACAAGAAAAAAACCAAGAATCAACCAAGTTTGGGAGTTTACGGCCCAAGAATATCTTAGGCCGTGAACTCCAAACTCAAGCTTCAAATGGTGCTTTTAAGGCACTTAAAGCATTTGACATTTACTAGGAATTGTTCCCACTTAAATCAAGGACCAAAAAACATCAAAACCACCCTCCAAAGTGAGTTTACGGCCAAGACATGGTTCTTGGGCCGTAAACATGAAAGAAGGGCACCAAAGTGTGCCTAATGCCTTCATATGATTTAGGTAAAAGTCTAGAACCTATCCTACATATGAAAGAGACTTGAAAGCAACAAAAACACCATTCCAAGGGAGTTTACGGCCGTAAACTCCAAAGGAAATGGCCTTGGGGCCGTAAACTCCTCTAGGGAGTGTTTCTAGACCTTAAACCCCTCCAAGGACTTAACCACCAAGTTGGAATAATTCTAGGAATCATTTGGGACTTCAAAACAAACAATACCCCCATGGTTGGGAGTTTACGGTCGTAAACTCAACAGTTTACAACCATAAACTCCATGTGTGATGGTATTTGGGGAGTAAACTCATATATGGGGTCCTTTGGAACCCTAAACACAAGTACCTTGTCCCACAATAGCTTAGATGAAATCCTTAGGGCTTAAAACACTTATATAAAGTGTTTACTATGTCTAGGATGTCTTAGCTTTATCAATTAGTAACTTAAGACTAATTGAGTGCATATATGTGTGATTATATGTTCATTAGGATCGTAGTGTGTGTACAAGTCCTCGCTTGACACCTAGCAATCATATACTGTTCAGTTCATCCCAATCACCATCTACAGGTGAGTTCATACCCCTTAAGCAATGTTTTAAATGATTTTAAATGCTTTAATGGGGGGGGAATACAAGTAGAAAACAATATGTTATTTAATTCGATCTTATGTATTTTATAACTATGTTTTCACTCAGTAGATTTCACATATTTCAAAAGGTGACACATGAAGTGGTTTTCTATCTTAAAATACCTTGATAACAAAAGTATTAGTTTTGAAATGTTTATTAAAATGGAATCAAGTCATTCTTAATTATTTGTTCAAAACTCCTAGATATCTTGCAAAACCATTATTTTACCTTCTTGAATTAAACTATACTTCTGCGCATATGTTCATCTATATGATAGAGATTATAGTTTTCATCCTTCGTTCAGTTTCCCTCACCCTGGTGTATCGAGGGTGCATAAATCTACTTGAACAACCACTTACTTTCCAGTTAATTATCATTGGGATAGTTAGAAGATATCAAACATTATTACTACTACAAGGAATCACACAAGAGTCAGTTCATTCATGAGTCTATACCAATACCTTACATGATACATGACTACACGTACTTAGGATTACATGATACATGAATATGTTTACATATACTTACCTGTTACATGAACACACTTGCATGAATACCATACAGGAACACTTCTACGTAGGTGCATTATCCTGTATTTACTTACCTTGGATACTTGTACTTAGAACTAAGAGGATGATTTATTAGTACTTACTGTGTAAATTGTCTTTCCTATCCCGGTTCAATGGGATATTCCGGTGGGACTTACCATTCCGAATCCCACTGATTAGCACCAGTGGTCGGTGAACGTCTACGGATGTCTAAGGTTGTCACTTATTTAGTAGTCAGTGACGGGACTAACCATCCCTCTGTTCACTGTTGCAACAGTGGATGGGATGTGAATCTTCGGAGGATCATTAGGTTAGCGATCTGTTTTAAGAGATCGATATCGGGACTAACCCTCCCTCCACCCTGCTGCCGCTACAGAGGATGAGGGGACACTCTTCGGATGTCCATAGGGTCTATCTTTCGCTTCGGCAATGTCGTGTTAATCTTGGTCACCCAGGGACAACTCTTGCATGATTATATTTTTCCTATTTTACTTTATTTTGTGATATATTCACATAAACGATGAGTTAGACTAAGCACTTTTAGTACTAGTCAATAGAAAGGAAAAACTATCATAGTCACAACAGAACATTCGGGTCTTGGTAGAAGACTACTTAGTCGTAACAAAACATTCGGGTCTTGGTAGAAGACTACTTAGTCATAACAAAACATTCGGGTCTTGGTAGAAGACTATGTAGCCATAACAGAACATTAGGGTCTTGGTAGAAGACTATCATATCATTTTCCTATTTTACTTTATTTTGTGATATATTCACATAAACGATGAGTTAGACTAAGTACTTTTAGTACTAGTCAATAGAAAGGAAAAACTATCATTTTACTTACAGAATATTAGGGTCATGGTAGAAGACTATCATATCATTTTGCTATTTTACTTTATTTTGTGATATATTCACATAAACGATGAGTTAGACTAAGTACTCTCAGTACTAGTCATTAGAAAGGAAAACCTATCATTTTACTTTGTCATAACAAAACATTCGGGTCTTGGTAGAAGACCACATTTCATACTTATATCAACTGTTCTATTTAAGGATTTATACGACATTCTTAATAGCATTCCAAAACAGGACAATAACACTTAAATACTTATAAATTCACCAGCTTTATAGTTGATACTCGCTTTCAAAATAACTTGTATTCTCAGGTCATCAGTTAGACATGTACGATGTCCAGGCCTTGAGAAGACGAAGCACAGTCAAGACTCGCCATATTTTGATTATTCATTTTTATTGTTGTACATCAGGAAAGAACACACATGTATTAAAACTTTACCTTTTAATGCAATGGATGATGTTGTTGCTTGTTTATTATATTACACTGTTGTGATATTGTACATGACGTCCTCCACCCCTGAACGTTTCCGCCGTTCGTGATTTTGGGGTGTGACACACCGGTTGCTGTAATAATCCCGAGGGCTTCTGGTACTCCACCTTTACCTTGGCACAAGTAAGGCACTTACCAACATAGGTGGCAATTTCTGCCTTCATGTTAGGCCACCAATAGTGTTTTTTAATATCCAAATACATCTTGTCCGAGCCGGGATGGATGGAGTATCGTGTCTTGTGAGCTTCCTTCATGACTACCTCCCTAAATCCTCCGAGTTTAGGGACCCAAATACGGGTCATGAAATAGTATACTCCGTCCTCTTTTACCTCTAGATTCTTCTCCATTCCGTGTAATGCTTCGCTTGCTCTGTTTTCCGACTTCATGGCCTCTGACTGGGCTACCCCAATCTGAGTGGTTAGGTGGGATTGGATGGTTATTGAGAGTGTTTTCGCACGACGATTAGAGTACTCCTTCCGGCTCAATGCATCAGCTACCACGTTGGCCTTGCCCGGATGGTACTTGATTTCACACTCATAATCGTTTAATAATTCGACCCATCTTCGTTGCCTCATATTCAGCTCTTTTTGATTCAAGATATGCTGGAGACTTTTGTGGTCCGTGAAGATGGTGCACTTTGTACCATAAAGGTAATGCCTCCAAATCTTCAGAGCAAAGACCACGGCTCCCAATTCCAAATCATGGGTTGTATAATTCACTTCGTGTGTCTTTAGTTGACGGGATGCGTAAGCTATCACTCTTCCACGCTGCATGAGAACGCAACCTAAGCCCTGATTTGACGCGTCACAGTAGACCACGAAATCTTCCGTTCCCTCCGGTAGAGATAGTACCGGGGCACTACAGAGGGCTTGCTTCAGGGTTCGGAATGCAACCTCTTGTTTGTCCGTCCATTTGAATGGTACGCCCTTTTGTGTATGTGAGGTAAGTGGCTTGGCGATCTTAGAGAAGTTTTGAATGAACCTCCTATAGTAGCCTGCTAGACCTAAGAATTGACGAATTTCCGTGGGTGTTGTCGGGACGGCCCATCCTTCGACGGCTTTGACCTTGGAAGGATCCACATGAATTCCTTCTTGACTAACAACATGACCTAGGAAGTTCACACTACGGAGCCCGAACTCACACTTGGAGAGTTTTGCGTACAGCTTTTCTGATCGCAGAGTTTCTAGAATTTGTCGGAGATGTTGACCATGCTCTTCCTTGCTTTGGGAATAGACGAGAATGTCATCAATGAAGACAATGATAAAGTTGTCGAGGAATGGTCGACATATTCGGTTCATCAGATCCATTAATGCGGCAAGGGCATTTGTTAGACCGAAGGGCATTACGACAAATTCATAATGTCCGTAACGAGTTCGGAAAGCGGTTTTAGGAATATCCTCTTCCCGAACTTTGAGTTGATGGTATCCGGACCGTAGATCTATCTTAGAGAAGTAACTAGCTCCTTGCAACTGGTCAAATAGATCGTCGATTCGTAGGAGTGGATAGCGATTTTTGAGAGTGAGTTTATTTAACTCTCTGTAATCGATGCACATCCTAAAAGATCCGTCCTTCTTTTTGACAAACAGGACCTTAGCTCCCCATGGCTTGTAACTAGGTCGGATGAATCCCTTGTCTAGGAGTTCGCTGAGTTAACTGGACAATTCCTGCATTTCAGCAGGAGCTAGCCGGTAGGGCGATTTAGCGAGAGGGGTTGCTCCTGGGACGAGGTCAATTTGGAATTCAACTTGCCTCTCTGGGGGTACTCCAGGAAGATCTTCAAGAAATACGTCTGGAAATTCACGTGCTACTGGAATATCTTGAATGTTAGTCTTTTCCTTGGTTTTATTCACTATGTGAGACAGAAATATCAAACCTTTCTTTCATAGATGTTTTTGTGCCTGGATGCACGAGATGAGGCAAAGGTTCGTGTTAGGTTTGTCTCCGTAAATGACTAGGGTTTCGTGATTTGGAAGGCGAAGACGAACGGCCTTTTCGTGACACATAATTTCAGCATGGTAGAGGCTTAACCAGCCCATGCCAGTAATCACATCGAAACTCCTAATGGACACAGGCATTAAGTCTATTCGAAAAACATGTTGGTTCAGGGTTAGGGTACATCCGATGTAGATTTCCCCCATGGATTCTGTTTTCCCATTGGCCATTTCCACCGTAAAGGTTTCATTGAGCTTCTGGGTTCGTTGTTCTAGATAGTGTTTAAACTTATAGCTCACAAAGCTTCGCTCCGCTCCGGTATCAAATAGGATGCATGCATAAGTGTGGTTTAGGGGAAACGTAGCGGTAACAACTGTGGGATCCTGAATTGCCTCCCCCTGACCCATGGCCAGCACCCTTCTCGTTCCTCCATTTCCGGGATTGTTGTTGTTAGGGAAATCGCGACGAAAATTCCTAGTCCTTCCGCACCCATAGCAGGTGTGGCTAGGACCGGCGTTGTTGCCCTCAGCATTAATGTTGTTGTTGTTGCGGTTGTTGTTGTTGTTGCTTCCCTGTTGTTGATTCTGAGGAGGGTAAGTCTTGCAGTACCTCGCCGGGTGCCCCTTCCGATTGCAACTGGTGCACTGCAACTCCTTGCATTCTCCATTATGATGGAAACCGCACTTGTTGCACTTGGGAAGATTACCAGAATAAGGTCTAGGAGCATTTGGAGCAGCTGAGGCTGGAGCATGTGGTGTAGCTGGGACTTGCACGGTAGCAGCATTAACCGCCACTGTCTACTGCTTCTTAGAAGTCTCGGAGCCTTGACGCCCCTTCCTTTTGTTGTTCTTCCCTTTCTTGCCATCACTTTCCTTCTTGGCCTCAGTCTCCGCTGGCTTCTCCCCCTTCTTGTTGTTGTGGTCATACAGCTTCTTCGCCAATCTTTTAGCACTGTCGAAAGTTTCGGGATTTGCAGCTATCACGTTTCCTTGGATCGGAGAGGTTAGTCCCCAGATGAATCGCTCGATCCTCTTTCCTTCCGAGGTGATCATACCCGGGCGTAACAGAGATAGTTCACTAAATCTTGATATGTAGGCATCGATATCCGTATTCCGCACAGTGAGGTTCCACAGCTCTTGCTCCATTTTTTGAATCTCACCTCGTGGGCAGTATTCAACGATCAACATTTCTTTCATTTCTAACCATGGCATGGAGTTGGCTACAGGGAGTGTCATGGCTTCCACGTGTCCGTTCCACCAAGTGAGCGCTTGATCAACGAAAGTGCATGTTGCAAGCTTCACCTTCATTTCCTCTGGACAGTCATATATCTCAAATACCGATTCCACCTTCTCGATCCATCGTTTCAGAGTGATCACCCCTCCAGTGCCGTTAAAGGTTCGTGGTTTGGCGTTTGTGAAGTCCTTGTAGGTAAATGTTTTGGTGGGTCCTTGATTCATCCTGTTGTTCGAACTCCCGGCCCCTTGCCCGTTGACTCCTCCATTATTCCCTTGATGAATTTGTGCCATCGCTGCAGTGACCGCAGCAGAGACCGCTGCCTGGAATGCGGCTGAGTCAACTTCGGGTGGGGTTGGTCCAGGGTTTCCGCGAGTAGGTCGGTGAGGCATCTTTCTGTCATGAAACAGAAAGATGTTGAGTGTACGTGGCTTCCGTGTGGTTGTGCTCCTACTGACTAGGTGTATGGTACGAACTTAAGTGCTTCTACCATTTAGCATACAATCATAGATTCGCAACACATAGCAATTTGTAATATCATAACGAAACACGTAAAAGTTTACTAATATTATCCGCATTTAATACATGAAAATTTTGCTCTTAAGAGCATACATGAGTGACACTAGTTCGACAGCATAACGACTCTATGAGTAGTGTAGTCACTTAAACATAGAGTCGGGGTACATAGCATAGTTCTTAATGACCTAGTAAGATAAGTCTATCCCTAACACTCCGTGGTGCGTCCTACATAGTGGCGGGGTCATATGCCGAAATGTTGAGCCAGTAACTGAGCCATCTCCGTCATGTCTCCAATAACCTCATCCCTCTCGTGCTCAGCTCGCACTACACGTGCCTCCATGGCGTACAACTGTTGCCGCAGGGCGGCGATCTCAGCTTCGGGAGAGCGGTTCTCCCTTGGGGGATTCATTGGTGGGGCGGGGTGGTCTGGTTGCGCCTCGTCCACAAACGACGTGGCGTGATCTTTATCCGGGTCTTGTCCTTCCTCGATGTCTTCTTCGGTCTCCCTGAACTCGTATTCGGTGTCTATGTATTCGTCAGGTCCGACGTCGTGTGCTTCCTCTGGTTCCCTTCTGGTTCATCTTCAAGCATCCCGTGAGCTACTACGACTTGATGAAACTGGATACCCGGCTGCTCTCCCTCCATGAAGACTGGGGGAAGGTATAAACTATCATTACTCCTATGACTCTACAACTATGATATAGACTAAACAGACGTTCTCTCTTTGGTGATAAAGGGGTTTGTTTTTTTTTAGGTTCCCTAGCTATCGCGATCTCATCAGAACATGTGTTAGTTATATCTTGGAGGGAACGTAGTTTATTAGGCTACATCCACTCCTTGATACCACTAAGAACAGTCCTGAATTAACCGGGATACTAGCGTTATCTTGTTTGGTTCGGCGTTATGTTCTTATTCCTAATGCAAGCAATGGTGTTTTATTGTTGTGTTTTACTTGTTTTGTTCAGAGTTGTGTTAGTCCCTCTTTTGGTTTACAGTTGCATATCAATGTGTGGCTAGATATGCTAGTTCACTATAAACAGAGCTCTGATACCAACCTGTCACACCGCCGAACCAGATGGCGGAAACGTCCGAGGGCGGTTGTGACTCAATTGAATACCATCACACTGAATATACATGAAACATAACATCATTCATCACCATGCATTGAAATATTGCAACTGGTAGTGTTTACATTTAGTACATTGTTTGAAAACATTACATTCCCAAAAAGTAAATTGTTCGATACTAGTTAAACAAACAACAAGACATCACTGAGTACATTTTTCCTTCGATTTACCTGTTACCTGAGAATACAAGTATTTTGAAAAACGTCAACATATGAAATGTTGGTGAGTTCATAAGTAATGTTTGAAACATAATGTTTTGTATTATTTTGAAAAACCACCAGAAAATCCGATATTTTCTGAAAATATTATTGTAAGTAAGAAAAAGTGTGAAGATCCGTAAGTATGCTTGTTTATTTCTATAAGTGTGAAAAGTTGTTATACTTGGTATGCATCACATAGGTGTAAGTGTTGAAATCCCTAGGAAAACCCGATGTTTTCCTAATACTTTAAATTACGCATTTATATATTATTATACCATTGCAACGTGTGTATTCGATGATTCCAGGTGACATCGGATTAGTTCTGGGTGGTGAGTTGTTATAATGACGCATTAATGAAAATGACTAGCTTACAACTATACAAACGATCCATTGGGCGTCGTCTATACTACTCACCTAATCCAACCACCCTGACTTCCCATAGCCCCACAACCTAAGAAGAAAAGAGGGTGTGAAGCCCCCGTTAATTCCATGAGTCATTCAAGGCTATCGTGAATGCGAAAGGCCCTTGGCCCGACTCGCATTTGACTTCTCGACTTTACTAGCAGTGCCAAAGGACGCTTGGGGCCCAACAGCACAAGAGCTATTGAAATTCCTTTTACACGGTATTAGGTCGTATAAGACCCAATATCATGTAAGCGCGTTTCCTTCGGGCCTAAAGATCATGTCATTGGGCTAACTAGGCCCAACATGCACGATTTGAAACTTTCGGGCCCAAAGATGGTGTATCGACGTCTGGTGAATTTCCACGTGTGTATTGACTTCCCGTAAGTTCCGCATGTGTATTGAAATATCGTCGTGTATTGATTTTTGATTCGTTATTGATTTGAGACCGAATCAATTCGTTTGGTAACGATTTTGGTGTTGAAGGTGTATTATATTTCGTCGGTAGTCGTGGTACTAGTATTTTGTCAGAAAGGATTTATTGTTTAAACATTAGAATTTTTCTTTTTGAAGCCCCTTCTTGGATAAATTTACACTTTTAACCCTTTATATAAAAAGAATTTCCATTTTAGTCCTTAAACCATTTTTCTTGACACTTTAGTATCAAAACTTGTTGAAAAGGTATTTTTCAGCTCAAATTTACTTGAAAAACAGTTTTAGTCCCTCAAAATGAAGTTTTCTCGGTTGAAACCTCTATTTTCGTGATTTTTACAATTTTGACCCAAAATGGAAAATTTTTGCATCTTTGGTCCCTTTTAAATTTGAAAAGTATTTTTAACCCTTCAAATGGACTTGGTACACTAGTAGTCCCCTGTTTTATAGAAAAGTGCAGTTTCAGCCCCTCTAAATTAAAAATCTCGCAATTTGGGCTTTATTGGGCCGAAAAGTTCATTTTTGGCCCATTATGTTTAAAAATTCACATTTAATCCTTCAAAAGAGTAAATTTTCAGAAAATACATTTTTGAAACTGTTTTGACTCATCTCACCTTCAGAATTTGTATTTTGTCGTTTTGGGCCCTTTAGTTTTATATTTTTAGCATTTTGAGCCCAAAATGGGTTTTAAGCCCATAGATGTTCATATTAACCAACTTGGTTATTTTTCTAGAATTGATTTGTGTGAAATAACATAAGTTATACTTATTTCATTCAACACATTGTAGATCTCTGTTTTTAAGCTCTTTTTGACTAGAACCAACACCATAATCACATAAGAACATATATATAAGCATAGAAATCACACAAAGCATACATATACTCATAGATCTACACATTTGCTTGTATTCTCCCCCCACAAAACTTATAAAAACCGAAAAATAGGGGGTATGAAGCTCACCTTGAGTTGTGGTTTTGATTTGAAGAAGAAAAGGAAGAAAGTGAGGTGATTTTCGGCCCTAGCAACACCTTGATGAAGATCTCGAATTTGAGGTGGTTCTAAGATGCAAGATCATGATTTCATATGAGTTAATAAGAGATTTTTGTATAGAACAAGGAGTCTAGAGTGTGGATTCAAGCATCAACTTACCTAGATGATATTTTTGTGAAGAATCCTCCTTGCAAAGTCCTTGAATCTCGAAAATATGGAGGAGGTATGGGAGAGTTTTCTTGAGAGAAGAGTGAGTGAAATGTGTGTGTGTGTATGTGGTTAAACTTGGCCGAGAGCAAGAGAGAGAGAAAGAGATAGATCTTGAAGTGATATGTGCATGGAAATATGAGATAAGATGCATGGAAAACCATAATGTAAAAATGAGGTGGCCATGAAAGTCAACTCTCCCTTTTTACATGGGCTTGGGCCGAGAATTTGAGAGGAAGAGAAAAGAATTTGGGCCTTGTAAGCTTAAGCCTTTTTCATGATTATGTTAAGTGGTGTTTGGTCCAAATAACCATAAATATGATTCTTATGACCTATTAGGGCTACATTAGGTTAAATATGGCCCAAAACGGTTCATATAATTAACTTATTTCATTCTATGCCCAATATGGCCCAAAATGTTGAAATAAATGGGAGTGGGTCCAATTAGAGCCCATTTATGAGTTCTAATCCCAAGATGGTCAAATTGGAAGCTTATTGGTCCAATGGGCCCAATAAGGAAGTCCTAGTCCAAAATGGACCTAAACAAGAACTCCTAGGGTTTCCAATTGCTTGTTGACCATTTGTAATGCTTGTATGGTGTATTTGATTGAAATATTGTTGTCATAGAATAAGCATCATACATGCTCTTATGTTTTTGGATTCATAATTTGACTTAAGTATTGTAGTTAAAAGGCACAAAAATTCCTGATTGTGACAAGTATAAAGATCATCTTGACTACATACGTCCATCAATGCAGTTCATGTTATACCCAACGATGACCCTTATAATTGCTTTTTATGAAACAACGTTAAACCATGTCTAAGCACAACAATCCCTATACCTCAAGTCCCAAATATGTATCTCAGGTATAAGATTAAAAGATACAACCTTGATCAAAACATCACTCTTGACTAAGATCCACAAAGTGGTTTTGATTCAGGTCATGTCCAATACATATTCTCCTAATCAAGTACCTATGAAGTTGGTAGCAGCTCTTTGCTATTTTCATCTCCATGAAAATCCACCAATCCACTCAGATTAGTCTTATCTCATAGATGCTCCCACATCTATGAACGACTATGGACATTTAGAATAACCTAGTTATTCAGGGATATAAACATGCTAATATAGAACACAACCATTATTTAATGAAAGACTCATATCCAATATGTCATTCATGACAACATATGTTGCTTTATTGTTATAATAACCAAATACTAAATTTCAATCAAATACATCTACTTGTATCAACAATGCTCTATAGCACCAACTTGACTTTCATGCTTTAGCTAATAAAGCAGTTTTGTTAAGTAGAAAATTTTCACTGCACTTGTAGCATACTTAAATGATAGGCAGTTTTGTAAAAATCACCATAAATTGTAGCTAAATCGTATGAAATTATGCAAGTAGTAATTTTAAAGGTATGAAACTGAAATATTTGCACCTTGTACAGTTTTGAAAACTAAAAAGTTTAAGATGTTCAAAACAATCCGTGAATGGACCTCAACTTTCCTGATGAAGGCTGAAGTTTAAGTTTAGTTAAGTTTCTCATGTTATAACTTATATTCCCCCCTAAAACTTGATGAAAATATGAAAATGTAGGGGTATGAACTCACCTTGAGTGATTTCTTCGGATGGATGATGAAGAAAAGAAGTTTCCAAGTTAATAACACTTGGAAGATGCTCGAAGATTTGAAGGTCCTAGTAACAAATATGTCGATATTTGTGTGAGAAATCTATTATTTGAGTGAAAGAGTGTAGGATATTCAAGTGTAGGATGAAGTTACTTACCAAAAGTGGATGAGAAGCTCAAAACTTCCTAGAAATTTTCGAGTTCTTGGAGAGAGAAAAGTGTGTTAGCTTAAGGTGGAAGTGAAATGGGATCTAGGGGATGTAAGATGTATTGGCTCTTTGTGTGTGTGGGAATTAATGAAGCTTGTTGAGAGAGGCTTTGGTGTAGAAAATGAGTGACTTAAGTCTTGTATTTATACTAGTAAGAATTACTATTCGTATAAAATTCTTTAAAAATAAGTGCTAAATGTTGACATTCTCCATATAACTAGTTCGGTATATGACATATTCATAATGTAATCATGAAAAATGTTTCTAGAAGATAGCTAATAGTAATTGGCTAATAATAGTAATCAGTAAAAAGTAAATAATAAATTGTAAATAGTAAATATAAAAATGATGGGATTTTTACAATTGTCACAAGTATGTTCTTCTTTTCTTCGAGAGTATACGAGGATATCGTCAATGAAAACGATTACGAAATTGTCAAGGAATGGGTGACAAAATCAATTCATGAGGTCCAGAAATGCAACAGGGGCATTTGTTAGACCGAAGGGCATCACAAAAAATTTGTAATGTCCGTAGCGGGTTTAGGAAAGCAGTTTTGGGATTGTCCTCATCTCGGACCTTGAGCTGATGATAACCAGATCTCAGATCTATCTTTGAAAAGTAACTAGCCCTTTGAAGCTAGTCAAATTGATCATCGAGTCGTGGAAGTGGGTAGCAACTCTTGATAGTGAGTTTATTTAGTTTCCTATAGTCGATACACATCCTGAAGAATTTGTCTTTCTTTTTAACGAAAAGGACCGGAGCTCCCGAGGAAGAGAAGCTTGGTCTTATCTACAACATGAGAGAAGAATGCGTAGATCTTCTCGAGTAAGCATTTATGTGCCTTGATGCACGAGATAAGACGAAGATTGATGTCGGGTTTATCTCCATAAATGATTAGGGTTTCGTGTTTGGGAATGATGAAGACGAACGACCTTCTCGTGGTACATAATATCAGCATGATGGGGGCTCAACCAGTCTATGCCTATAATCACATCAAAGTTCCTAATATCTTTTGTCATCAAGTTGTTTGAGAATGAGGGATTATTTAGTGTGAGGATACTCCCTGTGTTTATATCTTTTGTGGTTTCAGTTTTTATTTAATTAGAATAACAAATTGTGATTTTTAATCGTTTTTGGTAAAATCGGTTCTTAACTATTGTTATTTGAGAACGTACCAAAATTCAAGTAGGGTCCCCTTTTTTTTTCTTCACACCCAATTGTTAAATTCCTTCTGTTTCCCGTCATTACCCTCTGTTGGACAATTCCTCCTGAAATGTCCCATTTCACTGCACTTGTACCATACTGGCTTTATTCCAGATACAGAGGTTGGGATGGTGTGTGGGGCCGGAGCCTTGCAGGAACAGGCGGTGTGCTCTTTCTTGCTGCATCTACTGCAATACAACTTTCGGCAGGCTCCTATGTGATGGAAACTTCACTTGTTGCATTTTGGAAGGATTCAAGCATATGGTCTCGCTATCGTTGATGTAGTAGGTGTCATAGCCACATGGACGAAAATAGCATGTTGTTTCTTTGTGGATCCTTGAGTTGGATGCCCCTTTCTCTTATTCTTAGACTTTCGCTTTTGATTCTTAACTTTGATGTTTGAAGTGTCTTGATAAGTTGTCATTTCTTGGTTTCCGTGGTTGTTGTTTCGATTGAAGTTGTCGACACTATTTCCACCTCTGTTGATGTTGTTTGGATTAATTTATGCCATAGCAGCGGTTCCTGCAGCTGTCATAGTAGCTTGGAAAGTAGTAGAGTCCATCTGCAGGACTGGTGTGTGCTTGTTATCTCTGTGGGATGACATTTTCTGTTGCATGATGACAAGCAGGATTGTAAGTAACGATCTCATTTCTGGTCGTACTCTATAAACTTTGTGTTTTGTCCTATGATTTACATTTCTGTGATATAGTTATGGTGGCAAGTAGTAATAGATTTTTGCATGAATATCCATAGTGTACATAGATTATTTTGGTTGGCGAACTCCTTAGGTATCCAGCGGTTTCGATGATTTGTGCATTATGTAACATCAAGAATTGAAAACAGATAACAACATCATGATATAACACGTAATATTTCTAATAATATCCGTTTTAGTACATGAAAATTTGACCGAAAGGGCATACAGTACATCAGAGTATAAAACTCGGTAGCATAACGACCCCATGAATAGTGTAATCACTTAAACATAGAATCGATAGTACATAACATAGTGCACATAAAAGGAACCTCATACTAATAAGAGATAATACTGATACTGATCATACTAAGAAGTGCCCAACGGGGTAGTGAAATCATATTCCAAAATGTTGTGCCAACAACTGAGCCATTTCGGTCATCTCTCCGATGACCTCATCACTCTCATGTTCAGCTTGTACAGCTCGCGCCTCCATAGCAAATAGCTGCTGCCGAAGAGTGGCATCCTCTTCTTCCAAAGAGTGAGCTTCATTAATGGGGTTCCCTGATGGTACTAGGTGGTCCTGGTGTGTCTCAGCAATAGGTGGTTCGTCAGGTACTTCATCTGTGTCCCTATCTTCCTCTATGTCTTCATCAGTCTCATCAAACTTGTAATTTGTATCCGTATACACAACAGGCTCAATGCTAGGGGCTACCACTCGCTCTTCCTCGGGGTCTTCTTCGAACACCCCTCGGACCACTAGGGCCTGATGAATCTGGAAACCTTGTTGTGCCTCATCCATGATGTCTGTGCGAGAAACTAAGGGTGAGAAATGCACAAAGAGGGTTGGTTTATAGTAAATATTTTTAATTGTTCTTTTGTGTTTGGTTTGATATCCCCCCCCCTTTAGGTATTAAAGGATACGTCTTTGGTTCATTGACCATTAAGATTACTCCTGGGCATATGTTGGTTGTATTCTAAAGGAATGTAGTTGATCAGGCTACACTCATCCCTAATACGACTATATACAGCCTCGGTTTAATCGTAATGTCAAATTTTCCAAAGACTTATATGGATTATTGTTATGCTGATTTTCTAAAATGCATAGATAAGAGTGTATTTTATTTATTTTGTTCAGAGTTATTTAGCCCCATTATGTTTATGGTTGCATATCATGTATGGTTAGATATGCTAGTTTACTATAAACAATGCTCTGATACTAACCTGTCACACCCCCGAACCAAACAGCGGAAACATCTGAGGGTTTGTGTGACTATCAATTAAAATATCATCACAATGAATATACATGAAACATAACACATTCATCACCAAACATTACATAGTACAACTGGTATTGTTCACATCAAGTACTTTGTTTTACATTTCACATTCCAAAACATAAATTGTACGAAGATTGACATTTCGTAATAAAAATTCCCAAAATACTCTTGACGATTCTTCAGCTTAACGATTACCTGAGAATACAAGTTATTTTGAAAATGCTCAACCTATATAATGTTGGTGAGTTCATAAGCATGTTTGAATTAAAGATTTCGTATTGTTTATATAACCCAGAAAATCCGATATTTTCTATAAAATTTGTCTGAAAATTTTGTGATGATCGATTATAAATGTGTGTGATTTCCATTACAAAAACATGTGTGAGTAAACAATCTAAAATTTCCTTGTTTTGTATCCGTTGTAAGCAAAAGGTAGTGAATAATAGTATTTCCCCAGAAAATTCGATATTTTTTTGATTTATAAATGTTGTAGTTCTTGTAGTATCGCATAACTTATTTTGTACCAATATAAGTTACGAGTTTCGATTTCATGAAATGTTGTGACGGTAATGTATCTTTATATGAGTCGTTATAACCATGCATGATAGTGATTAATTCACCTGTCTTAGCATTTTCCAAATGTCCATTTTGATCAAGATTTTGTCACCCTAGACTGGCCTAATCTAATTGTAACGAACAGCTTAGGTGTGGGGGAGTCACCCCCATATAGATTTATACACAAACTCTTGCTCTCCCTCCAATAGACTCTGATTATAACTACAGCCTACGACTATACACTCAGTGGTGTCAACCGACATGTCTCACTAGATCCCAATTATTACCACATGAATATGTTTAATGTTATGAGTATTTAGATTTTTCAACGCCAAGTGACACATGAATGTGAAAAGAATAAATCCCAACAAACATGAACAAGGACAGTTGTGGCCCATTAGACGTGTAAGTTATTTCCAGGCTTTTCAGGTATGCAAATGAACACATAAGGCCCATTAAGCATATTTTGAATAGTCCAGGTCCAATTATCCTATAAGTGGTGTAAGGTCCAAATAAGGATCTTTAGTAGAAATCAAGCAATAAACAATCACAGAATAAGAACAAGATGAAAAGAAACCAAGCTTGCAGACGATTATATTCAATGAAGCGTCAGGTACAACTTGATGGATTGCTCTGTAAACTCTATGGTATCAAAAACCACAAAAGACCAACTCCTCCACTATTTATACTCGACTTAGACCACAAACAGTGTTCACGACCGTAAACATGGTTTACAGCCGTAAATGTGTTTACGACCATAAACCATATTTACGGTCATGAACACACAAAATGACCAAATTCACATAAACACCACATAAACTATATTACAGACTCCTGCCAAAACAAAATACACTGAAAGCCTAGACCAAACCATTAACTGGACTCTTCAATCTCCCCCTTGGTTTGGTGCTAGCTTGGACTCAGTTGTTGACCACCAGTACATCGGACTTTCCCATCTCTCCGTTCCATATTTTCTTCTTTATAATTGCAGCCACCATCGAAGTATATTCTTTTGCAGCAGGCTCAAAGATATCTTCAGCCACCACAATCTGATGAGCAGTGAGATGATGAATGTCCCGCTTGCCAAATTGAAGCAAATCCCTCTTGTCATACAGACGGATGCAATCTTCCTTAAGCTTGATGACAACAACATCTGTGGATTCATCATACACCCAATATTGCATGGATACTAGAGAACCATCTGAATAATTTTGAAGAACGGGAATGTGCTTAACTTGACCAGTAGCAGGCCACATCACTGACCAAAGTGGCTGGCTTGTTTTGGGATCAATGACCTTTTTGTGGACCTTGACAAAAGACTCTGCAGTCTTCAATGAAGGGAAGCCCTTGGCCACTTGATCTTCCAAAAAGGATTTGAACTGACTCGCCCTGGGATTTCCTGATGGATTTGAGAAAGGAGCATTGGACAGCTCAATAAGATCAATCTTAGTAAAAGAATGAAAGTCGTGAGCATCTTTGTATAGTTCTTTATTGCCGCTCTCGTAAACATGTTCATGCTGTCATGGAATCCCCACGAGATGATTCCAAACTTATCGCCATACATATCTCTGAAACGATGCACGCCGAGATCCGTAATGGTGATCTGTGGACTATCCCAGGGTGCCTTATGATCTACGCTCCTTTTAAATAGCAATTGATCTTTGTCAGAAGACTTGTCAGTAGACTTGTCCAATTTGGCGTGTTTCAATGCTGCTGCACTTGGAGCTTGAGCCGGTTCCTTTTCAAAACGGTCCTCTATGATGGTGGTTCTGGTAGGTTGAGGAACAATGGGAGCATCTTGGCTAGGAAGATAAATTTATGGCTCATCAACGGATGACTTGAATTCATCGCTAAGTTTATCTTCCAGCTTTTTCTTCAAATCGTAGTAGTTGGCGGTCAGCAGGCCAAAATGTGTCTGAAGATCTGTAATCTACTTTGTCTTCAGAACTTTATCTTCATTAAGTTCGGCCACTTGAATATTGAGCACTTTGTTTTCAGTTTGAAGGTCTGCGACCTTGATAACCAGCTCAATATTTCTCTGATTAAGATCAATATTCTTCAGATTAAGTACGTCGATCTGTTTTTGGAGTCCAAGAAGTGAGGGAATCTCTTCTCCTGAGCTGTCACCCCCAATAAAAATTCCTTTGCCGCGTGGGGGTGGTGTAGAAAATTGTTTTTCTGCCAGGAGCCTAGCTTGCCTGACCGACGAAGCATCATCCTCTGTCCTCGGAGGAGAGAAACCTGTTGGGAATGAAGAACCACCAGCTTCATAGAGAGTACTAGGACCTTCATTGACGGGTTCAGCAGAGACTATGGCAGGTGTGGTTGTTGGTGGAGCTGTAACACTTTGAGTTGCCAGTCTAAGGACGAGTCTGTGTCTTTTATTTGGAGGAGGAGAGGCTTGAGTAGTGGTGTGATCACTTTCCACTGGCTCAGATGTAGGTAAGACAACATCAAGGGGAGGAATCCCTGATATTGTCACCATAGGAGTTGTTATTTCTGTCGATGGATTGGTAGGAGTAGGAGTGGCTTCAAGAACATCTTCTTCTTCCCTTGTCTCTGTTTCCGGATGAGCAACTTCATCGACATTATCAAACAACTTGTCGAGGCTCTCTCCAGTCATGAAATCTTCATTGCTACCGAAGTTTAAGGGAATTTCATCATTATCGAATCATGTGAGGTCGAGATCCTCATACAATTCAGTCTCAGCCCCCGACCCCTCATTGTAATCCCCTTGAACCTGTACTGACTACAATTCGTGTTCCTCGGCAACTTGGGAATTTGCAGCTGCATTTTCATCGGCATCATGATATGAAATGGTGATGACTTCATCAGAAACAACCCTTTCAGAGGAAGTGGGCTCAGATGATGCTTTATCAGATGTTCCATGAGACTCGGAAGATTCATCAAGCTCAGCAAATTTCCCGAACTTCACCAGGGGATGTAATCCTTGAAAAACAACATTGCCCTTCCGATTTTGCTTAATAAGACCAACAGTGTGAGGCCCCAAGGATTTTATATCCAGCTTGTCACCATCCTTGACCATCTCTGGAAATTGATCGTCAATGAACGCTTGAATAAACCTCGGATATAACAAGAATGCATCTCCGGTTCCCCGGGTCATGGCATTTATGTTCACCAAGAACTCATCAAGAATAAACTTTGAGAAGTTGAATTTAATGCCAGCAGCCAAAGATACAATTGCCCCTGTGTTTCTGAGAGAGATTTCATCAGCTCCTGATCTCCTGCCTGAGATGCAGTTCACGAACACGTGTGCCAGGAATCGCCAGTAAGGAGGCAAGAGCTTTTTCACTGTGGGAGGGTAGGAACCCTCGTATCCCATCCTCTCAAGAATCCTTTGTACATCATCAATCCCAATTTCAATAGGAAAATTGGATTCATCATTGACTAGCAAAGTATCTCTGATGTACTACTCCATGATTCTGATCTTGCAGCCTTTAACCACAGCTTCGATTGACATCTTTCCATTGAATTTTGACATCTTAGCCGTCTGCCAGAACTCCCAGACAATGTTCTGATAAATGATGGGATTCACTGTGATGGCACAAGACAAGAAAAACTCTCTCAGTCTGTAGATCATTGATTTGAATTCTGCATGAGCGACCGGAGGATCATCCAAGACAATCGCCAGGTTGTGCATGTCTGCAAACTTAAAGATTCGCCATTGATCTGCACTAAACAGGCCAAGTAAGAAAACAAATTATTTAACAAGTTAAAGCTTTAAGTTTTCTTAATTAAACATTTGGCCTTTTAAAAATAGTTTGACTACAAAAGATTAGAGTTTACGGTCAAAATTAGTCAAACAGGGTTTACGGTCAATGTTGGTCATCTGACTGTAAACAGAGTTTACGGTCAAAAGGCCAAACCGAGTTTACGATCGTACGGCCAAACCGAGTTTACGGTCGTAAGGCCAAACCGAGTTTACGATTTTTGAATATCCCCAAACCGTAAACCCCTCAAGAACAGTAAACGCCGACGAACTTTTAAACTCAGATTACTCCACCAGTTTTGGTCGGATCGATGAGCAGAAAACATATTCCTAGTCGGTTTTGACGTACCTTCGTAGTGAACTAGTTGATTTCGCAAATAAAAACTCAAAAAATTTCCGAAGAGAAAGAGAGAGTAGAGGGAGGAGGCTTGCGGCTGTAAAAGGGAGAAGTGGGAGAGGAAAGGGTTTACAGCAGTAAACTCTTCCTTTTATACTCCCTTAACTTTTACCTGTCTCCCCCACAGTTAAAATCTCAGTCCTAATCCCGATTTAAATTTTAAAAATAAAACCTTCTGAGGATATTAAAAATAAAAATAAAAATAAAAATAAAATTAACATAAAACTAAAAATAAACTAATTTCTAAAAATTTAAGAATAAAAATATTTTAAAAAAATTAAATTTTTAACAATTATGAAAATAAAAATAAACTTAAAAACAAAAATTAAAAATTAAAAATTAAAAATTTTGAATAAGCATAGACAAGATTTATCTCAACACTACTGACAAACTCTTATGACACCGGGATCAAAGTTGTTAGACAATCTTAATTCACTTGTCGGTACCGTTCCTCTTCACGTCTTTGTCTAGTCGATCGTCGATATTGTGGTCCACTTAAACACGAAAAATTATGATAGATTTAGGAACGCTATCAGTGACAGGACAGATTGATCCTAAGTTACTAGATAAAAATTCCTAAGGTCCATTTATCTCACGACGACCAAGGATATAGTTGTCCACCTAAATTGAGCAGCGAGATCTACAAACAATCTTGAATTGTTCAATTTTGGATGTACTAGAACGTGTTTCCCGCTTCCAGATATAACCCAATAATCAAGAACTTCCGAGATACTCCTTACTTTAGGTGAACAGACTATTATTCATAGAGAGGATAGATTCAAATTATTATTAATTATAGTTTTAGAGGGATTGAGAAGTAGAAGGTTGCATATGTTGTGTACCAGGTCGGATTGTTAATCACACAAAGGAGACAGCATATGACTAACAGATAGGAAGAATTTCATAGATATAATATGTAGAGAAATAGATTTGCATATGTTGCAGTCCAGGTCGACTCTCTTCCAGTCACGTAAAGGAGGCAACATATGACTAACAGTAAGAAAGAAAGAAAATAATTTTCTATAGACCTACTTTATCGGAATTCCCCAGTCGCTCCGTCGATAACGGAATTAAAGAAAGAATCCGTACATCGAGGAAACATAAAATCACAGTTCTAGATACGGGTTCTTTAGTGTGACTGGTGGATTCTCATGTATATCTCCCTGCTCAACCTATCCAAGTGTCGTATTGTCAGGCTAAACGGATGTATCTAGGTCAAGATTTGTCAAGTCATTTGATTTCTTAAGTTCATCTTTGCCTAGTCAAGTCCATTTAAAATCTTTCGTGCCTACCGACGCATCAAACCTAGAGCATAGACCCTTCAACTTTGGGTACGTTACGTAGATTTAGACTGCATGTTATTACTTAATAATATCACTTCCCAGTCCTTTATCAACAAGCAAAACTTTATGCAACAATTTTTTTTTTAATTTTTCTAAATTTTAATGTTTTTTGAAAAAAATAAATGTTTTTGGATTTTTTTTAATTTCTAATTTTTGTTTGGTTTTGTTTATTTCTCCCCCTAAATTTGTGCATGGAAGAGAATGAAATGATTGAAATGCTCAAATTTAAACTAACCTAAATAATAACAAAAATTAATCCTCAAAACGAATCATTTTCAAAAATCCCATAAGCACATCGAATCGAGCTTTGTTAAAAGGCTTAGTGAATAGATCCGCCACATTATTGGCAGTGGGAACTTGTTCTAGCCGGATGAGCGAACGCTCATAACAATCTCTGATAAAGTGAATTTTGATGTCAATGTGCTTGGTTTTGGAATGTTGGACCGGATTTTTAGTGATTTGAATAGCAACCCCATTATCACAATGAATTGGGGTTTCTAGATAATTCAAACCGTAGTCCAACAGTTGATGTTGGATCCAGATAACTTGAGACCAGCAAGCTGATGTAGCAACGTATTCTGCTTCTGCTGTTGAGGTAGAGACGATATGTTGTGTCTTGTACTGCCACGACACCAGCCTATCACCAAGGAATTGGCACCCTCCTGATGTGGATTTCCCGTCAAGCTCACAACCTCCATAATTACTGTCAGAAAAAGCATATAAATCAAATTTAGAATTCTTCGGATACCAAAGACCTACTTTTAGGCTTCCTTTGATATACCGAAAAATCCTTTTGACAGCAATAAGATGTGAAAGTTTAGGATTAGCCTGATAGCGAGCGCATTGACACACTACAAACATGATATCGGGACGGCTTGCAGTGAGATACATTAGGGAACAGATCATCGATCTATAGTGAGTCTGATCTACGGATTCACCATCAATGTCTGGATTCAATAGGGGCCTTTCAGCCATTGGTGTCGATGTAGGCTTTGTGTCTTCAAACCCGAACTTCTCAAGAATATCCTCCACATACTTAGCTTGATGTAGTAGGATTCCATTTGAACTTTGTTTGACTTGAAGCCCCAGAAACATGGTCATTTCACCTAGAGAACTCATCTCGAATCACTTCTTCATCACACCTTCAAACTCTTTGCAAAGCTTTGGACATGTAGACCCGAAGATAATGTCGTCAACATAGATCTAAACTAGTATCTGATCATTACCCACATGCTTGATGAATAAAGTTTTATCAATAGTTCCACGAGAGTATCCATGCTCGAGCAAGTGCTTTGTTAGGGTCGCATACCATGCTCGAGGAGCTTGATGTAACCCATACAACGCCTTGTCCAACTTGTAGACATGATTAGGGAACTTTGAGTTAACAAACTCAGGGGGTTGATCAACATAAATTTCTTCCTTCACCTTGCCATACAAGAAGGAAGTCTTGACATCCATTTGGTAGACCGTGAATTTCATGTAGGAAGCATATGCGAGAAAGATACGAATAGCCTCCAAACGAGCCACGGGAGCATAAACCTCAGTATAATCAAGACCCTCAATTTATTGAAACCCGCGAACCGCCAACCTTGCTTTATTACGCACTATTACACCAGAATCATCCTGCTTATTACGATAGACCCAACGCGTGTCAAGAGACCTTTTGCCCTTTGGTAAGTCGACCAACTTCCAAACCCCGAGCTTTTCAAACTGATTTAGCTCTTCATGCATTGCATCTACCCAGTTGGGCTCATTCAAAGCCATTTCAACGTTCTTGGGCTCTATTTGAGATATAAAGCAAGAGTAGAGACATGCATTAACATCTCCACTCTGACTTCTGGTCTTAACTCCATCACCCAGCTGACCAATGACGTTATCGATCGGATGATCGCATTGAATTCTTGAAGGTATGTCTTGGCTAATATCATTGAGTGAAACATGAAGAGTGTGTATGTTGAAACCTCCATCATCTACTGACTGATTCACATTAGATGAATTTGCTACAAACTCATTAGCAATTTCTTCAGGAAAGAGTAGTTCCATAAATGTTGGATTGACAGTGGAAGCATATCTAGACATGAACTCTCTCTTAACAGGTGTAAGAGGTGTAGCATCAACATCAGGAGTTTCATTTGTAACCTTAGACTCTGGACTATTTGGTTGATCAGATGACTCCCCCTCATGTGGAGTAGAGAACCCCCCCCCCCCTCTGATGAAGCAGACGAATCCCCCTCAACCGTTGGAGGTCTGTAGACAACTTCTTCGTCTTCGTCTTCAGAAACAATCTTCGAACCAGAAGAGGATCCACTTGAACTATCTGTAGACACATTTAAAGATTTGAAAAGTGATGTGTAATCAAATAACCAGTCGCGACCCACTCGAGCATCTGTTTCATTCACCTCCAACCAGCGCACGTCATAGGATTCTACTATCTGCTTAGTCTTTTTGTTGTAAACCCTATACGTGGTGCGCAGCATACCCTACAAAGTAACAATCATCGGCTTTGGCATTGAATTTAGGGTTGGATTTCAAGTGAAGAAGGGTGCAAGGGCAGCCAAATACACGGAAATGGATGACAGATGGCTTGTGTCCATAGAGAATCTCGTACGGTGTCTTCATCTATGCTTTGTTAATCGCCTCAGCCCAAAAGAAAGCAGGTAGTTTGGAATCACAAAGCATTGTCCTTGCGGCGTCTTTCAAAGTTCTATTTCTCCTTTTAGCAACACCATTTTGTTGAGGCGTGTGAGCAGAGTTATATTTACGCACTATCCCTTTTTCTACGCAAAAATGGTCAAGAACTGCATTCTTGAACTCAGTTCCATTTTCAGTACGAAGCGCCTTCACTTGGTTGTTGGTTCGCTTCTCAATCATCACAATGAACTTCTTTATCAGATCAGCAACCCGTGCTTTGTTGGATAAGAAAAAGACCATGTAAATCGAGAGAAAGCATCGATTACAACGAGACAGTATGAGCTTCTGTTGATGCTCAGGACATTGACCGGACCAAATAAGTCCATTTGCAATACTTGGAGCACTTGACTGATTGAGTTGAATTGCTTGGGCAGGTGTGGTTTCCGATGATGTTTTCCTTGAGCACAGGAAACACACTTCTCAAATGTAATAAAATCTCTGACGGGTAAGCCTCGGACCATCTCATTCTTAGCAAGGCGATTCAGGTTTTTCGCGTTAGCATGACCGAGCCTTCGGTGCCACAACATTGCATTTTGTTTGGAGACTTTTGAGAATAGGCAAGTGTCTTGTTCCGGTAGGTTACTGTTCATATCAATAATGTAAGCATTCCCATCCCAATTAGATTTAACTACAATCCACTCTTCCGGGATGACAATGCCTGGCTTGAGAATCATACATTCTATATCGGTAAAATAAGTAGAGTAGCCTTTGTCGCAGATTTGAGAAACACTCAACAAGCTGTGCTTTAACTCAAGAGCGAAGTTGACATTCTCAAAGCTTAGCACTCCATTTGTAACGGTTCCTCTTTGTGTGATCTTGACACTATCTCCGCCCGCGAAGGAAACATAACCCCCATTAAAAGATTGAATTTCGCTCAGTTGGGAGATGTCTCCTGTCATATGCAGGGAACAGCCGTTGTCGACGTACCAAGGATGAACGACATTCCTCCCAACTATCCCCGTAAAATGAGCGGAATCATTTAGATTTAGGAACCTGGGTCATCACTGTCCTGGGTTTCCTTTTCGCTTTCTCTGATTTATCCTTCAATATTTTCAAATTGGAATTCTCATTCTTAATCAGTTTAGAAGATGTTAGTGATGGATTAGAAAGTGATTTGGGCGTCCATTGATAATTGGGTTTTACAACATTCTCAGGTGGTTTTGAAATATGTTTCTTAGGAGTTTGCACAGAGCCTCTGGATTTTCTACCAGAAGTGGTGGAAGATCCAGAATTGCTTTTTGATGAAACTGATCTTGGTGGAGCCTTGTTCGGTTTTGGCAAACTATTTTGAGCTTTGTTAGTAAAAACCTTTTTATTCTTTTGAAAATTAGCCCTTATTCTGCTTCGATCAGCTTTGTTAGTAAAAACCTTTTTATTCTTTTGAAAATTAGCCTTGTTTCATGAGTATCACAAGCATCAGAATTACCAAACAGTTCATCAAACATATCAAAGAAATTAAATGCAAAAGAATCAGATATGGAAGCATCACAAGAAACATTATCAGTATTAACATCAGAAACATAAACGTTTTCATTTGAAATAGAAAATTTAGAATTAGAAATAGAAACAGAAACAGATCCTCCGACTCCATGCTTTGCTTGGTCTAAGGGTTGATCTGCAGGGGAAGTAGAAATGTTAGTACATTCAACGTTAATAAATCCGCCTGAAATAAAACCAGATGGCCTTCCATAAACCATAAATGGTTCGTTGGCAATCTCCTCTTTGGATAGAGGTTGATACATATATGTATGATTATAAGGAGGAGGTACACTATCATATCCTAAACCCTTAGACTGATTTCGTTTAAATTGCATGCAATGATCATTGATCAATCATGGTGTTAACTACCTCGCTTGATCCATCAAATTTTTGAAATGCAAAGTTTGCATAATCAAACTCCCTTTTTAATGTATCAAGCTTAGTAATTAACTCATCATTTTGTCTCTTAATATAATTATACAATTCACATTTTTCACTGTATTCTGTTTGAATTCTTCTGAAATCTTTTATTTTAGTTTCTAACTGGGCCTTAAGTGGTTTTTTTCCTTTCCTAAGTTGGTAGCCCTCATATCTAAGGTCCTCTACTTCTCTACGTAATAATTGGATTTCATCACGAAGAACTTTAACATATTCTTTACATGCATGAGAACAAGATGGTAGGTTTACCTCGCTTTTCTTGGGCTCAGAAGAAGTAGACACCATCAGGGCAAACTGCAGCTCCATCATTTCTGCTTCGGGATCAACGTCATCGTTCTTTAAGGTAGCATCATCACTCTAAGCTAGGTGAGCATTTTCTAGCCCTGAGATATTCAAAGCCTGAATCTGGTCCCCCATTCAAAGGACTGAGCGACCATATCAGTCTCAGCATTAGCTGCAGCACCTGCATGGTTGTTTCCCACTGCTACCATTTGCCTGTTGTTGTTGATCCTACGATCTGGCTTAGGGCATTCACAAGCAAAATGACCTGGCTCGTGGCAGTTGAAACATCTCAACATGCCCTTTATAATCCCACCTTCTTATCAGCATTCATGCCCCAGTTGCTCTTCCCTGTCTTCTTAGCAAACTGTTTGGCCCTGAAAACAACCATAGCAATCTGCCATGTAATGTCCATCTCTTCTACATCTTCAGGATGAATCTGATCTAAATCAGCAAATGACAGCTGAGGTGGAAGATCTCCAGCTACAAAAGCATTGTAGCAATTAACTAGCCCAATAGCTAGAGCCAGATTTTCATCAGAGTCTTTAGAGTTTGAAGAAGAAGCTACAGCTGACACATTTGGAGCAGGGACAGCTTGTGGAGTGACATATGGCTGAGTTTGATGGTGAGGGATGGTTAATGCAGCAGTGAAGGTCTGAATCTGAGGTTGTTGAGCTGCAAAGGCTTGACCTGAGGAGGACATGATTGATGAGAAAGCATTGTTGGATGAGATTCCAAGATTTGCAGTAGAGTATGGGTTCACATAATTAATTTCTCTCTGTTTGTCATCAATGTCACAAGCTTTGATGATCGCCTCAGCAAGAGTGAGGCGATTTATATCCTCGGTTTTCTTAATTACAGCAACATTCGTATCCCATGATCTAGGAAGAGCATTCAGAAGCTTCTTGTTGATTTCTGACTTGGTTAAGAAAATCCCAGACATGTTCATGTCATTTGTGAGAGTTGTGAATCGCTGTAGCTGAGCCTCAAGAGTCTCTCCTGGAATGTAGTTGATCATATTAAACATTTGTCTCAACATGTGTCGACTTTCCTTCATATCTGCATTGCCCTCATAAATCTCAATTAGGGCTTCCCATAGATCTTTAGTTGAAGTGTACTCACGAAAACCTTGAGCAATATCGGGAGATAATGCCATAGTTAAAGTGGCTAAAGCCCTTTCCTGCTCCTCAATTTTCTCAAACTCCTCATCAATGTAATTTTCAACAACCTTGTCAATCACTTGGCCTCCAACTGTCATAGTGATTCTAACAGGGCCTCTAAGAATGCTTCTCCAGACTTTGAAATCTTTCATCTTAATGTATTTTTTAATTCTGTACTTCCACTCGGGAAAATCATCTGCAGGCATCAATCTTGGAATACGCGTAGTAGTGCCCATGACAGTATCAAGTTCGTGAAAATGATTTCGACTTTGAGAATCCATTTGAAATTAAAGCATTTTAAAATCACAAAGGTGTTTGCAGTTGATGAGTTTACGACCGTAAACACGGTTTACGGTTTCTGAGTTTACGGTTTATGAGTTTACAGATCTTAAAGTTCTTGAAGCCTTGTTTGCGGTTTTTTTGAAGATTCACAGTTTACGGTTGATGAAGATCTTGATTTTAGAACCGTAAAAGGTGTTTACGGTTGGCAGTAAACTCCCAGAAAGCTCTCAAACACACGTTTTTGTAAGAGATTCAGATCCTTTAACCACTTAGAATACCAAAACCAATGTTCGAACAATAAGAACATCAGTTTTAAGCACCCCAAATCTCGATTGAATGAAGCTTGACACCGGTTACTGCTCTGATACCAATTGTAAGGTCCAAATAAGGATCTTTACCAACAATCAAGCAATAAACAATCATAGAATAAGAACAAGATGAAAAGAAACCAAGCTTGCACACGATTATATTCAATAAATCGTCAGGTACAACTCGATGGACTGCTCTGTAAACTCTATGGTATCAACAACCACAAAAGACCAACTCCTCCACTATTTATACTCGACTTAGACCGCAAACAGTCTTCATGACCGTAAGTATGGTTTACGGCCATAAACGTTTTTACGACCGTTAACCATGTTTACGGTCATGAACACACAAAATGACCAAATTCACATGAACACCACATAAACTGTATTACAAACTCTTGCCAAAACAAAATACACTGAAAGCCTAAAGCAAACCATTAACTGGACTCTTCAAGTGGACCACTAAGGCCCAATAAACATGTAAGGGATAATTTAGGCCCGTTAAGCTTGTAATTGGGTCACTAAACCCAATAGATATGTAATGAGTGTATTGGCCCAATAAACAAGCGAATGGATCACGAAATCCTAGTAAGCATGCTTAGGGATTACTAAGCCCAATAGTTGCATCGTTGTTGTATTTAGTATGTTTATTATAGCATGATACTTTTAGTCGAAACCTTTACTCGAAATGTTATAAAAGTCTAATGTTTGGTTATAACGATAATTAGATTTTATTTTAAAAAAATTACCATTTTAACTCTTAACTTAAAAAAATTTATATCTTTGGTCCAAATGTTTATTGTTTGACAAATTTGGTCTGAAATACATATTTGATAATTTCAGCCCCTTTCTCATAGAAAATTTCATTTTCAACACTTATTTGAATAAAATGACATTTTGGACCTTTTTGGTGAAAGATAACCTTTTTAGCCCATTAAATCGTTAAACTTAGCATTTTCGGCCCAACTATAAATTAAATTACAATTTCATCCCAAAATACAATTATTGACATTTCCAACCCTTATTTGGTAAAAGTTAACATTTTTTGCCCATTTTCCATAAATTTTACATTTTTGGCCTAAATTTCAAAAACTCTGCATTTTTAGCCCAATTTAGAAATAAGTGTCATTTTTAACCCTTTTTTTTTGTTTATTTAAGTTTTTGGCTCAAGATTTTGATCAAATAACATTTTTAATTCCCAAAATTCACATTTTTCGCAATTTGGGCCCAAAAACCGTAAGGACCAAAATTTAAGCCCAATATGCTAAAATTTTCACCTTTGGTCCTTTAAAAGGGTGATTATCATAAAACTTTAGTTTCATCCAAATATGACCTCTTTGATCCATATAAAACTGAAAATGTCACTTTTGACCCCAAACTTTAGCTTATTTGCCAAATGATTCTTATGTAAGATTTTTGTTTTGTTTTTCACATCTTAAGCATGTATAACACTTTTATCTTGGTAGTATGATGTATAAAGTGTTTTATTTTATGGATTTTTACCCATTATTGTTAAAGATCTCGAGATTTGTCAAGATCTAACACATATTCACAACGTAAATCAAGAAAATCACACATAACATGCATAAAACACATAGATCTACACATTTTACTTGTATTCTCCGCTAAAATCATGTAAAAACCGAAAACAAGGGGTATGAACTCACCTTTGCTTTGATGTTTCGGTTTTGAAGAAGAAATTGAAGAAGATGGTGTGAGTTTTGGCTCTAACAAGCTCCTTGAGTGGTTTTCGAACTTAAGAGATTCTAGGAAGCAAAATCATGAGAATAGGTGTTTATAATGAGTGAGTTAGCTAAATATGGATTAGATCATCTCAAGTTTACAAGATCGTACCACAAGAGTGTAACTTGAAGTGATTTTGGATGAAAAACCTCCTTGGAAAGCTCTAAATCTCAAAAAAATTTGATGGAAGGGGAGGGATGTTCTTGAGAGTGTATTGGAGAGAGTTTGATATTGTGTATGTGTGTGTGGTTTGTTCTTGGCCGGAAGAAAGAAAAATAGAGGTAAAGAGAAGGTTTTGCATGGAAACATGAGAGTGTTTTTTTGTATGTTGTATACCTAGTTGTCCTCTAAATAAAAATGAGGTGGCATGGTTTAGGTTAATTAGCCATTTTCCTTTTTTTTTACACATGTATGAATACACACATCTAGTAGGCCGAGAATTGGGCTAAGAAGTGTAAGAATGAGATAATTTAGGCCCATTCTAGACTTAGCTCAAATTTTTGGAGTCCAATAATGATTTTCGGCCTATTGGGACCTTGTGAGTATTCACGGCCCAAATATGATATAAAAGAATGAGTTTGTGGCCCAATAAGGCCCATTAGAGGTAAACTAATCCATTTTAAACCCATATGGCCGAAAATGTTAATTTTTATGAATGTGGGTCCATTTAGAGCCCATTTAAGGGTTCCGAGCCCAAGATAGTCAAATTGAGTTCTTATGGGTCCATTAGACCCAATATGAAAATCCTAGTCCAAAATGAACTTGAATCGGGATTTTTAGAGTCTTCCACTCATAATTGACTATTTGTATAGAGTTTTCAACTTCACTTGATGAATTTTGATGGAATTTGTTGTCATTGATTGAGAACAGTGTTTGATACCAACGAAAATTACAGGTATCACAACGGATGTTGTTTACAAGAGTACAGAATTTCCTAGCTAAATTTGCTAGTTGTCACAAAGACTCTTCGACGCAAGTTTGTGGATTTAGTATAGGTGCAGTAGCAACACCAAAAAGGGATAAAATGGACATGTGAGACTGAGGAGGAGATGAGAGTGATGGGTCTTGGCCATAAGAACATCCTATGTGCTCATGCTAACCCTAATGCTTGGATCTAGGTTTCTCTATTGTACATGCAATGTGTCCAAGACTTACAATCTTAGATCTAAAATATTATAAACTGAAATTAGGGTTTATAGAATTACCTTTGATTGTTATGTAGCAATAACAATCTCAATTCCTCCTTATAATGACTTTAGAAAGCTTTGAGTCACAATTGCCACTCCTCTAATGGTTCACAAACACCAAGCAAGAGGATAAAGAATAAGGAGAGTGGAGGCTGCCCAAAACGTCCAAAAACCCTAAAGGAACTCTTCACCACGTTTTTGGGGCTTAAGGGTACTATATATACATGAAGGCTATTTGGGTTTTTAACTAGGAAACCTTAATCTGACTGCTTAAGCCCTAAGTAGCCCATGGATTCCTATAGCATATCGCTTGGACGATTTCTAATGGGCTTCCCCCTAGAATTCGTCCAACCTATATATTATTAAGTAATCCATAGCCCAATTGCAATTATCTTATAATTACAGTTCCAGTCCTTTAAGTTTAATTAATCTCTTTTAGCCACAAAACTAATTATCAATTAATTCTTGACTAATATTAATTAAACAATATGATTTCTCCTTTAATATATTATTCTCATAATATATTAATAAATCATAATTAATCATTTCTCTCAATAATTCATCCTATCAAGTTGCTTTGGTGAAGGCAACCCAAAAGGACCATGCACCATCGGGTTAAGTACATACCAAAATAGTTATGGACTTAGACACTAATCCAACAGTCTCCCACTTGGATAAGTCTAATAACTATTCTACGTATGACTTCAGATCCTGATATGCAATCGTAGCTTTCAAAAGCCACTGTCAACTCTGATCTTATCATATATGCGTGTCCTTTAGATAAGGGATCATATATTCCTCCATTCTAGATATCGTGAGACATGAATTCGAATCATTCTCTCTATACTATTTTCCGACTTTCGATTTATGACGACTAACAACAGACTACAATTGATCACATCAAATTAGTCCCAGCTTGGCCAAGCGCTTAGGTGCCATCACTAAATCATCGAGGGGCCCAAAGATATCGCTTTTATCCTACTTTGGATAGAAGGAACGGATAAACTTTGATTCAATGCTTGCTTGCACTCACTCACCGAATCACACACAACAATATGTTTTATAACACCAAGTTACTGGTGCATTTACATATTATCAATGTGCAACCGAATCGCAAGATACAACTCATACATATCGATTTCAAGAATATAAGATGTTATCGTCTCACCAATCATTCGTGATACAATTCATGAAATGATCCAAGTGAGAGTGGGTTTAATCCAATGCTCAAATCATATTCATAAGCACTCATGAACGTTGTAGCAAACATTTGCTTATGTTTAATACACTTTAGACAATCCACACACCAATTCATGACAGTCTTCATTCATACCTACTTCCAACATATGAACGACTGTGGTCCGTTCGAATAATTTGATTATTCTGAAATAATTAATTATTCAGGAAGTCAAAACATGCAAAGTGAAACACAAGAATAATACTAATCCCATATGGCCCCAAACTCTGGGTATAAATAAAACATTTTATTTAATCACCATATTGATTACCCATTATTTGTGGTTTCGGGTAATCAACTTCTTACTTGAATTATTACTACACTTGTCCCATGCTCTTAGCATGCACACAATGTTTACCTACGGTTCTTACTTTGTGAAATAGATCAAATGAACACATTTCCAATCATACTCATTTCACAACTCCTAATCCTTTTCACAAGTGAAAGAATATCAAATTCTTGCCACTTATAGAATATGCTATTTTATGCAATGATCCTTTCGTAATGTCATAGCACAAAAGTCACAATGACTATTGCCAGTGAAATTACAAAGTCCTCTATTTGAGATTGTTACAATACAATTCCATAGACGTGATGTCTCTCACTCAAAGTACATTCCTTTGAACATCCTTTTGCGTAAAATTTCTAATCTAGACATAGACTCTCAATATCCAACTCCCAATATGGAACCATTTTCATATTTGCCATATGGCAACTCATTCTTAATATAATCTTATCTATTCATAATAATGTCGATATGGTCCATCCAATACTATACTTCCAACTACTCACAAGCGACCAATCCTCAGCGAGCTTTGGATCGTCCTTTGATAGTTGTTTAATTATCTTAGTCAAAACCGATTCTTGTCCTTTTTCCCTCTTAATGTGCTAGACATTTGGAAAATTTTAGAATGGTCAAATATTATAGCACTTGCAATCGGTCCTTTACTCGAAGCGTATGGGACACGATGCATAAGGTCTTACATAAAGATACGATACTTTATCAATCTTTTGCCATAATATTTTATGTGTCACGTTCTCACAATTCGAACTATGAAGAGGGATGCCATGATCATAATCGAAATTTGAGAACGCACTATGTATCCTTGACTAAATTTATTAACATTCCACAACCTAAGCCTTTAGATTTGAAATGAAGCATAATATTCTCTCCCTTAATTATAACGAAACAACTTTTCAACCCTTACGACTTTGCAAAGTATATCTCTTGTTTTCTATAATTAATATTGCTAACTTGCAATACTTGCCATAATAATCATACAAGCACCACTTTTATGCTCCCATTATCATGATGATTCTTATCATATAAGCATAACTCTTATGCTCCCACTAGCTTTGACATGTATTCAGAAACAACTTAACTTCCGGAAAACAATACCTATTGAATTTCTTAAGTTCATATTTCTAATACCTAATGCGTTGATAATCTTTTATCTAAGCTTCTCAAGCTTATACACCTTTGACTTAGATAGTTCATATGTGTGTCTAAACAATTCAGACTAATTGCCAAATCTCACAATTCGAATCATGGAAAGGGAGACCGTAACCATAATCGAATTCGAGAATACAATTTTCACAATTACTATCTCCTTAAAATCTCTCTTAGTGAAAGCATTTCCTCATAGTCATTTTCATGAAGGAGGGAATCTTATGACACTTAGATTTTAATGGTGTATGTCTTCCTATGCATGCGAATTTGTCAAAACCAAAGTTTACAACAAATCTAAACTCATATGGACCGGACTTTCTCAATCTTGATTTCTTGCCTTATGGTAACACCAGTGCCCACCATGTCTTCCAAGTAGTTAAGTAGCTCACCCTTTCCTATCAATGTACTTTCTATTGATCAAGGTGCTTTCCTTTTATGTGTTCAAATGAGAACTCATAGAACTAACATGCATAATTAACTCGATTGACACAAAAACAAGATAGTGTCAACACGATAGGTCGTAAACCTCAAGTCGTGTGCTAGTGATGATTGATAAGGTTTATTTTTGATTTGTTCTTGAAACCTTTCAATACCATTAAGACTCCCACTAACTCCTTGACATATAAGATTCTCTTGTCAATAAACATTTCTTGACAAACAAATATTCAAGAGTTAGTATAGCTTTTATCAAGACAAAACACTTCATAAAATTGGTCCTAGATGGTCTTTGTCTTATCCAAGACATCACAACTTTTCACATTTGATGAATGTTATAAACCTTCCTAATACTTGTCACTCAATGTCACAATCTTAACTCTAAGACTTGTTTTGGAACGAAGTATGATTGACTTTTTGATTTAACCATTTCTTCAATTCTTGATTCCTCTTCTCAGACATAAATTTTTACTAAGACTCACTTAGAGGATCAATTGATATATGGTTCTTAATCATTAAGAACTATGATAAAACATAATAAAAGGTACTCTCCCTTTTTCTTAGAATAGAGAAACTTTTATCTTTCTGCCTACTTGATTCTTCTTATTCGTTCTGCTATTGATTTAAACTCTTTCAATAAATTTAGAATTACACTTAATCTTATAACTATAATCATATTTACTAAACCTTTAGTAAATCATGATGAATATCTTTGTTACTCTCGTGGTGGACTTGATTAACACACAACTTTGTGTACTTGATCTCCTAGTCCTTCACTTGACACTTTGTCAACGAATTAGTCTAATTTCCAAATATGAAATTTCTCATTCATCATGAAACCAAGTTGCATGATTCCAAGTTTCTATCCAATTGAAATTTGGGCGATGAGAAACTCTCCCTATTTGGTAAATTCTCGACATTTCCACAAATAACATAATTAAGAATCAAAACCATTATTGCTAATAATAGAAACCTTCAAACATCAATTTTTCATACACGCCATTGTAAGGATAAATAAATAATATAAAAAAAAATTTATTTTATTGCGGAAAAATTTGTCCTTACAATGCAACTCATCGAAAAACTATGTTAATACATATTTCTTAGCAATCATTTCTAACTCTAAGTAGCAGCTCAAGAATCCAATCTTCAAGCAATGCGATCGAAATCCATTTCTTCACGATTAGATTCCGCTCACTTCTTCCCTTAAGCATCCTCTCTTTTTCTTTGATCCTACAAAACATCAATTGTAATCTTATCACATCATGTATTAAGGATCTAGAATAAGAACTTAAAAGAGTTAGTTAATGGATTTTACCTAAAGCGGAGCCATACGTTTTGACTCTCCCATCTCTTAGATCTCTTAGGTAAATAGGGCAGCTTCGTCTCCAATGCCCCTTCTCTTGGCAATAAAATCAAATTGACTCTTTTGGAATAGCACATGGAACTACTTCAGACTTTGCCTTTCTCTTATGATTAAACGTTTCGATTATGGCATGCCTTTTGTTTCCATCGCCTATATCCATAGAAGTCTGGAAGGCAGATTCGCCAATCAACTTTGCTTTTCCAGTGCGCCAAATCATTGCTGATTCAGCAACAATAAGCATGTAGGTGAGATCTATAAGGGTCACGTCGTGGTTCGTCATATAGTACTCTCTTACGAACTCACTATATGAGTTAGGAAGCTACTGAAGAACCCAGTCAACAGCCAGCTCCTCACAGACAACAGATCCCAACATTCTTAACCTATCAATGTGTGACTTCATCTCTAGGATGTGTGCACACACCGACTTTCCTTCCTCATGTTTACTTGCCAAAAGGGCTTGAGTGAGCTTGAACTTTTCAAGCCTTCGAACTTATGGGTTAGGGAGAATAATTGGAGGAGGTGGAGGAAGTGAAGCATGATCTCTTGTTCCTTGATCGAATCGTGGAATATCATCTTCATGTGAAAAGCTTGTTCCACGGGATTTGGGAATACCATAGTTGTCATACTTTGACATCTACAAAACGGGAGAAAACAAATTCAAGTTTGTTGATTGATTGAGTCCTTAATAAATCACCCAAATGAGATACTAAGGCTAGGACCCAACACAATATTCCACAACTTTGAGAGAGGGATGTCGTAACCCAAATTGCAGAAAATTTGAAGGTAAGTGAATGACGATTCACTAATTTTCCACCATGAAAAACGAAAAACATATTAAGTTTTAAATGCTTTGAAAACTCCTAGATCCTTTGAGATTCATTGAACTTTTCAATGGCATGTTTAAATCTCGATATGCCCCTCTAGTTTGTGACTGGGATACCGAATATTACAAAGCGGGTGTGAATAACCATGCAAACTTACATGGTGCCCCCACATGTTACAGTCACCTATTCGATGTGCCGGTTAACCACACACGCTCCACCGAACTATGACAAACATTGAGTCACCCTTTGCTACCTTTGCTTAGAACCATTTAGTGTGTCGGTTAACCACACACGCTCCACTAACGTCTTCGCAAGGGTACAAAGTGTAATTTCATGGAATTGCATCAATTCACTTTTGCCTAAAGTAACTAAGATTGGGAATTTGTAAAACATTTAGTTACTTTTGTACTTCATTACACTTATCATGGAAGGTTTCTGTCCTATCCTACCCGTTCGGCTAACGACCCTCCATTAGTCAATAGTGCGGTAAGTAAGAGTGGATACCCATTCAATCACCATTTTATAGGCAATTTCCTTAAAGACCCCTTATAGACCAGCTTCATGAATGAGGCCTACTAACGGTAAGACTGACTTTTACTCATACATATATATAATGTTAGATTTTTAATGTTATATATAGTATAGGGTGTATTTTACACTTTTAAAATACTAGGTTGTCAAATTTAACAATTATACTTTTAATTTAATTAAATTGTGAGCCAAAACTTCATAAATTTATTAAACCTCCTTTAATTATACACTTTAATTAATTAATAAAACCATAAGGGTGTGATTTGAACTTTTCAAAACAATACTAGGGTTTCAGAATTTAACATTTTTAAATTAAACTTTTAATCAACTTTTAAATTCCAAAACTTGAGGGTAAGTTTTGAAACATTTCAAAACATTAGGGTTTTAACTATTTAAATTTCAAAACAAAACCTTTAAGTTCAAATTTAAACCATAAAACTCACATGGGCACAAATGAAACTTTTTCACAACACAAGGATCAAATAACAAATAATAGAAATTAAACAATTAATTTTGTCATTATCTATATTTGACCTAATTTCAATTTCTTTCAAGATAAGTTACCCAATTAATACAAATAATCAATCTTTAATCATATAAGGAAGTTATTATCTAATCAATTGGTAATTATCTTCTGTTTTGGCAAGGATAATCTTTTAGAAACAATAAAAATCATATTTTATATGTTTAAAACGAATATGGTAATTATCCTTAAGCAAAACAACAACACAATCCGAAATTCCCTCTGTCTGACGCTCTGACTCGCCGAGTCACACATTGGAACTCGTTGAGTAGGACTGACTCGCCGAGTCAGTTCGAACAGAAGGTCAGAATTTGATTTTCAGTTAATAATTCAACATAGCATCGCATACAACATAAATCAATCAAGGGTCTGATACCACTGATGGGTCTTGGCCATAAGAACATCCTATGTGCTCATGCAAACCCTAATGCTTGGATCTAGGTTTCTCTTTTGTACATGCAATGTGTCTAAGACTTACAATCTTAGATCTAACATATTATAAACTGAAATTAGGGTTTATAGAATTACCTTTGATTGTTATGTAGCAATAACAATCTCAATTCCTCCTTATAATGACTTTAGAAAGCTTAGAGTAACAATTGTCACTCCTCTAATGGTTCACAAACACCAAGAGCAAGAGGATGAAGAATAAGGAGAGTGGAGGCTGCCCAAAACGTCCAGAAACCCTAGAGGAACTCTTCACCACGTTTTTGGGGCATAAGGGTACTATATATACATGTAGGCTATTAGGGTTTTCAACTAGGAAACCCTAATCTGACTGCTTAAGCCCTAAGCAGCCCATGGATTCCTTTAGCATATCCCTTGGACGATTTCTAATGGGCTTCCCCATAGAATTCGTCTAACCTATATATTATTAAGTAATCCATAACCCAATTGCAATTATCTTATAATTACAGTTCCAGTCCCTTAAGTTTAATTAATCTCTTTTAGCCACAAAACTAATTATCAATTAATTCTTGACTAATATTAATTAAACAATATGATTTCTCCTTTAATATATTATTCTCATAATATATTAATAAATCATAATTAGTCCTTTCTCTTAATAATTCATCCTATCAAGTTGCTTTGGTGAAGGCAACCCAAAAGGACCATGCACCATCGGGTCAAGTACATACCAAAATAGTTATGGACTTAGACACTAATCCAACAGAGAGAACTTTACGCATAAATGTTTACAGAGGTGGACTTTGAGGACAAACTCTGATTCAATTGGGGGAGCATTGTAATTTCTTGTATGTCAGGAAAAGTGTTAGTTAATTATTTTCTCTTATTTGGACTTATGGACCCCAGTACGTTGGGCGTACAGAAGGTACGTCGGGCATACTACGAAGCATGCTTAAGATGGGGTATCCCCCTGGTACGTTGGGCGTACCCATTCATACGCGGGGCATAAGTTAGTTAGGGGCAAACCCTAAGGGTTTACACCCTAATTAAACATATTAAGTCCCTCAAACCCTCACCTTATCATCCTCCATTGCCTCTTTGAGCAATACCTTGAAACCCTAATCATTTTCCTCAATAGGTTAACCATTTTTTGTGTGTTTTGGTGTGTGTGGTGCATATGAAAGAAGAAGAAGACTTGTAGAGAAACATTAGACAAGAGGGAGCTTGAGATTAAAAGATTATTCACTCTTTCCAGCTCATTGGAGGTATAAAGTCTAAACCTTGATCTACCTATTTCTAGATCTAGATTTGGGAAATAATTTAGCATATTATGGTTCCACGGACGAACTCTTGTGAGTAAATGCTACTCCAGAGGTTATAAGATGTTTCTTTTGATGTTTCTAAGGTCCTTGATCCATAAAGCTTGCATCTTGATGGTTGTATACCAACCATGCATGAGTTAGTGACCATTTAATAAAACAGAGTGCTAAATCTATGGTTTTAGTCCCATTAAGACATGAAAAGGAGTAAAGTTGCCAACTTTATGGATTAGGACGTTCCAAGAGAGCTAGATTTGAAGTTAGATGTTAGGTATTAATGAATTAAGACCTTAAAATGAGACTTTAGTCAAATGGGACGTACGAACGCGTACGCTAAGCGTACGGACCTGGGATCCCGATCCATGAGTAGAACTCGAGTATGCCAGGCGTACTGGTGGTATGCTTAGCGTACTCACCAGGGGTTTTTGGGGATTTTATATTTCATGCCACCTCAAACTCTAGGATTTTGGGCCCTTGCTAGGCCGCAAGCTTTTTTGAATTAGTCCAATGTTAGGCCTTCGGCCTTTTGGATTTGGGTCCATATTAGGTTTGAGTGCCTTTTGGAATTTGGGGCTAGTGTGGATTTGGACCATGATATGTTGGCCTAATAATTGAAGGGTAAAACAGCCTTCACCTTAGGAGTCAGAATTTAGGATTTAGACTTTCGATTTGGGCCAATGACCTAATTCCTAGTTAGGGTTCTATTATTTGTCATTTAGTGAGGGGGATTTTTCAATTCAACAGTTCAGGTGTGATTTGTTATCTTCTTACTGAGGTTAGTCTCCTTAGTGTACTCGTGGGTCGAAGGCACCGATGTCGGTGCACTGGATTATGTTTGTAGGATGATATTTATCTTCATGAGAATTTCCTGCTATGACTATATATGCTTATTGTCTTTTGTTACTCTTATTGATATGATAGTATGCTAGTTGTAAGGGTGAAATAGACCCAATATCAGTTGAAAGAGACCGAAGGGGGTGAAATAGACCGAATACAGGATGAAAGAGACAGAAAGGGGTGAAATATACCCAGTACCGGTTGAAAGAGACCGAAAAGGGTGAAATATACCCAATACCGGTTGAAAGAGACCGAATGGGGGTGAAATAGACCCAATTATGCTTTGACTAATATGCATTTATGGTAGGGGTATTTTGTGTGAGCTCACTAAGCTTTTCTGCATTATGTGATTTTGGGATTTTGTACTATGATATTATTTCACTATGATACATACTTGGTTGTTTTGACATGATTATTGGATTTTTGGAATGAATTTTAAACTGAAATTTTATCTGAAATTTTTAGGATGTTACATTTGAAGCATGAACTGAACACCTGATTAGGATTTAGTGGGATGAGTTTCAAATCATGTGGATTTTGGTTCAGTTTTGTGGATGGATTGCAAGACCATGGGATGGGCCCACATATTCTGTGAAAGTGTTGTAAGTCATAGCATTCGTTAGGATGAGTTAGACCATCACAACAGTAGTGGTTAGACTGTGGTAAGACCACAACACTCGCATGGTCTGAGTTGGACCGTTACTGTTGGTCGGTCTATCCTTGTTGGCAACGAGGGTTATTCGATTGACAGTGTTTTAGGCTTGTATAGATCTTGATTGGGAGATACTCGTGCATGAGTCCCATTATTTTAGGCTTGTACAGATCTTAATTAGGAGAGACCCGTGTGTGAGGCCCATTTGACCATGATAGTTTGGATGAGACCCATGGGCGAGGCCCATTTGGTTAGGTTATCTTAGGTGAGCGGACAAGTCATACATTCGAAGATATGTTTAGGGTATGTGGTGTTGGTTGTAATCCTCCAGACCAGTGATGAAATGATGGCGAGATTCGTATGATCTGCAATCTGAAGTGTTCTAGCGGATTAGATGGTGTCATGGTATATCGTGAATCAGCAAGTGTATGACTCATGAGGGTGGGACCCGATAGTAACTGGCATAATTAGGGCATTAGGACAAGTGTGGAGTAGGGAAGATTAGTGATCAACTGGTTTGACTCATGTGGCAGATAGGCTAGGGTAACCTCTATAAGTGGACTATTAGGTAGGGTCTCGTTGTGCGACAGTGTGCAAGGTTGTTAGTCTCAGCAATCGGTTAAATATTTATCATTGTAGAGTACTAGAAGGTTAGCATGGAATCAGGAGATCTTGGTTAGATCGAAAATGAAAATGTCGGTTAACAGGATGTGAGGTATGAATTAGTTTGGCACCAATGGTTGAGACTTGTGGTGTAAGTCATATTTGCCTTAAAGTTCAAGGTTATTGGCATTGGTGAATGATTAGGGTATCTGTTTTCTATTTGCCAACGAGATAATTCAAGGTTGGAGGAGTTTGTTCGGTTCAGGTTGCGGAATGGAGTCATTAAGGATATGGACTGGAAAGGTTTTGTCTGGCTGGAAGTCAGACATGGTTTAGCGTTTTTAGTTTTTGGGCAGAGCGATTGGATCTTATTTTTTTTGGTTGAGGAAAAGGTGTTAATGTTAATTTCTTCTTTAGGTTAAGTTATTTCTCTTAAGATTGGGCATTGATAGTAGTGTTGGAAGGCGGTCTTTTGTATGGGATGACTTATCTGTCTTAATTTGAATTGAGGAAGTTTGGACAGGGTCGACTGGAGTGACATAGGAAGTAGTATGGAATGATTTCGATGATGAAAACTAATTTAAGTGGGTGAGAGTTGTAACACTTGTATTCTAGAATGGTTCGATTTAGGGATTTAAGGAGTCAAAATCATGGTTTTTGGGGAAAAAAACCGGGTGTCACGGCGTAACCATAAGGTGGTCATAACGTGATAAGAAAATAAGAGAAAAAGATACGACAGTTCTAAGAAAACAGACAGTAAAACACTAGTTTTCTTTATTAGCATAAAATCGAATCGATCTGTTAAGGCGCTTGCACACCACCGATGGAAACTACGAGAACATTTTTGGACTCAGGCTATTGCCTAATATTTAATTTCATACTCAAAATATTTTTAGCAAAATATTTTCAAAAGTCGAAAAATCGAGTGTTACGGGTTATTTAGACGCGAAACTTTAAACGCGATTTCACGAAGTTCCGTAACTCCAAAATTTAATCCGTTCAGGTTTTCGGAATCCTTGGATTAAAGTCCACTAAATGGAACTTTTGGAAAATGTTGCGACATCATGATCTCGATACACCAAAATGAAACGGTTTTTGGGCATTTAATGAGAATGTGACCCTAATGTGGGGACCACATGGGATTGTAAGCTTAAAAATCAGATTTCTTACCATTATATGAACTTCTCGACGTATGCTCCCCCCCCCCCCCCCCCCCCCCCCCCGCCGCTACATGTTGGTTAAACTCTTCCACAAGAGAGTATAAAGCATGGTAGTTAAGTATGGCTATTGTAAGTATATGTGTGTGTTTCTTTGGTATAAATAAGAAGCCTTGGGGACCTCTTAACTCTCTCTCTCTCTCATTATATCTAGGGGTTTGCATCAAACCGCTCAAACTGCACAAACCACCCCCACCACACCACATAACACGGTTTAGAAGTTATGTGTTGCGTTTTGCGGTTTGTAATTCTGTTAAACCGCATTATGCGATGCAGTTTGCGGTTTTAAATTATCAAAGTTCAGTTTAAACCGCACCGCATGTCAATGATATATATATATATATATATATATATATATATATATATATATATATATATATATATATATATATATATATATATATATATATATATATATATATATATATATATGGAAAAGTTTAATAGAGAACCATTATTATTCAACGAACCAACAAACCAATCCAAAGCGTCGGAATTTAAAGCGATCAACGGCAAAAGGAAGGGTTGTAAATTTTTATAATGGACGCATATGTACCGGATTATAACAAAACTTACTTCCTTTTTTTCATTTAAAATTTTTTTTAGACCAAGTTTTTTTCGAAAAAAAATTTCGAATATACCGTTGTTCACGATTTGTCATCCTTTCCATAGAGATCAATGATGATATATAAAAAACGATTTTTTTTTCGAAAAAAACTCACTTAGTTTTCTTATTTTTTTCAATATTTAAGTTTTTTTTTTATAAAAAAAAACTAATTATACCAAAAATATTAATTTTTTGTACTCTATTAATAAACATCAACACCGATTTAAAAAAAACCTCGAACAGTGTAGATTCACACTGTGAATCTAAACTGTAAATATTTCAAATTTTAACATTCAGAATATGAAAAACCTCGAACAGTTCAGATTCACATTGTGAATCTGAATTACTATTATGCACACTGTGAATCTGAGAAGGTTCACAAAAAAAAAAAAACAAAAAACAAAAAACAAAAAACCTCGATCAGTGTAGATTTACATTGTGAATCTAAACTGTAAATATCTCAAAATTTAACATTCACAATGTGAAAAAGCTCCGATCAATTCAGATTCACATTGTGAATCTGATTTATTATTATACACATTATGAATCTGAGGAGGTACACAATGTGAATCTGAACAAGTTTAGAATATAAATCTGAACAAGTTCACAATGTGAATTTGAACTGAAATATCGTTTTTTTAACATGAATATGAATCTATGTTTAAAAAGTACAAAAAATATGAATTTTGATATATTTATTAATTTTTTTCTATAAAAAATAGACTTTAACTTTTTTCATTAAAGAAAATGAAGTGAGTTTTTTTCGAAAAAAAAAGTTCTTTTTTTATATATCATCATAGATCTCTATGGAAAGAGGACGAAAAATCGTGAACAACGGTATATTCGGTTTTTTTTTTTTTTTATAAAAAACATGGCCTAAAAAAATTTAAACAAAAAAAAAGTGGTGTTTTTTTTTGTAAAGGGTGGATTTTTTTGGTATAATCTGGTGTGTGCGTCCAATGTAAAAATGTACATCTATTTCCTTGGCCGTTGATCGTTATGATTTTCGATGCTCACGATTGGTTCCTTGGTTAATTATGGTTCTCTATTGAACCACACCCTATATATATATATATATATATATATATATATATATATATATATATATATATATATATATATATATATATATATATATATATATATATATATATATATATATATATATATATATATATATATATAAACACATGATTATCATTAAAATAACTCTTCGTATATTAAGTCTTCAGCGCATCATTTTCATAACATGCTCTTGATTGAAAAAGTAAACTCAAATCTCATCTTTTAAATTGCTATTATGATAGTGTTTATATGGAAATCACTAGTTCAATGCTATATTTTATTATTGGTGACAGTAAATTGGTACATTCAATAACATTTTTGTGATGATTTGAATGGCTATATATATTATATGAATTTATACGTACGATTGACATAACACATTTATATTATTATATATATACTATTAGTAAAAGTTTATACATAAAATCATTAATATAATTAGTTAGATTTAGTCAAATGCATATAACGTTAAAATTATGTAATGTTAAAAACTTATTTGTTAAGCCGTATCAAAACCGTATGTACCACACTAAACCGCAAAACGCGGTTTAGAACTTTTATGGTGTGGTTTTCGGTTTCTAAAATTCTCAAAACACACATGTGGTGCAGTTTGTGGTTTTGACTCTAAACCGCACCCCGCACACCCCTAGTTATATCACCACCAAGAAACTACCATACATCACCATTTCTCCCCCATAAAACCACCACCCTAATCCATTTTTGCTACCGTTTTCAATCACCAAAGCCTCCTCCTTCCTCCCCTTCGTATTCCCTGTCAAAAGTAAGTAAGAAAGAAGCAGCATGAGGTCACCGAAGCAGCCTCTTGCTGCCCATAGCCACCCCCTATCGTTGCCATCAAGGATCACCATCCTCACCACCTTACTCCAGCCACTAACCACCATCCCACCACCCTTATAATCCCTCTCTTAATCAACTAGCTCCATCCTAGCCCTTCCTTTCATCAACTTCTACCCAAAATACAAGAAGAAACCGACGATAGCAACCACCGAAGTCCCCATTGCCACCTTGGAAGATCAACGACTGCCACCCATCGACCACCCCTGTGTTGTTGCTTCTCTCGTCGTAAGTCATACCACCACCGCCATTTTTGTTTTATCATGTGTTGAAGTCGATTGCAATCGTTGAAATAAACCGATCATTTAATTTTTTTTCTTTCATGCATGGAGATGACGGACACAGGAGGTAGGGGTGAGCAAAAGCCGCACCGTAACTAAAATTAACCGTAAAAACCGCATAAACCATAACCGATAAACCACAACCGCAATAAAAACCGATCGTGAGGTTTTCTGTTTTTCAAAAACCGCAAATTTGCGGTGCGGTGCAATTATTAGTTTTTAAAAATCATAAAAAAAACCACACCACACCACACATATTATATAAAAGTTTTTTTTATTAATTATTAATATATTAAATAATAAAAATAAGACAAGTTTCATGGATGAAAAAACGATAAAACTCTAGAAGACTAAAGTGTTGATTTTTTGTTATGTTTAACTTTGGAAAATGGTGAAATTTGACAATTTTAAGATGTTTATTGTTAATTAATAGTGATTTGATGTCTTTAAGATATTAGTTGTTTGTAATATAAATTAATTGTCTTATACCTTATGTTTTTTTATAATTACAAGTAATATGTTTGAACTCCTAAAATTGTTTGAACTCTAAACTGCGGTTAAAAACCACACAAAATAACCACACCAAATCCATGTGGTTAATAACCGAAACACAAAATAAAAAACGAAAACAGCACCGCAAAAATAACCGCACCAAGCGGTTTTGAAAATGAATTAACCGTATTTGCGGTTAATGATGAGGTTTTGGCGAATAATAATTTAACTTCATTGCGTAAACATAGATTCCAAATTAATTCTAAGGCCCCTTATTCCAAAAAAAAATTTCAAAATAAGTCACAAGTAAGTAAACTTCCATTTCATTTAATTAGATTACACCCTCTCTAGGATTTTCTTTACAAATTAAGTCCAAAACCTTCGAACTACAATAAAATTGTTCAAAACCTACCCCGATATTGAAAACCTTTTCCACATGAATCCAAAATTATAACAAAAAAAAATGAGTCATTTCTGAAATTATTAAATAAATGTTGGATTAAATATATTTTGGAAATTACTAAATAAATGTTGGATTAAATAAATTTTAGAAATTATTAAATAAATTTTGGTTTACATAAATTTATAAATAAGCCCCATACTTTAGTTAAAATACTAAACATCTATCTAAATAGAAATTTATATTGAAATTTTATAAGAAATTAAATTAATCCCAGAAATTCGAATTCACAACAGCATGTCCCGGTTCTCGCATCTAATACTCGAAACAACCCGATAACCGTATGTTAAGGTGAGTCTAACGACCCCTCTTTTATATTTATACGTGTTTTGGGGGGAGAATACATGTGCAATATAGTATAAATTCATACATAACCCACATAAAATACTATTATTTTATGCAAATACTATGCAAGTTATGAAATTATCTCTTGACATTATACTAATTTCCAATATCCATATAATCATATGGTATGTCGTTAGGATATTGAAAATATTTAAATAACTTATGCCTTGCTACTACATAGTTTATACAACGAAGCATACTTAAATGTATATCAATTATGCTTTTATAAGCTCTATACAAATTCATTATGCCTGATAACTTATCCACATGTAAGTTAGACCGAGAGCTTTTTCAACTACCTTAGTTAAGGGAGTTTTAGTGAGACTATATTCATTAGCTAAGTCTAAACAGTTAGGATACCCACACTACTCTAACCGTTTATCTTCGGAGCGAGATACGTACGTATAGATCTTTACGGGGTCGACATCCCCACCTGCGGTTGCTAGCTACAGCCTCGATCATGATGGGTTTTACAAAAAGAAACAATCCTAAGTGCGCATGCAAAACCCTGAAGCTTTGATCTAGGTTTCTGTATTGTACTTGCAATTTATCCATGACTTGAAAGCCCTAGATCTAGTATATATATTTCGAAATTGACTAATAAATCAAATCTAGATGATTACCTTTCTTGAATGGATAGAATCTTCAACCCTTGGAGCTTAGTGTCGCTATTATCACACCTTTAATGGCTTAGAAACACCACAAGCAATTGAATGATCTTGAAGAAAGGAATGGAGGATCTTGAAATCAGCTCTAGAACTCTTAGAGGCAAGGGTAGCCGATTTCTGAAGCCCTATGGGTCTATATATACTTGTGCTGCTAGGGTTTTAGTCAAAACCCTAATTGGATAGCTTAGGCCTTAAGCAGTCCAAAGAACCTTCCAAAATAAAGTCCTTGGACGAAATTAGATGGGTTTCCACTCTAATTTTTGTCCACCCTTAAGTCCAAGAGGATTCACAGCCCATTACTCAATTATCCAATAATTACAGTCTAGTCCCCAAAGTTTAATTAATATCATTTGATCACCAAACTAATTCCAAATTAATTCTAGACCAACATACTAATTAACTAATATGATTTTATCCTTTAATATATTATTCTAATAACATATTAATAAATCATATTATCCTCTCTCTCCACTAATCATCCAGTCAAGTTGCTTTTGTGAAGGAAACCCAAAGGACCAAGCTACTATTGGGTCAAGTACATACCAAATATAGTTATGTGCTTAGACACCTAATCCAACAGTCACCTACTTGGATAAGTCTAATAAATATATTTGCAAATATGACTTCAGGATCCGATCAGCAATCGTAGCTCTCAAAAGCCTTTGTCATCTCTGATCTTAGCAGTTCTTTGTCCTTTAGATAAGGGATCGTATAGTCCTCCATTCTCAAGATATCATGCAGACAATCACATGGAGCATAGTTATACTTATTGTAACGCCTGCAGATCCGGGCTAGTCTATTTAGAGGCAATAGGGGTCGAAAACGACTTTTCGACAAAATAGTATTTAGAATAAATAATCCTAACCAAGTTGTAGAATATATCACAAGGTTTCCGTACATATAAAGAACGCCAAAATCTGAGTTAAAACGAAGAAGTTATGACTCGTCGAAGTTTCGAGACGAAACCAGCACGACACCGGGAAGCGTAAATAGTGAGTTTATGATAGAGCGAGATTTAGCCTTAGCGACCTAAAAGAAAGTCGTAGAATATGTTAAATCAAGAAAATCCATAAATAGAACGCCCAAATCTGACTTCGTATGAAGAAGTTATGATTTTTCTAAGATTTGGCTTAGCAGTGCACGACCCGAAAGTCGAATTTTAGTTCGAGCGGTTTTTGGTTTACGCGACCTAAATGAGAGTTGAAGATCTCATTAATATGAACTCAACGGTAAAAAGATAGACGAAAACGGAGTCCGTATGAAGGAGTTACGAATGCTTCGCGGTCATTTAGCAGTCTAATCTCCTCGTACTGTTAAATTTAAGATCGGTCAAGAATTAGCCAACGGAGTCTAAATGAAAGTTGTAGATCTTGATTTACCTATGCGTGGATATAAAGAACGTCGAAAACGGAGCTCGTATGCGAGAGTTATGATTTTTCTAAGTCAGGAGGCTGATACGCGATATTGGGTGACGTGGCGCGATCACAGCCATTGCTTTCTCTCCAAGGAAAGCCATTAGATGATGACACATGGCACCAACTCGGCGAGTAGGTCCTCCTACTCGGCGAGTCCATTAGGATTTCTCACTATAAATAGATGTGTCGGGTTCCATTCATTCTCACACATTTCCTCTTCCACTTTCTCTCTCTAAACTCTCTCTCTCTCTCTCTAGCCCCTCTTAAGCCCCCTAAAGCCTAGGTAAACCCCTATCACCCAAAGGAAGCCTCGAGGCTCCCGAAGTTCCGAGAAAAGAGCCTTTTGGCTCGGGAACGCTGCTCTAGCAAAGCCCAGTTTTGCGAAAAAAACCCACTGTAAGTGAGCTACGCCTACGCTATTTTTAATATAGATTCTAATTAATTATATTAACATTATTAGGACCTAAAAATAATTATTTGGGCTATTATTATGAGTTATATAGTGTTGTTTAACGCTTATATAATAATAATAATAGCTAGACCATTAATTATTAGCGGTTAACGTTAGACTAAACCCTAGTGGTATTGATAGTAGGTTTTGTCGAGGAAAATTATTTTAAGAGTTACGAAGTACTGTCCGAGAACCGAGTCACCACCTACTCAGGTGAGTGCATAGTTACTTTCATCTTACACATAGATATGAAGTATTTTACATAAATTACGTGCTATGTGTGAATATTATCTGAATACTTTTTGTCTATGCTGGATGAATAATTTTATACATGTTTTAAATGATTTAAACTGTATATTTATTTTATATCTACAAATATGTTGGGATGAAACATGGGTAGATGAAATAGTTGGTGTGTGATGAAATAAAATAATGAGAGATAGGTGATGATAGGAAGGTGATGATAATTAGGTGAGGATAGATAGGTGATGATGAATTAGTGATGTAGGATACTACAACCTTGTCCGATAATTTGGAGATGTAGTCATCTACCAGAGTATAGATGACGACCATGGACTATTATAGACAACCTCGTGGAAACACCAGCAGGCTCATATCCTGTAGGTGATGATATACAAGTTCAGGCGATGTTGTAACTATGTATTCATTCGATGATACTCTAACCCCCTTACTATGAATTACAAGTTCAGGCGATGCTGTAACTACGTATTCATGCGATGGTACCCTAACCCTTGGTGGGCACGTATCGAGGGAGTAATCCATGAATCAATACTGTCTAGACAATGTAGGCAATGATCCTTAGGGAAAGTCCTTAGGAACAAACATAAAAGGAGATGCGATGTAAGGAGATGAGAGGTAAAATATGATGTTGGAGACGACCCTTAGGATAAATCCTTAGGGAGGGTACTTAGGAATAAAGAAGATAATGGGGATGGGTAATTGGGTTAATTGTTTGATGATTGAACATAATAATTATATTATTGTGGGTTGAAAACCCTATGTACTCACTAGGTTTCCCAACCTGACCCACTCAGTTTATTTATTATTGTGGGTTGAAAACCCTATGTACTCACTAGGTTTCCCAACCAGACCCACTCAGTTTATTTATATCACAGATGCTGTTATGAAGTCACATTACACTGAGAGATTAAAGAGATGTAGATCACTAGTGTAAATACATGTAAGTTGTGTTTGTGCTTATGTTTTTGTATTGACGATGACATCCCAAATGTTTTAAAATGAATAAAATACGTTTCTTCGAAAATGTTTTGATAACTTAATTAACATGTTTTTCTGGGAACAAATTCCACAACATTTTTATGAAAGGAGGTACTCTGATTTTTACAAAGCATAAACAAAATCGGTCTTTTCTGGCCGTGAAAATGGGGATGTCACAGTTGGTATCAGAGCATTAGTTTAAGCGAACTAGGAATATAGATTTATTTCTAGACTTAAACTTAGAATGCTAAGCGATGATTGTGAGGTGTGAGCACTAGCTTATTTTAGGAATTATGCCTAAAATGATTTTATGTGCTTAATGCTTTATGCCTTATATGTTGTTATTTATTCGGATCTATAGTCTGTTGCCGACCGGATCTGGAAACCTTATGTGCTTAGGATTCTAAACGTACGACTACGATATTAGAACTAGAATGTAAACATTTCGGAGTGATAAGGATGATTTAAACGTCAATCCCAAATAAAGATCTAGATTCACCTTATTCGGTGTATAGATCAAGATGGCAAGGACCTGTAGCGGAAACGTGAATGTAAATGAGAATAGGAATCAACCCCCGGTGCTTCAGCAAATACATGTCGTAGTAGAAGATGTACCCGAGCTAATCACCACGGCTGGAGTTCAAGCCATGATTTGGGCTATGCTAGCTGAACAAAGGGAAGAAATGAGACAGATATTCCACGAAAATAGAGACGAACCTACCGTACACGCAGAGCCGACCGAGCCAATTCCTGAGCAATCTGAGGAAGGGAACTACAGCTGCCAAGTGAGTCAAGTAGGGACTCAAGGTGAACGAAGGGATGGCCCGGAGAGGAGAAATGACAAGGAGGGGCGAATGTACAAGAATTTATTAAGTGCAAGACCACCAAGTCTCTCAGGGAGCCTGAAGCCTATGGAAATTATGGATTGGATCTCTGTGACATCCCCAATTTCACGACTAGAAAAGACCGATTTAATTTATGCTTTCAAAATAATTTCAGAGTAATCATTTGATTAAAAGTGTTGCGGAATTTGTTCCCAGATAAACATGATAACTATGTTATCAAATCATTTCTGAAGAAATGTATTTTATTCACTTAAACCATTGAGATGTCATTGTCAATAAAAAAACATAAGAATAAACAAAACTTACATTCATTTACACCAGTGATCTACTTCTCTTTTAATCTCTCAGTGTAAAGCAACTTCGTATCGATATCTGTGATACAAATAAACTGAATGGGTCAGGCTTAGGAGCTTGGTGAGCATATAGGGTTTTCAACCCACAATAAATAATAAACTTATTAAGTTCTCAATCAACAATAAATTTATTAATTTCATCAACCAAAATAACCCTAACTGCCTATTCCCATTATCCTCACTTTACGTCCCTAAAACAACTATCATAAGGGACCTAGCCTAAGGATTATCACTAGGAGTGACAACATTGCTTTGGGGATTCCTCAGCAAGTTATGTCAAATAAAACAAACATCGGAGTGACAACATTGCTTTCCCTCAGCAAGTTATGTCAAACAAGACATCCTAACATAAAACAACCAACAAGGTGACAACATTGCTTTCCTTCAGCAATTTATGTCAAATAGGCACGAAGCAACATCGTCGCTATGTGCTAGTCCATAGCTCTTATTCATTGACGGTATTTCCCACAGGTGTTTTCCCCGCAATACATCTCAATGGGTTTTCCATATACTAAGTCCATAGCTCTTATTCCTTGATGGTATTTCACATGAGGTTTCCCCGCAATACATGTTAATGGGTTTTCCATACAGCTAATGAGCATACTAAGGGGTTTTTCCCCAGCCTTACTTGCCCTAAAGGCACTCATGAGGGGAATAGAGTACAACGAATGAACACTTAAGTCCATTAACACCTACACGTTACGAGCCTGCTAGTGTTCCACAGACCATCAAAACAGTTCATGGTTGTCATCCATACTCTGCTGAATGACGGGGGTTTTAGAGTACAACGAATGAACACTTAAGTCCATTAACACCTACAGGTTACGAGCCTGCTAGTGTTCCACAGACCATCAAAACAGTCCATGGTTGTTATCCCTACTCTGCTGAATGACGGGGGTCAACGTTGGGTAAGGGCTTTTCTCATATTGCACCACTCAAGCCAACATCTGGGTAAAAGATTTTCCCATATTTGACCACTCACTTTCAACTCATGATCTATATCACTGATCATCTCATCTATCCAGCTCCCTTTTCATCACATACCCACTATTTAACTCATGATCTATATCACTAACTCATGAAGCTTATCCAATCACTTCATAAAAGAACAAAGACTCCAAAGTTCTTCCAAATAAAAGTATGGGGAAAACATTGATAAAGTACTCCCGTACCCTCCTGTACCCTGACACGTAATAGTGTCAAAAGGAAGAACTAATGGATGAACACATAGTTCAAAAATACCTATTGAACATATAGTTCAAACATACGTACCGATTACTAGTCTACTAACGTTCCACTGGGCTATCTAAAATAGTCTGTGGCCGTTGTCTATACTCTGCTAGATGACTAGATCATCTTAAACATCGATACCTCTCATCACTTTTATTTCATCACACGTCATCTAATTCATCTACCCATGTTTTACCCAACATATTTGTAGATAAAAATATATATACACTTTAAAAGTTGTATAAAATATCAATTCAATGGTCACTTCAAATAAACAATTAATATATTTACACATAGCACGTATTTTAAGGTAAATACTTTATATTTAGGTAAGGTGAAAGCGACTATACACTCACTTGATTTGATGATAATCGGGCAGCAATTCGTTTCCTAAAACGATCGTTTCTAATAAAACCGGGAGTTTTATTGAGAAACCGGGCTCTACAAAAAGTCGGGCTTCGAAACCGAAAAGATAAATTTTCCGGGCTTCTCGGGCACTTCATGGAGTATTCCGGGGTTTACAATTGATATCGGGGCTTTGGGAGATGTTAAGATGAAGAAAAGATGAAGAAAGGGGTGAAAAATGGCAAAAATCCAAATCTACCCGAGAAGGCTCGCATGTCCCCTTCTATTTATAGGGTCCGAAGTCGGCTTGGTTGTGGGGTCCGCAGGCGAGGGTCCGCAGGTGGCTGCACGTGCGAAGGCCTCGGTGGCAGCTTGTGATTAAACCGCGGACTCGTGACCATGTGCGAGGCTCGGAGGCTAGGCGGTGCGAGGCTCGAATTGGTCAGTAGCCTCAGTTCGGACAGATGCCTGCTTCAGATTGGGCCTCCTCCTCGATCAAATCAGGATCCGACGCGTGGATTCGCATGACTCACCAAATTTCGGACACGTGACACACTTTCAGCGATGGTGACGTGGCAAAACGTGAGTATGCGAATTTTCTCGATTTTCACGCCAAAACTTCTAAAATCCATAACGTTCGCATACGAGCTCCGTTTTTGACGTTCTTTATATGCACGTGTAGCTAAAATTACGCTCTACAACTTCCTTTTAGACTTCGTCGGTTAATTTTTATTTTAAGTTTATTATTATTATTTTTAACAGACTGGGACAAGAAATTCGTTAAAAATTCATAACTTCTTCATCCGACGTCCGTTTTCGTCATAATTTTTACCGTTGTGCTACTAATGACGAAACCTTCAATTCTCGTTTAGGTTGTGTTGGCTAAAAATCACTCGATCTAAAATTCGAATTTTTAGCTGTCTACTGCTAAGCTGAAACTTCGAAAAATCATAACTTCCTCATACGAAGTCAGATTTGGGCGTTCTTTTATCGAACTTCTCGGTTTGTGTAACACCCGGGTTTCGGGGCTAAGCATTTTTAGACGTTGTAATAGTCTAGGTCAACTATTGTAACTTTTTTCGATATCATAGAGATGAAATATTTTAATTCTATGTGAATTATGTGTATTTGTGTGCTTATTACTTTATTATAAATATATATTTAATAAAGAATAAAAATAAGCATCAGAATTAAAGTGTGAGATAACTCCGATATCTTAACATAAAGTTGTAGTGGTCGAAACAAGGATTCTGGGGATATAAAGAACGCCAAAATCAGAGTTATAACGAAGAAGTTATGGCTCGCCGAAGTTTTACGGCAAAACCGGCACGGCACCGGGAGACGTAAATAGTGAATTTATGATGGAGGACTTTTTAGCCTTAGTGGTCTAAACAAAAGTTGTAGAATATGTTAAATCGAGAAAATCCATAAAAAGAATGCCCAAATCTGACTTCGTATGAAGAAGTTATGATTTTTCTAAGATTCGGCTTACCAATGCACGACCCGAAACTCGAATTTTAGTTCGAGCGGTTTTTGGCTTATGCGACCTAAATGAGAGTTGAAGATCTCATTAATAGGAACTCAACGGTAAAAAGATGGACGAAAACGGAGTTCGTATGAAGGAGTTACGAATTCTTCGCGGTCATTTAAAAGTCTAAACGCCTCCTACTATTAAATTTGAGATCGGTCGAGAATTAGCTGACGGGGTCTAAACGAAAGTTGTAGATCTTGATTTTACCTACACGTGGATATAAAGAACATCGAAAACGGAGCTCGTATGCGAGAGTTATGATTTTTCTAAGTTTAAAGGCTGATACACCATAGGGGGTGACGTGGCACCACCAGAATTGGACACGTGGCACCACCAGAAGGTTGCCACATGCACCAACTCAGCGAGTAGGTCCTCCTACTCGGCGATTCCATCAGTCAGCAACCCTATAAATAGAGGTGTCGGGCATTCAATTCTCTTCACACCTCCCAAACTCACTTTCTCTCTCTAGTTTCTCTCTCTAGCCTCCCTAACCCCCCCCCCCCCCCCTAAAAGCCTAGGTAAACCCCCTAGCACCCGAAGGAAGCCCCAAGGCACCCGGAGTCCCGAGAAAAGCACCCGTTGTAAGTGAGCTATGCCTAACCTATCTTTAGTTTAGGTTATGTTTTAATATAGTAATGTTATTAGGACCTTATAATAAGTACTTGGGATATTATTATAGGTTATATAATTATCGTTTAACACTTATATAATAGTAATAATAGCTAGACTATTAATTAGTCGCGGTGAATATTAGACTAAACCCTAGTCGCAATGATACTAGGTTTTGCCGAAGGAAAAGTGTGTTAAGGGTAACGAAGTGCTGTCCAAGCGCCGAGTCACCACCTACTCAGGTGATTGCATAGTTAATTTCAGCTTACACATAGATATGAAGTATTTTATATAAACTACGTGCTATGTGTGCATATCATCTGAATACTTGCTATCTATGCTGTATGAACATTGTTATACATGTTTTCAATGATTTGAACTGTATATGTATTTTATATCTACAAAAAATTGTTGTAGTAAAACATGGGTAGATGTAATAGGTGATGTGTGATAAAATGATGAGAGGCCTCGATGTTGATGTTGTTGATTCTGTCATCTAGCGGAGTATGGATGACGACCAAAGACACTTCTAGACAGTCCAGTGGAACACTAGCAGGCTCGCAACCTGTAGGTGTTTGTGAACGATGTGTTCACCGGTGTACTCCATCCCCCACATGGTTGCCTTTAGGACATTTATTGCTGAGGAATCCCCTTAGCAGTGGTGTCCATCCCGATGGTGATCCTTAGGCTAGGTCCCTTATGATAGGTGTTTAGGGAGGTAATGTGAGGATAACGGGAATGGGTAATCGTGTTATTGTTGGTTGATGAAATTAATAAACTTATTTATTGTGGGTTGAAAACCCAATGTGCTCACCAGGCTCCCAAGCCTGACCCACTCAGTTTCTTGCATTACAGGTAGTAGCGCATGAGCATAGATGTGATGTTTTGGATGAGGGATTACGGATATAGGCCTGTAGATATGAAATAATGTAGTAAGGCTTATGTTGTATTGTTTATGCTTATGATCTGTATCGAACATGACATCCCAAGTCTTTTTAATGAAATACATTTCTATGGAAATGCTTTTGATAACTCTTTATGATATTTTGTTTTGGGACAAATTCCCGCAACACTTTTATTTAAAATGTTACTCTGATTTTTCAAACAAAGCATAAACAAAATCGGTGTTTTCTGGCCGCGAAAATGGGGATGTATCAGTTGGTATCAGAGCATTAGTTTAAGCGAACTAGGAATTTGTATGATTTCTAGACTTATACTTAGAATGCTAAGCGATGATTGTGAGGTGTGAGCACTAGCTTATTTTAGGAACTATGCCTAAAATGCTTTTATGTGCTAAATGCTTTATGCCTGATATGTTGTTATTTGTTCGGATCTATGGTCTGTTGCCGACCGGATCTAGAAACCTTATGTGTTTAGGATTCTAAACGTACGACTACGATATTCGAACTAGCATATAAACGTTTCAGAGAGATGAGGATGATTTGAACATCAGATCTAAATTCACCTTATTCGGTGTATAGATCAAGATGGCAAGAATCCGTAGCTGAAACGTGAACGCAAATGGGAACAGAAACCAACCCCTAGTAATAGAGCAAATACCGGTTGTGGTAGCCGCTGCTAAGCCAATAATAATGGCCGGAGTGCAAGCGATGATCCAGGCGATGTTGGATCGTCAAATGGAGGAAACCAGACATTTGCTCCAACAAAATCGAGAGGAAGAGACCATACAGATCGAACGGCCCGAGTCGAACGAAGGGCACACTAAGGAGGGGAACTACAGTGGAACCGTTGGTCAGGTCAACTCACCAATAGTTCGACAAGACAACCAAGATGACAAAGTCAAGAGGAATGGATGCAAGTACAAGGATTTTATGACTTGCAAGCCATCGAATTTCACCAGAAAGGAAGATCCGATCGGGGTCATGGATTGGATCTCGGAGATGGAGTTAGCTTTTATGACGTGCGGTTGCAGAGGAAAACAACATACCACATTTGCAGTGCGTCAGTTTCGAGGAGGCGTTGTACGTTGGTGGAATACCTTGGGGAAGACTCTGAGCCCCAATGAGCCCCTGCAAATGACATGGGCAGAATTTTTGGTGCAATTCAAACGAAAGTACTGCTCAGCTCAAAACCTGCTCGAGTTAGAGAAGCAGTTCCTAACCTTGAAGAAGGGAAGCATGTCAATCGATGAATACACGAACAACTTCACAAAAAAGATGGAGTTTGCCTTACGTCTTATTCCGGATGAGCTGACAAAAATCGATAAGTACGCAAATGGAGGTAGCTATCTGGGCTGCCAAGTCTGTAGAGGAAATGATTAAAGGAAGAGCTGCCAGCAAGGTTGAGGTTGGTGAGAACCGGAAATTTGACGGATCCTCAAGGTCCGGAAAGAAGAGTAAATTCTCGAAATCTGGTTCAAAAGGAGGAGGATCAGAAGCGAAGTGGTGTGACAAGTGTAAGAAGAAGCACTCTGGAAAGTGTGACGGAGGGGTCACTTGTTTCAAATGTGGAAAACCTGGGCATTACGCCAACGAATGCACGTTCACTAAGAAGGTATGTTATGAGTGCAACGAGGAGGGGAACATTTCAAAGGATTGCCCGAAGAAGAAGGAGGTAGGAAGACCCAACATACCACCGAAGCCGAAGGCAAGAGCCTTCCAGATGACGCTCGAGGCTGCGAAGGAGGCAGCAGACATCGCTTCAGGTACCTTTCTTGTAAATGGTTTGCCTGCAAATATACTATTTGATTCGGGAGCCAACTACTTCTTTGTGTCGCATAAATTTGGTGGGAAATTAGCATTGCCTGTAGAAAAACTAGATAATGCCCTGATTGTAGAAGTTGCCAGTGGCAAATTCGTACCTGTTAGTGATCGTATTAGGAACGTCGTCATTGACCTAAACAGAAACGAATTCCACGAAGAGCTATTACCCATAGAGTTAAACGGTTTTGACATCATTTGAGTATGGATTGGCTTAGAGCCAACGATGCCGAAATATTATGCCGAAAGAAGATAGTTAGGATTAATCCCCCTAGAAAGGAGTCATTTATGGTGTACGGGGACAAACATAGAGTGAATTCTAGAATCGTCTCCCAGATGAAAGCTGGAAAATGTTTGTCCAAAGGATGTGCATCATACTTGGCATTCATAATCGATGCTAAGAAGGAAAAGAAAGAGGTGCAGAATATACCGGTTGTGTGTGATTATCCGAAAGTCTTTCCCGAAGATCTTCCCGGATTACCACATGATAGGAAAGTAGAGTTTCGGATAGACTTGTTATCAGGTACAACACCGATAGCAAAAGCACCTTACCGATTAGCACTGACAGAGATGAAGGAGCTTATGACGCAACTCCAGGAGCTGTTGGACAACGGCTTCATTCGACCTAGTTCATCACCCTGGGGAGCTCCGATGTTATTCGTGAAGAAGAAGGACGAAAGCATGAGGATGTGCATAGACTACCGAGAGCTGAATAAGGCAACAATGAAGAAAAAGTATCCATTGCCGAGGATTGATGAGCTATTCGATCAGCTGCAAGGTTCGAGCTACTTCTCAAAGATCGATCTTAGGTCAGGATATCATCAGCTGAAGGTAAGAGAGCAGGATATTGAGAAGACTACATTCAGAACTAGATATGGACACTACGAGTTCTTGGTTATGTCATTCATACTAACCAATGCTCCCACAACATTCATGGATTTGATGAACAGGGTTTGTAAACCATTCCTTGATAAATCCGTGATAGTGTTCATCGACGACATTCTAATCTACTTAAAAAGCCAGGAGGAGCATGGCAAGTATCTACGGGAAGTGTTGGAAGTGTTAAAAAGGGAGAAGCTTTACGCTAAGTTCTCCAAGTGTGATTTCCGGATCCGAGAAGTCCAATTCTTGGTTCATGTGGTTAACCAAGAAGGAATAATGGTTGACCCAACAAAAATTGAAGCTGTAACGAAGTGGGAACGTCCAAAGAGCCCCACGGAGATACGAAGCTTTCTAGGATTAGCCGGATATTACCGAAGATTTATCCAAGGCTTTTCTTCGATAGCTGCTCCATTGACAGCTTTGACCCATAAAGGAGCCACATATACATGGAGTGAGAAACACGAAGAGGCGTTCGAGAAGCTAAAGAAGAAGTTATGCAAAGCACCGATACTTTCTCTACCCGATGGAGTTGAAGACTTCGCGGTATACAGTGACGCATCTGGAGTCGGGTTGGGTTGTGTTCTGACCCAAAGAGAAAAGGTGATAGCATACGCATCTCGACAATTGAAAGAACATGAAAAGAACTACCCCACTCATGATCTAGAGTTGGCAGCGGTAGTAATTGACTTAAAAATATGGAGGCATTACCTCTATGGCACGAAGTGCAAGTTGTTCACTGATCATAAGAGTCTCTAGTATCTCTTTAATCAGAAAGAATTGAACATGAGGCAATGACGCTGGCTAGAGTTACTTAAGGACTACAACTGTGAGATACTTTACCACCCCGGTAAAGCAAATGTTGTTGTTGATGCTCTCAGTCGAAAAGTCAATCTTGAAAGGAAAAGGCCAAGAGCATTGAGAATTGAAGTCGTCTCGACGGTTGTGGAAAGTTTCAGGAAAGCTCAAGAAGAAGCTTTAGAAAAGAATGGCCGAAAGGAAGAATGCTTGTGCAAAACGTTAGTGTTCGGTACAAACAACCGAGGACTGAAGGTATTCCAAGATCGAATTTGGGTACCTAAGACGGGAGGAATAAGAGATCTTCTGATGGAAGAAGCACACAAGACCATGTACTCGATTCATCCCGGTGGCACTAAAATGTATAGGGAGCTAAACCCTACTACTGGTGGCGGACGATGAAGCTCGATGTTGCGAAGTACGTGGCCGAGTGTGTGATATGTGCGAGAGTTAAGGCACAACATTAGAAACCATATGGGAGTTTGGAACCTTTACCCGTACCCATGGGTAAATGGGAGGACATCACCTGGATTTTGTGACCAAACTGCCCACGACGAAGAGCGGACACGACATGATTTGGGTAGTCGTGGATCGTTTCACCAAGAGTGCACACTTCATAGCAGCCAACGAGAAGTGGTCTATGGATAAGCTCGCAAATGCTTACGTGAAAGAGATAGTAACACTTCACGGGGTTCCTCTTACAATTGTATCAGATCGTAATAGTCGTTTCATGTCGAGGTTTTGGAGGATTCTACAAGAGGAGTTGGGTACAAAGTTATGTTTGAGTACTGCTTACCATCCGCAAACTGATGGTCAGAGCGAAAGAACGATTCATACATTGGAAGATATGCTGAGAGCATGTACCCACGAGTTCCAAGGGAATTGGGACGAGCACTTACCTCTAGTAGAATTTTCGTACAACAACAGTTTCCATTCGAGCATCAAGATGGCACCCTGCCAAGCTTTGTATGGATAGAAGTGTTGTACGCTGTCTTGTTGGCTTGAAGCCGGAGAGAAGCAGTTTATAGGCCCCGAGATAGTCCATGAGACTGCTGAGAAACTAAAGGTAATTAGGGAAAGGATGTTAGCAGCTCAAGATCGTCAAAATAGCTATGCTGACAAGAAAAGACGACCGATGACCTTCGAAGTTGGGGATTCAGTTTTGCTTAAAGTCTCACCATGGAAGGGACTTAAAAGATTCGGGAAACGAGGAAAGTTGAGTCCAAGGTATATTGGACCGTTCAAAGTTCTTCAGAAGATTGGGAACCAAGCTTACAAGCTGGAATTGCCCGAAGAACTCAATGGTATTCATAACACCTTCCATGTGTGTTATCTAAGGAAATTCACGGGAGAAGTTCCCGACATAATTCCAAACTTAGAGTTAAGGATGGATGAGAATAAGAGGTTGATCGAAGACCCTGAGGCAATTATTGTTCGTAAGACTAAGAAGTTATGATGCAAGATGATCGACTTAGTGCTAGTCCGATGGAAACATTTGAATGGGCCGAATCTCACTTGGGAAATAGAGGATGACATGATGAGTCGCTATCCACATCTGTTTGCTGATGCATGATTCTGGGACGGAATCATCCTAAGAGGGAGAGAACTGTAATGCCCGGGTTTCGGGGCTAAGCATTTTTAGACGATGTAATAGTCTAGGTCAACTATTGTAACTCTTTTCGATATAATAAAGATGAAATATTTTAATTCTATGTGAATTATGTGTATTTGTGTGCTTATTACTTTATTATAAATATATATTTAAAAAAGAATAAAATAAGCGTCAAAATTAAAGTGTTAGATAAGTCCGATATCTTTACATAAAGTTGTAGCGGTCAAAACAAAGATTCCGGTGATATAAATAACATCAAAATCCGAGTTATAACGAAGAAGTTATGGCCCGCCGAAGTTTTACGGCAAAACCGGCACGACACCGGGAGACGTAAATAGTGAATTTACGATGGAGGACTTTTTAGCCTTAGCGATCTAAACAAAATTTTTTGAATATGTTAAACCGAGAAAATTCATAAAAAGAACGCCCAAATCTGACTTCGTATGAAGAAGTGATGATTTTTCTAAGATTCGGCTTAGCAGTGCATGGCCCGAAACTCGAATTTTATTTTGAGCAGTTTTTGGCTTACGCAACCTAAATGAGAGTCGAAGATCTCATTAATAGGAACTCAATGGTAAAAAGATGGACGAAAACAGAGTTCGTATGAAGGAGTTATGAATTCTTCGCGATCATTTAACAGTCTAAACGCCTCCTACTGTTAAATTTGAGATCCGTCGAGAATTAGCTGATGGAGTCTAAAAGAAAGTTGTATATCTTGATTTTAGCTACGCGTGGATATAAAGAACGTCAAAAACGGAGCTCGTATGCGAGAGTTATGATTTTTCTAAGTTTGAAGGTTGATACACGATAAGGGGTGACGTGGCACCACCAGAATTGGACACGTGGCACCACCAGAAGGTTGCCACATGCACCAACTTGGCGAGTAGGTCCTCCTACTCAGCGAGTCCATCAGTCACCACCCCTATAAATAGAGGTTCCGGGCATTCACTTCTCTTCACACCTCCCAAACTCACTTTCTCTCTCTAGCCTCCCTAACCCCCCCTAAAAGCCTAGGTAAACCCCCTAGCACCCGAAGGAAGCCCCGAGGCTCCCGAAGTCCCAAGAAAAGAGCCTTTCGGCTCGAGAACGCTGCTCCAGCGAAGCCCGATTTTTGAGAAAACCCGTTGTAAGTGAGCTACGCCTAACCTATCTTTAGTTTAGCTTATGTTTTAATATAGTAATGTTATTAGGACCTTATAATAAGTACTTGGGCTATTATTATGGGTTATATAAGTATCGTTTAACGCTTATATAATAGTAATAATAGCTAGACTACTAATTAGTCGCGGTGAATATTAGACTAAACCCTAGTGGCAATGATACTAGGTTTTGCCGAAGGAAAAGTGTGTTAAGAGTAACGAAGTGTTGTCCAAGCACCGAGTCACCACCTACTCAGGTAAGTGCATAGTTAATTTCAGCTTACACATAGATATGAAGTATTTTATATAAACTATGTGCTATGTGTGCATATTATCTGAATACTTGCTATCTATGCTGGATGAACATTGTAATACATGTTTTCAATGATTTGAACTGTATATGTATTTTATATCTACAAAAAAATGTTGGGGTAAAACATGGGTAGATGTAATAGGTGGTGTGTGATAAAATGATGAGAGGCCTCGATGTTGATGTTGTTGATTCTGTCATCTAGCGGAGTATGGATGACGACCACGGACTCTTCTAGACAGTCCAGTGGAACACTAGCAGACTCGCAACCTGTAGGTGTTTGTGAACGATGTGTTCACCGGTGTACTCCATCCCCCCATGGTTGCCTTTAGGACATTTATTGTTGAGGAATCCCCTTAGCAGTAGTGTCCATCCCGATGATGATCCTTAGGCTAGGTCCCTTATGATAGACGTTTAGGGACGTAATGTGAGGATAACGGGAATGGGTAATCGGGTTATTGTTGGTTGATGAAATTAATAAACTTATTTATTGTGGGTTGAAAACCCAATGTGCTCACCAGGCTCCCAAGCCTGACCCACTCAGCCTCTTGCATTACAAGTAGTGGCGCATGAGTATAGATGTGATGTTTTGGATGAGGGATTATGGATATAGGCCTGTAGATATGAAATAATGTAGTAAGGCTTATGTTGTATTGTTTATGCTTATGATCTGTATCGAACATGACATCCCAAGTCTTTTTAATGAAATACATTTCTATGGATATGCTTTTGATAAATCTTTATCATATTTTGTTTTGGGACAAATTCCGCAACACTTTTATTTAAAATGTGACTCTGATTTTTCAAACAAAGCATAAACAAAATCGGTCTTTTCTGGCCGCGAAAATGGGGATGTCACAGTTTGACGAATACTAATACTTTCGTTTAGATCACTAAGGCTAAAAAGTAGTTTATCAAAAACTCACTTTTTACGACATTCGGCACCTTGCCGGTTGATCGCGAAACTTTGATAGGTCATAACTTCTTCGTTATAACTCGGATTTTGACATTCTTTATATCCCTGAAATCCTTATTCGACCACTAAAACTTTATGTAAAGATATCAGGCTTATCTCACACTTTAATTTTGACGTTTATTTTTATTCTTAATTAATTAAGCCCTAATAATTAAGCATAAAACACATAATTCACATAATATTCACATAATTTCTTTTCATTTCTTCAAAATGAGTTACAAAGGTTAACCTAGACTATCACCTCAATATAAATGCCTAGGCTAGAAACACGAGTGTTACAATTCTCTCCCCATTAGGATGATTCCGTCCCCGGAATCACATATCACCAAACAACTGCGGGTAGTGACTCATCATGTCACTCTCCGTTTACCAAGTGAGATTTGGTCTATTCGTATGTTTCCAACGCACAAGCACTAAATCGACCATCTTGCGTCGTAACTTCATAGTCTTACGGTTGACGATTGCCTCAGGTTCTTCGATCAACCTCTTTTTTTCATCCAACCTTAACTCAGAAATCAGAATTATGTTGGGCACATCTCCTATGAACTTTCTCAAATAACACACATGAATAGTGTTATGAATACCTTCCAGTTCTTTCGGTAATTCTAGCTTGTAAGCTTTATTCCTGATTCTCAGAATAACTTTAAATGGTCCAATAAACCTTGGACTCAACTTTCCCCTTCTACCAAATCTTATAACTCCCTTTCACGGCGAGACTTTAAGTAAAACCGAATCTCCAACTTCAAATGATATCGGTTGTCTTTTCTTGTTAGCATAGCTCTCTTGAGCAGCTAACATCCTTTCCCTAATCACATTCAACTTTTCAGCAGTCTGTGAACTATTTCAAGTCCCATAAACTGGTTTTCCCAATTTCCAGTCAACATGACAACATTCGACACTTTTCCCCATACAAAGCGTGATAAGGTGCCATCTTGATGCTTAAGTGGAAACTATTACTATATGAAAATTCTACTAGAGGTAAGTGCTTACCTCAGTTACCTTGGAATTCCAGGGTATATGCTCTCAGCATATCCTCCAATGTTTGAATTGTTTATTCGGTCTGACCATCAGTTTGTGGATGGTAAGTTGTATTCAAACATGACTTGGTACCCAATTCCGCTTATAGACTCCTCCAAAAACCTTGAGGTAAAACGGTTGTCACTATCGGATACGATCGTTAACAAAACATTGTGAAGCCACGCACTTTCCTTCACATAAGAATTCGCAAGTTTACCCATTGACCATTTCTCGTTGGCTGCTATGAAATGCGCACTCTTAGTGAAGCGATCAGCGACCACCCAAATCATGTCGTGACCGTTCCTTCTTCTAGGCAGTTTAGTCACAGAATCCATAGTGATACCTTCCCATTTACCCATGGGTATAGGAAAAGCATCTAAACTCCCATATGGTTTTTGATGTTGTGCCTTAACCCTAGCATAAGTTACACACTCAGCCACATACTTTAGCAACTTCAAGCTTCATCGTCGGCTACCAGTAATAGGGTTTCAGATCCCTATACATTTTCGTATTGCCGGGATGAACCGAGTTCATGGTCTTGTGAGCTTCTTCCATCAGAAGACCTCTTACTCCTCCCATCTTAGGTACCCAAATCCTATCTTTTAATACCTTCAGGCTTTGACCGTTTGTATCAAACACCAATGTTTTATCCTAAACGTTCCTTTTTTTGGTCATTTTTCTCTAAAGCTTCCTCCTGAGCTTTCTTTTATACTTCCCACAATTGTAGAGACAACTTCAATTCTCAACGCTCTTGGCCTTTTCTTTTCAAGATTCACCTTCCGACTGAGAGCATTAGCAGCAATACTTGAATTACCAGGGTGGTAAAGTATCTCACAGTCGTAGTCCTTGAGTAACTTTAGCCAACGTCGTTGCCTCATGTTCAATTCCTTCTGATTAAAGAGATATTGAAGACTCTTATAATCAGTGAAAAGTTTGCATTTAGTACCATAAAGATAGTGCATCCCTATCTTTAGGGCGAATACTACCACTGCCAACTCCCGATCATGAGTGGGGTAGTTCTTTTCATGCTCCTTTAATTGTCTCAATGCATACGCTATTACTTCATCCCTTTGGGTTAGAATACAACCTAACCCAACTTCTTTAACAACGAACGCGATACTTCTATTGATCGCTTTAATCATCCTTTACTTCGATTTGACTTAAGTCAACTACTACATCAAACTTGGTTCTCTGAACCACGTAACAAACTTATCGTAGTCAGACGCATTTTGATATGACCACTAGGGTCATAATAAAAATCATCTTCTTAGTCATTACCAAAACGATGGTAACGATAGATTAGAATAAGACAAAATCACTTATGAGTTCCTTGGTAACCTTTGGACTTTCCCTGATACAAGTGTGAGTCCTGTGCTTCCAGTAGTGTAGATCTATACTACTATTCACACCTACTCATACTCGTCCCAAGTACGGTCTCGCAGTCCCCAAGTCCTAAAATCACAAAACAATTTAACACATACAAATGTGTCCAATTAATCATAAAAGTTTCCTAGACTCTGCTAGGACTTCTTCCATGCATATCTTTACTCATCAATTCTATTCAACTTGGTTGGTGATGGAAATTCCAAATGATGGGACAACTTCAGGAATTACACCAATCATTCCATCATCCTACCGATCGAAGGTGTACTTCAGACGTACCATACTCCTCTAAACGTTTCATTATTTTATCAAACATATTCTAAGACAAGATACCACTCTTACAATATCTTCTTATAGGTATCATTCACTATCATAAGCTTTTCATTTCCTCCATCTACTCAATTCTCTACGAGTCTTCACCATAACATTTTGTACACCCAAGCAGACGTTCGGTGTACCAGGCGAGAATTTAAGATAGGAAAGCTTTATTTACGATAAACGTATAAATCTCCTTATCACTTCGAAACGTTTACATGTTAGTTCTAATCTCGTAATCTTACGCTTAGAATCCTACACACATAAGGTTTCTAGATCCGGTCGGCAACAGACCATAGATCCGAACAAATAATAGCATCATTATAACTATAACACAAAACATTTAGCACATAAAAGCATTTTAGGCATCCTTCCTAAAATAAACTAGTGCTCGTGTCAATCTAGGTGTACTACCTAAAATATAATAGACACACTCAACTCATAATCATCACTTAGTATTCTAAGTTTAAGTCTAGAAATTGTAGGATATTTCTTAATTCGCTTAAACTAATGCTCTGATACCAACTTGACATCCCCAATTTCACGGCCAAAAAAGACCGATTTAATTTATGCTTTTAAAATAATTTCAGAGTAATCATTTGATTAAAAGTGTTGCGGAATTCGTTCCCAGATAAACATGATAACAATGTTATCAAATCATTTCTGAAGAAATGTATTTTATTCACTTAAACCATTGGGATGTCATTGTCAATACAAAAACATAAGCATAAACAAAACTTACATTCATTTACACTAGTGATCTACTTCTCTTTTAATCTCTCAGTGTAAAGCAACTTCGTATCGATACCTGTGATACAAATAAACTGAGTGGATCAGGCTTGGGAGCCTAGTGAGCATATAGGGTTTTCAACCCACAATAAATAATAAAATTATTAAGTTCTCAATCAACAATAAATTTATTAATTTCATCAACCAAAATAACCCTAATTGCCCATTCTCATTATCCTCACTTTACGTCCCTAAAACTGTTGGGTTTTGAGCATTCTAACACTCCTAAGTGTACATGCAACCCTAAATACCTTGGATCTATGTTTTCTCTATTATACATGCAAATAAGAACTTCCAAGGTATTATCCTAATCTAGCATACAAAACAATGACTATAGCAAGATAGAATACATACCTCTTTGGAGAAGAAAGTCTTCATGAAGCTAGAGTGCCTAGTGCCCCAAGTGTGACACCTCAAATGGAATCACAATCATCAAAACACTTGGAATGACTTGAGAGAAAACCCACACTTCATGAAATCGGCTAGCCCTTCTAGTACACCCACTAGTGCCGATTTTGGTGAATAATATGATGCTTATATAGTGTTACAATTAGGGCAAACCCTAATTGTCATGACTTTCCATTTCCTTGGATCCATGGGTACAAATACACCATGGAGCATCCATGGACCATCCTATGGGTTTTAGCCCAACTTGATTATCCATGGAGCATTAGCCCACTATACAAGTATGGATGATTTACACAATCAACCCATATATTTAATTAGTCTACTTTTGATCAATTAATTAATCCTAGATTAATTCTTGATCAATACTAATTAAATAATCTTATCATTCTTATTATTAATATACTAGAACTTATAATATATTAATAACCATAAGTGTCTTATTCCTCTCATCCAAGTGCATGATGGTATGCAACCCAAATGGACCATGTCGGGTCGGGTCAAGTCTTACCAATTATAGTTATGGACTTAGACATTAATCCATCAGTCTCCCACTTGGATAAGTCTAAAACTATTATTGCGAATGACTTCAAGAACCGACCGGCAATCGTAGCTCTGAAAAGCTTCTATCGAACTCTGACCTTGTAGATGAACTCTGACCTTTGTCAGTGACTTGTCCATTAGATAAGGGATCATATATTCCTCCATTCTAGATATCATATGGACTGAGACATGGATTATAATCATTCTCTCTGTCCATTTGTTGTTTCCCGATTTCCGATTTATGACGACTGACTAATTGAACAAATCAAATCAGTCCTGGCCCGGCCGAGCACTTCCATTTGTCATCATCAAATCATCGAGGGGCCCACAGATATCGCTTTTATCCCGAAGGTAAAAGGAACGGATAAACTTCGACTCATATGGCTTGTTCTACTACTTGTTGAATCATACACAAAGGCACGTTTTATAGCACAGAGTTACCAAATGCGGTTTCGTGCAATCAATGTACTATCAACTCATAGTAACAACTCATATCTCTAGGTTTGAAGAATATAAGATATTATCGTCTCATGATCACTCGTGATAAAATCCATGAAGTGATTCCAATGAGCGCGGGTTGAATCCAATACTCAGAACTTATGAGCACTCATGATTGTTGTAGCCTTGTCCAACACCTTAGACCTCTACAACCCATCATGACAGTCTTAATTCATATCTACTTCCAAAATATGACCGACTGTGGGTGGTTTGAATAACTTAGTCATTCCGGAAGAATAACCTAGTTTATTCGGGAAGTCAAAACATGCAAAGTGAAACACAATAATAATTGAATCTAATATGGTATCAACCCTTTGAACATAAATAAAACACCTTTTATTTATCACCATATGATTACACATTATTCATTGTATACTGTTTCAGCTATCAACTTTATTTTTGAATTTAAAACAATAGTTGTCCCATGCTCCAAGCATGTACACTATGTTTTCTTAAACACTAGTCATGCCACACACCAAGTATGCATACTATGTTTGTCTATGATCTTTACTTTGTGAACTAGATCAATTGAACATAACTTCAATGATTCTCTTTTCACACTCCCAAATCCTTATTGCAAATGCAAGAATTCCAAATTCATGCCATTTACTGAAATCTGTTAGATTCTAAACTTATATGCATTGATCCTCTTGTAACGATTATGCACAAAGTCAGAAAGACTTGCCAAAAATCATTACAGAGTATTCCAAAGGAGATCAACTCCTTGGAAACATCCTTCTTGCATTAAGTTTCCTAATCTTAAACAGATTGAAAATTCTAACTTTGAAACATTTCCAGATTCCATTTTGACTATCACTTCTGAACAAGAGTTGCCTCCTTACAGATTATGTCAATATGGTCCTTCTAGAATTATCACTATACTTCCAACTGTCCTTGAGCAACCAATCTTTGGTAAACCTTAGATTGTTCTCGACAATTGTTTAATCCTTTTAGTCATATCCAGTTCTAAACCTTTTTCCCTTCTTAATGCCCTAGGCATTTGGAAATTTTTTAGAAAGGATGAATATAGCACATGTAATCGATCCTATATCCGAAGCATATGGGACACGATTCATGATGTCTCACATAAAGACTAAACCAGTCTTTTGCTATAACATTTCCATTTCTATTTGCCAAGTTCTCATATTTCAGATTATGAAAAGGGATGCCGTAATCATAATCGAATTTTAGAACGCAAATAATGGACCCGTATACAGAATTTCCTTATGTTGAGCCATTCCAACATGAAATTCATATATATCCTTGACTAAATGATTAAAACCTCACGATCTAAGCTTATAGATTTGAGATGAAGTATAATTTCCTCTCCCTTAATTATAGCAAAACAACTCTTTCCCAATTGAAACTTTTGTTTTCTATAATTAACATTGCTAACTTGCAATACTTATCATAATTATCATGCTCCCACTAACATGATGATTATTAGCATAACACTTATGCTCCCACTAGCTTTGACATTTACTCAGAAATCAGCTGGACTTCTAGAAATCAATACTTCATTGACTTTCTTACCAAAGTTCAGATTTCTGATGCTAGATTGTTTTGATAAAGTTGTATCAAAATCATACACCTCCCCTTAGATAGCACACTTGTGAGTCTAAACAATTATGAAGAGGTATGCCGTAATCATAATGGGTAGACCTTTTTGCCACTTCTCACAAGTCCAGGTTAGTGTGCCGGTTAACCACACGCGCTCCACTAACGACTTTGAGAATGCAAATATCACAATTGCTATCTAGATAAAATCTACTTAGTGAAAGTGTTTCCTCACCATCATTTTCATGAATCGGAGAGAAACCTTATGACACTTAGATTTATATGGTGTATGTGTTCTTATCCATGTGAATTGTCAAAACCATAATCACAAGACAAAGATAATGACAAATCCAAACTCATATGGACCGAAGTCAATCTTAACTTCTTGCCACCTGGCAGCTCAAGGGCCTGCCATTGCTTCCAAGTTGTTGTGCAACAAATTGAGAACTCTAAGAACTCATATGCAAAACCAACTTTAACTGGAATGGGCACAGAATATGTCAACACAATAGATTATAAACCTCAAATTGTGTGCTAGAGAAGAACTTTAGGTTTTATTCTTGATTAGTTCTTGAGACTTTCAAGACCTTTAAGACTCCCACTGTCCTCTTGACATATAAGACTCCCTTGTCAAACATCCAAGAGATAGTGCGGATTCTAATCAAGAAAAACACTTTACCCAATTGGCCTAAGTTGGTCTTTGTTTTATCCAAAACATCACAACTTACCAATTTCAAATGTACAAGAGTAGAAAACTTTTACTCTTACATTTGACAAGTGTTTTAAACCTTCTTTAAGACATGTCACTCAAATGACAATCTTGGAGTATGACTCTAAGACTTGTATTGGAACGAAGTATGACTCATCTTCTTGATTTAACCATTTCAACAATTCAAGTTCCTCTTCTTAGTCATAAGAATGCACTAAGATTTCCTTAGAGAACTAATTGTGATATGGTTTCTTAATCATTAAGATGATCACAAAACTGATACTAAAGTACTCTCCCATCTTTTCAGATTTGAGAAACTTTTATCCTTCTGCCTTATTTGATTCTTCTTATCGATCTTTAGTGGTGGACTTAATCAGTGCACAAGAATGTGTACTCGATCCCTAAGTCCTTTACTTGACTCACACATCCATGTGAACAAGTAATTAGTCTTAATTTTCCAAAACTTGAAAGTTCTCATTCATCATGCTATACAACTTGCATGATTCCAAGTTCCGGTCCAATTGAAACTTGGGTGATGAGAATCTTTCCTTATTTGGTAAATCTAGACATTACCACAAATGAAAGAATCAATTTCATATTTCCACTCTTGCTCTTAATGGAATCATATAAGCAACAATTTTTCCTCAAAAGCCATTGTAAGGATATTTTAAAATAAATAAAATCAAAAATTTTCTTTTATTTTAAAACTTTGCGGAAAAAAAAAAACTTATCCTTACAATCCATATGAAAACTTGTTGTTATCTATTCCTAAGCAATATCTCATAACTCCTAAGAAGTAGCTCAAGAATCCGATCTTCAAACTACGCGATAGAAATCCATCTACGCCATCAGATTCAGCATATTCTTTCTTTAAGTTTCTTCACTTTTCTTTCATTCTTAAAACATCACCATGTGACCCAGTCACATCATGTATCAAGAATCTCAGAATAGAAACTTAACAGAGTTAAATAGTGGACTTTACCTGAAGTAGAGTCAAACTTATTGACTTTAACATCCTTAGGTAAATTTTGGCAGCTTCGCAACCAATGCCCCTTCCTTTGGCAATATAAACATATGGACCCTTTGATAATGGTACACGGGACTATCACAGACTTAGCTTTTCTCTTTACCATTTGGTCAACCGAGTTGACTATAGCCGATCCCTTTCCATTGGGAAGAGAATGCTTTACTAGATATCCAATGTCATCATTGTCAATGTCCATAAAGTTTTAGGAAGTTGATCTTAGCAAATAGATAAGATCATTAAGGGTCTTGTCATAGTCTGTTTCATAGGTGTTCCAAAAGAACTCACTATATGACTTAGAAAGTAGTTGAACCACCAACTTTCTCAAGACTTTGACACCCAACTCTCCCGGCTTGTCAATATGTGACTACATCTCCAAGATGTGCTCACACCTAGACCTTGCCTTGCCAATAGGGCTTGAGTGACCTTAAACTTTTCAAGAACTTGTGGGTTGGGGAGAATAATTGGAGGAGGTGAAAGAAGTATGATTTCCAAAGGACATCATCTTCATTTAGAAACCTTGTTTCAAGAGATTTGGGAAGATCATAAATGTCTAAACCAGACATCTTTTGGGAGATATTCAAGATAGTTGATCTTAAGTCCTTAATATGACACCCAATATGAAATATTAAGGCTAGGACCCAACAAACTATTTTATAACTTAGAAGAGGTATGCCGTAATCCAAGCTATAAAATATTTGAAGGTAGGTGAATGACGATTCACCAATTTCCACCAAGATAAACGAAATGTATTATTAGGTTTTAATTGGTTTTGAAACTCCTAGATCTTTGAGATTCATTGAACTGTTCAATGGCATGTTTCAATCTCGAGTGTGCCCTTCAGGTTTTGTGACTGGGATGCCGAGGATCACAAAACAAGGTGTGAAGTAACCATGCAAATCACTTGGTACCCTTAATAAATTACCCCTCAATCGATGTGCCGGTTAACCACACACGCTCCATCGATACTATGATAAATATTAAGTCACCCTTTACCTACCTTGTTAAGTCCAAGTTAGTGTGCCGGTTAACCACACACGCTCCACTAACGACTTTAACAAAGTGTAAAGTGTAATTTCATGGATTAGCACCTTATTCACATTTTCCTAAGTAACTAAGATTGGGTATTATTAAGAGTTTAGTTACTTAGTATTTATCATTAATACTTTTAATGAAGGGAGAATTCTAGTCTTGTCAAACCCGTTCGGCTAACGACCCTCCACCAGTCAAGCAAGCGGTGGGTGAGAGTGGACACCCATTAAGTTGCCATTTTATAGGCAACAACCTTATACCCACCTTATAGACCGGCTTCATGAATGAGGCGTACTAGCGGTAAGACTGACTTTACTCTTATACATATATATATTATTAACTTATAATATTATAAAGTATAAGGGTTGAATTTTAACTTTTAAAATTCTAAGGGCTAACTTGGAATTAAAGTATTCATACTTGAAAACATTTCAAATTCCAAAACTTGAGGGCAAGTTTTGAAACTATTCAAAACTAATTAATTCCATAACTTATGTGTTTAAAGTAGTTTTAATCCAAAAACTCTTCAAGTTCCATAACTTGAGGACAAGTTATGGAAGACTTTAAACTAATAAAAGAACTAACTTTTCCTTTATTTTATAACTTATGGATTTAATTATGGTTACATATTTTTCTTTAATGAAGTGACTCTTGAACTTCCATAACTTGAGGACAAGTTATGGAGTCATAAAAAGTTATTCAATGACACAAGACTCTTCATTTTGTAACCATTGCCAACTATTATGAGTTTTATGAGTCTTTAATGTGACTCTTCATGTAACTTGAGGACAAGTTACACAAACACATTTTATACTCAACTCTTAGATTAAAATGGATTGAAAACAACTATTTCACTCAACATTTCTATTAATCCAAGCAACTCATAAGAACAAGATAATTCAAATCAAACTTTTTCATGTAATTAGTCTAAACCTTAAACTAATACAAAACATGAATCTATTGACAATTATCTTTGAAAATGGATTAGCATGAACATTACCACATCAAAAACAAGTTTATAAGATCAAAACAACTTAGGGTAATGTTCCTAGTCCATTTCTAGCCAAAAAACTCGAAAATATGCTGTCTGGGGGTCCAACTCGTCGAGTGCATGAACCAACTCGGCGAGTTGGATCGAATTCATCACTTTTTAGGCATGGACTCGTCGAGTCTCCTGATGGACTCGCCGAGTCTGATGGCCAGACAGCACCAAATTCGTTTTTTCAGCTTCTATTGCAGGTATAACAAGAAAACAAGCCTAGGCTCTGATACCACTGTTGGGTTTTGAGCATTCTAACACTCCTAAGTGTACATGCAACCCTAAATACCTTGGATCTATGTTTTCTCTATTATACATGCAAATAAGAACTTCCAAGGTATTATCCTAATCTAGCATACAAAACAATGACTATAGCAAGATAGAATACATACCTCTTTGGAGAAGAAAGTCTTCATGAAGCTAGAGTGCCTAGTGCCCCAAGTGTGACACCTTAAATGGAATCACAATCATCAAAACACTTGGAATGACTTGAGAGAAAACCCACACTTCATGAAATCGGCTAGCCCTTCTAGTACACCCACTAGTGCCGATTTTGGTGAATAATATGATGCTTATATAGTGTTACAATTAGGGCAAACCCTAATTGTCATGACTTTCCATTTCCTTGGATCCATGGGTACAAATACACCATGGAGCATCCATGGACCATCCTATGGGTTTTAGCCCAACTTGATTATCCATGGAGCATTAGCCCACTATACAAGTATGGATGATTTACACAATCAACCCATATATTTAATTAGTCTACTTTTGATCACTTAATTAATCCTAGATTAATTCTTGATCAATACTAATTAAATAATCTTATCATTCTTATTATTAATATACTAGAACTTATAATATATTAATAACCATAAGTGTCTTATTCCTCTCATCCAAGTGCATGATGGTATGCAACCCAAATGGACCATGTCGGGTCGGGTCAAGTCTTACCAATTATAGTTATGGACTTAGACATTAATCCATCAAAAACAACTATCATAAGGGACCTAGCCTAAGGATTATCACTAAGGGTGACAAAATTGCTTTGGGGGTTCCTCAGCAAGTTATGTCAAATAAAACAAACATCGGAGTGACAACATTGCTTTCCTTCAGCAAGTTATGTCAAACAAGACATCCTAACATAAAACAACCAACAAGGTGACAACATTTCTTTCCTTCGGCAATTTATGTCAAATAGGCACGAAGTCACATCGTCGCCATGTGCTAGTCCATAGCTCTTATTCATTGACGGTATTTCCCATGGGTGTTTTCCCCGCAATACATCTCAATGGGTTGTCTATATGCTAAGTCCATAGCTCTTATTCCTCGATGGTATTTCCCACGGGGTTTCCCCACAATACATGTAAATGGGTTTTCCATACAGCTGATGAGCATACTAAGGGGTTTTTCCCCAGCCTTACTTGCCCTAAAGGCACCCATGAGGGGAATAGAGTACAACGAATGAACACTTAAGTCCATTAACACCTACAGGTTACGAGCTTGCTAGTGTTCCACAGACCATCAAAACATTCCATGGTTGTCATCCATACTCTGCTGAATGACGGGGGTTTTAGAGTACATCGAGTGTACACTTAAGTCCATTAACACCTACTGGTTACGAGCCTGCTAGTGTTCCACAGACCATCAAAACAGTACATGGTTGTAATCCCTACTTGTCACACCCCAAAACCAAGAACGGCGGAAATCGTTCTGGGGCAGAGGACGTCATGTAAAGTATCACAACACAGTATAACAGTAAATAAGCAAACAACATCATCCATTTCATTAGATATATAATTTTAATACAAGTGTGTTCTGTACAGTTATAGACACCAAAAAGTAAATCAAAATAATAAGATGAGTCTTGGATGCGCTCCATCTTCTCAAAAGCTGGCCTCGGTACTTGTCTACTGTCAACCTGAGAATACAAGTTATTTTGAAAGAGTTTATCAGCATTAAGCTGGTGAGTTCATAAGTATTTAATGTCGGTGTTTGTTATCAAAACGTTTAAACATGTCTTAAGTGTAAGTTTGTAAAATGTAAGTAAATGTTTGTAAAAGTTTGAATCTCTCAGAAAAACCTATATTTTCTATTAAAATAGCCTTCTACCAAGGCTTAACTGTTTTGTATGTTCGTTTGTTGTAAAAGTGTTTAAGTTCCCAAGTGTAACTATCATTAACAAAATATAGTTTGTACATTAATGTTTAAGTGAATTAATCACTAAATATATGTAAGGGGTAAATTATTGTAGTATTGTAGTGTTGTATTATAGGAACTACTGTTGTACTGACTACCTTAAACCGACTTTATATTAAGGTATCATGTGATTAATTGTACCATACTATCGACTGGATAAACAACGACAAATGTAGGTCGTAAAAAGAAATGACGTTTGGCACCCGCAGACCTGCAGGTCCGGCTGTAGCTAGAAGCAAGGTGTAGGATAGTCAATCCAGTATAGATCTATACGCAAACTCACACTCTCCCTTCCAGAGACGCTGGCTACAACACGGGCCATGACATTTAAGTCATGCTCCGATTTAGATCACAATGGTTAACATATTCATGTATATGTAATGTAATGTTACTCTTTCTAGTATAGTTGTATATGTTCTCCTTCTAGTATAGTTGTATATGTTCTCTTTCTAGTATAGTTGTATATGTTCTCTTTCTAGTATAGTTGTATATGTTCTTCCTCTAGTATAGTTGTATATGTTCTTCCTCTAGTATAGTTGTATATGTTCTGCCTCTACTATAGTTGTATATGTTCTTATAGAAATGTAATGTATATGTTCTCATAGTAATAAGTATTGACTCATGAATGAACTGACTCATTGATTTAGCAATAGTATAAGTATGATCATGTGCTACCCCGATGGTAGCCTATTAATGATGTAACTAGTACGCATGAATATGGAAGCACTTTTATGTCTATATATGTACACATGATATATAATTAATATTTAAACGAGCTTCGTACGAGTACCCGATATCCTATCAGACCACATCCAAATAGAGGAAAAGGAAACAAGGTGGATAGCCTTCCTAAGTCTTTTAAACATTACTTATATAACTATACATATACGGGCATGCAATTTATAATAAGTGTAACAAAGTTTAAGTAAAAGTATTTGATACGTAAAAGAGTTTGTAAAACAGTTTGAAGTAAAATAGTTTGATAAACAGTGTGAACAGTAATAAAATCATTGGTTTTATAGTTATTAATCACATTTGATTGATGTAATAACTATAAGTATTCAACTTGTATTCCCCCCCATAAAAGCATTTAAAACATTTAGAAGTATTTTAAAGGTTAATTAAAGGGGTATGAACTCACTTGTGGTGAGTGGATTGGATTGAAGTGTCGGATACTATGCTAGGTGGCAAACGGAGACTTGTTCACACGCACGAGCCTAGTTATCATATAATGAGCATATATATAACTAATTAGCCAAATAATAACTAATAAATTAAGTTGGGACACTCTAGAGCATTAACACACTTTGTATAAGTGTTATAAGTCCTAAGGGTTGCCTCTAAGTTGTTGTGGGACAAGGCTAAAGGGGTTTAGGGTTCCAAAGGACCTTATATGTGTGTTTACTCTTCAATAAACTCCATAAAAGGAGTTTACGGTTGTAAACCCTTCAGTTTACGGCCGTAAGCTCTCAAACATAATGACATTATTTGTCTTGAAGTGTTACTTGATTTCTAGAAGAAGTTCTACTTGGTAGTTTAATCCTTGGACTAGTTTAGGGCTTTAAAACACTCCTTTTAGGAGTTTACTTCCCTAAGGCCATTTCCTTTTGAGTTTACTACCGTAAACTCATATGGAAGTGGGTATTTTTATGTTTTCAAGTCCCATACTCATTTAGGATAGGTTCTAGACAATTATCTAAGGCTAATGAAGGCATTAGGCACACTATGGTACCCTTCCTTGATGTTCACGGCCCATGAACCTTTTCCCTTAGAGATTACGGCTGTAATCTCTCATGGGGATGGATTTTTGATGTTGAAAGGTCCACAATTTAGCTAGGAATAATTCTAGTCTAATGTCCAAGGCTTTAGGAGTGGTTTAGGCACTCTTTAGCCTTTGTTTTTGGAGTTCATGGTCCAAGAACTTCTTGGGCCGTGAACGCCCTAATCCTGGTGTTCTTGTTTGTTTTCTAGTCTTAAACACACTTATATACAATCCTAAGTTCGTTACCTAACATGGGGAAAATACTAGGTATCATTTAAGCCACATATAGGAGTTTCCTCTCCCAGAACGTTCTTGGGCGGTAAACTCCCGAATCTCACAGATTTGCTATGTAATCTAAGTTATTAAGTACATTATAAGCATTATAAGACAACTAGAGAAGTGTACTCATGATTTGGGATAAAAACCCGAAGATATGTCAGAGAGAAAATGGCTTTCCTCTAGTTGGAAATGTAACTAATGACATAATTTGGTTACGAATTCTATTTATAGTCCTGGGATTTTTGGCCGAAAATATTATTATTCCGGAAATGAACTCTAATATTATGAAGTTTTGAAATACTCGAGTTTCACTAACCCATGTGCATCCACTCTCCTGATATCTCCTTAAATGTAAACCCTGAAATACTCAAACTTACTCGGAAAAGTCAGAAATTCACTGTAACTGGTCTAGCTTTTATTGACTTGATAATGTTCATACAAAATGGAAATTTCGGGTTGTCACACTACTCTGCTGAATGACGGGGGTCAACGTTGGGTAAGGGCTTTTCTCATATCGCACCACTCATGCCAACATCTGGGTAAAAGCTTTTCCCTTATTTCACCACTCACTTTCAACTCATGATCTATATCACTGATCATCTCATCTATCCAGCTCACTTTTCATCACACACCCACTATTTAACTCATGATCTATATCACTAACTCGTGAAGCTTGTCCAATCACTTCATAAAAGAACAACGACTCCAAACTTCTTCCAAATAAAAGTATAGGGAAAATACTGATAAAGTACTCCCGTACGCTCCCGTACCCTGACACGTAATAGTGTCAAAAGGAAGAACTAATTGATGAACACATAGTTCAAAAATACCTAATGAACATATAGTTCAAACATACGTACCGATTGCTAGTCTACTAACGTTCCACTGGGCTATCTAAAATAGTCTGTGGCCGTTGTCTATACTCTGCTAGATGACTAGATCATCTTAAACATCGATACCTCTCATCACTTTTATTTCATCACACATCATCTAATTCATCTACCCATGTTTTACCCAACATATTTGTAGATAAAAATATATACACAGTTTAAAACTTGTATAAAATATCAATTCAACAGTCACTTCAAATAAACAATTAATATATTTACACATAGCACATATTTTAAGGTAAATACTTCATATCTATGTGTAAGGTGAAAGTGACTATACACTCACTTGATTTGATGATAATCGGGTAGCAATTCGTTTCCTAACACGATTGTTGCTAATAAAACCGGGAGTTTTATTGAGAAACCGGGCTCTACAAAAAGTGGGCCTTCGAAACCGAAAAGGTAAATTTTCCGGGTTTCTCGGGCACTTCGTTGAGTATTCCGGGGTTTACAATCGATATCGGGGCTTTAGGGGATGTTAAGATGAAGAAAAGATGACGAAAGGGGTGAAAAATGGCAAAAATCCAAATCTACCTGAGAAGGCTCGCAGGTCCCCTTCTATTTATAGGATCCAAAGTTGGCTTTGTGGTGGGGTCCGCAGGCGAGGGTCCGTAGGTGGCTGCACGTGCAAAGGCCTAGGTGGCAGCTTGTGATTGGACCGCGGACTCGTGACTATGTGCGAGGCTCGGATTGGTCAGTAGCCTCGGTTCGGACAGATGCCTGCTTTGGATTGGGCCTCCTCCACGGTCGAATCAGGATCCGATGTGTGGCTTCACATGAATCACCAAATTTCGGACACGAGGCACTCTTTCAGCGAAGGTGACGTGGCAAAACGTGACTATGCGAATTTTCTCGATTTTCGCACCAAAACTTCTAAAATCCATAACTTTCGCATACGAGCTCAGTTTTTGAAGTTCTTTATATGCACGCATAGCTAAAATAACGCTCTACAACTTCCGTTTTGACTTCGTCGACTAATTTTTGTTGGATTAATGTCTAAGTCCATAACTATATTTGGTATGTACTTGACCCGACCCGGCATGGTCCATTTGGGTTGCACTTCACCGACACAATTTATATGGATAATCTTTTGAGAATAGTATGTTTATGATTAATATTAATATATTATAAGTTCTAATATATTAATATGGAATCATATTATTTAATTAGTATTGATCAAGAATTAATTTATAATTAATTAAGTGATCAAAAGGAACTAATTAAATATGGACTCTTATATATATGGAATGGGCCAAGTTCATTTAGGTTGGGCTAAGCTTTCATGGATAGTCCATGGAGTGTTTAACCCATGGATCCTAGGAAATGAAAGGTCATGGGTATTAGGGTTTAACCCTAATCCTCCATACTATATAAAGATGTCTTTGGTTGGTGAAATTGGCACTAGTGTGGATACACTAAGAGGGCTAGCCGATTTTACTAAGAGAGAACCAAGTATTCATATTCTCTAAAGTCTTCCAAGGTGTCTTGGTGATTTGTGATTCCACTTGAGGCTTCCACACTATTGGGGCTAAGCTCTTAAAGCTTGAAGACATCAAGCTACATCAAAAGGTATGTCCTCTAACTAGTACTTTGTAGATTAAGAACATCATAATATGCTAGTTAGGATTAAAGCCTTGGAAAGTTCTTATTTGCATGTATAATAGAGAAAACATAGATCCAAGGTTTATAGGGTTGCATGTACACCATAGGAGTGTTAGAATGCTCAAAACCCAACAGTGGTATCAGAGCCATGGGTTGTTTTCTGTTATATTGATGCAAATATTTTATTTTCAAAGTTGGAAAAAAAAAAAGAAAAAAAAAACATGAAGTTCGTCAAATTTTAAGATAATTACTTGTTCTTGTGAAAAACTAATTATTTGTAAAATTTGAATAATTTGCTTTATGAGTTGAATTAGGTCAAATTTAATAAAAGATAAAATGATATGATTATTTTATTAGTTTTAAAAGTTTGATCTAAAGAGTTTTATTTTTTGAAACCTCCATAAGTTATGGATATGAAAAGGTTTTAAAAAAAAAATTGATTCAAAGTTTTTTATGGAGTTACAAAACTTGGTCTTAATGTTTTAAAGAATTCCATAACTTGTTCTTAAGATATGGAACATGAAAAGTTTTTTTTTGTGTTATCTTGTTTTATGAGTTAATTTAGATTGATGAAAAATATTATTTGTTAGTTGGTTTTAATCCAAATTAATCTAAAAGAAGTTCATAAAATGTGTTTATGTAACTTAAAAGTCACATTTATGAATCTTAAAACTCATAAAGTTGGCAATGGTTACAAAATGAAGAGTCTTGTGTCATTGAATAATTTTTTATGACTCCATAACTTGTCCTCAAGTTATGGAAGTTCAAGAGTCACTTCATTAAAGAAAAATATGTAACCATAATTAAATCCATAAGTTATAAAATAAAGAAAAGTTAGTTCTTTTATTAGTTTAAAGTCTTCCATAACTTGTCCTCAAGTTATGGAACTTGAAGAGTTTTTTAATTAAAACTACTTTAAACACATAAGTTATGGAATTAATTAGTTTTGAATAGTTTCAAAACTTGCCCTCAAGTTTTGGAATTTGAAAAGTTTTCCTTATGAATACTTTAATTCCAAGTTAGCCCTTAGAATTTTAAAAGTTAAAATTCAACCCTTATACTTTATAATATTATAAGTTAATAATATATATATGTATAAGATTAAAGTCAGTCTTACCGCTAGTACGCCTCATTCACGAAGTCGGTCTATAAGGTGGGTATAAGGTTGTTGCCTATAAAATGACAACTTAATGGGTGTCCACTCTCACTCACCGCTTGCTTGACCGGTGGAGGGTCGTTAGCCGAACGGGTTTGACAAGACTATAATTCTCCCTTCATTAAAAGTATTAATGATAAATACTAAGTAACTAAACTCTTAATAATACCCAATCTTATTTACTTAGGAAAAATCTGAATTTGGTGCTAGCCCATGGAATTCACACTTTGTACCTTACCAAGTCGTTGGTGGAGCGTGTGTGGTTAACCGGCACACTAACTTGGACTAGTAAGGATCACGAAGGGTGACTTAATGTTTGTCATAGATCAATGGAGCGTGTGTGGTTAACCGGCACATTGATTGGGTGATAATATTAAGGGTACCAAGTGAATTGGTATGGTTATTCACACCTTGTTTTGTGATCCTCGGCATCCCAGTCACAAAACCTGAAGGGCACACTTGAGATTGAAACATGCCCTTGAAAAGTTCAATGAATCTCAAAGATCTAGGAGTTTCAAAACCAATTAAAACCTAATAATACATTTCGTTTATCTTGGTGGAAATTGGTGAATCGTCATTCACCTACCTTCAAATATTTTATAGCTTGGATTACGGCATCCCTCTTCTAAGTTATAAAATAGTTTGTTGGGTCCTAGCCTTAATATTTCATATTGGGTGTCATATTAAGGACATTAAAATCAACTATCTTGAATATCTCCCAAAAGATGTCTGGTTTTGACACCTATGATCTTCCCAAATCTCTTGAAACAAGGTTTCCTAGTGAAGATGATGTCCCATGGATATCATACTTCTTTCTCCTCCTTCAATTATTCTCCCTAACCCACAAGTTCAAGGTCACTCAAGTCCTATTGGCAAGGCAAGGTCTAGGTGTGATCACATCTTGGAGATGTAGTCACATATTGACAAGCCGGGAGAGTTGGGTGTCAAAGTCCTGAGAAAGTTGGTGGTTCAATCACTTTCTAAGTCACATAGTGAGTTCCTTTGGGAAACCTATGAAACAGACTATGACAAGACCCTTAATGATCTTATCTATTTGTTAAGATCAACTTCCTAAAACTTTATGGACATTGACAATGATGACATTGGATATCTAGTAAAGCTCTCTCATCCCGGTGGAAAGGGATCAGCCATAGTCAACTCGGTTGACCAAATGGTAAAGAGAAAAGCTAAGTCTGTGATAGTCTCGTGTACCATTATCAAAGGGTTCATATGTTTATATTTCCAAAGGAAGGGGCATTGGTCACGAAGCTGCCAAATTTACCTAAGGATGTTAAAGTCAATAAGTTTGACTCTACTTCAGGTAAAGTCCACTATCTAACTCTGTTAAGTTTCTATTCTGAGATTCTTGATACTTGATGTGACTGGGTCACATGGTGATGTTTTAAGAATCAAAGAAAAAGTGGAGAAACTTAAAGAAAGAATATGCTGAATCTGATCGCATAGATGGATTTCTATCGCATAGTTTGAAAAATCGGATTCTTGAGCTACTTCTTAGGAGTTATGAGATATTGCTTAAGGAATAGATAACAACAAGTTTTCATATGGATTGTAAGGATAAGTTTTTTCTGCAAAGTTTTAAAATAAAAGAAAAAATTTTTGATTTTATTTATTTTAAAATATCCTTACAATGGCATTTGAGGAAAAATTGTTGCTTATATGATTCCATTAAGAGCAAGATTGGAAATATGAAGTTGATTCTTTCATTTGTGGTAATGTCTATATTTACCAAACAAGGAAAGATTCTCATCACCCAAGTTTCATTTGGACCGGAACTTGGAATCATGCAAGTTGTATAGCATGATGAATGAGAACTTTCAAGTATTGGAAAATTAAGACTAATTACTCGATCACATGGATGTGTGAGTCAAGTAATGGACTAAGGGATCGAGTACATAGTCTTGTGCACTAATTAAGTCCACCACAAAAGATTGATAAGACTATTCGTCATAGTTTACTAAAGCTCAGTAAATATGATTATACTTACAAGCTTAAGTGTAACTCTGAGACATTGGAAAAAGGTTCCAATGTATGGCAGAGCGAATAAGAAGAATCAAATTAGGTAGAAGGATAAAAGTTTCTCAAATCTGAAAAGATGGGAGAGAGTACTTTCGTATCAGTTTTGTGATCATCTTAATGATTTAGAGACAATTCATTCTCTAAGAGCCTTCTTATAGCTAAGAAGAGGAACTTGAATTGTTGAAGTGGTTAAATCAAGAAGATGATTCATACTTCGTTCCAAAAACAATTCTTAGAGTTATACTCTAAGATTGTAACTTGAGTGACATGTCTTAAAGAAGGTTTAAAACTCTTGTACATTTGAAATTGGTAAGTTGTGATGTTTTGGATAAAACAAAGACCAACTAAGGCCAATTGTGTGAAGTGTTTGTCTTGGTTAGAATCCACACTATCTCTTGGATGTTTGACAAGGGGGTCTTATAGGTCAAGAGGACAGTGGGAGTCTTAAAGGTCTTGAAAGTCTCAAGAACTAATCAAGAAGAGAACCTGAGGTTCTTCACCAGCTCACGACTTGAGGTTTATAACCTATCGTGTTGACATATTCTGTGCCCATTCCAGTTAAAGTTGGCCTTGCGTATGAGTTCTTAGAGTTCTCAATTAGTTGCACAACAACTTGGAAGTAATGGCAGGCCCTTGAGCTGCTAGGTGGCAAGAAATTAAGATTGAGTTCAATCCATATTATTTTGGATTTGTCATTATCCTTGTCTTGTGACTATGGTTATGACAATTCACATGGATAAAGAACACATACACCAGCAAATCTAAGTGTCATAAGGTTTCTCTCCGATTCATGAAAATGATGGTGAGGAAACACTTTCACTAAGTAGATTTTAGCTAGATAGCAATTGTGATATTTGCATTCTCAAAGTCGTTAGTGGAGCGTGTGTGGTTTACCGGCACACTAACCTGGACTTGTGAGAAGTGGCAAAAAGGTCTAACCATTATGATTACGGCATACCTCTTCATAATTGTTTAGACTCGCAAGTGTGCTATCTAAGGGAAGGTGTATGATTTTGATAAAGTCTTATCAAAACAATCTAGTATCAGAAATCTGAACTTTGGTAAGAAAGTCAATGAAGTATTGATTTCTAGAAGTCCAGCTGATTTCTGGGTACATGTCAAAGCTAGTGGGAGCATAAGTGTTATGCTAATAATCATCATGTTAGTGGGAGCATGATAATTATGATAAGTATTGCAAGTTAGCAATGTTAATTATAGAAAAACAAAAGTTTCAATTGGGAAAGAGTTGTTTTGCTATAATTAAGGGAGAGGAAATTATACTTCATCTCAAATCTATAAGCTTAGATCATGAGGTTTTAATCATTTAGTCAAGGATATATATGAATTTCATGTTGGAATGGCTCAACATAAGGAAATTCTGTATATGGGTCCATTATTTGCGTTCTAAAATTCGGTTATGATTACGGCATCCCTTTTCATAATCTGAATTATGAGAACTTGGCAAATTGAAATGGACATATTATAGCAAAAGACTGGTTTAGTCTTTATGTGAGACATCATGAATCGTGTGCCATATGCTTCGGATATAGGATCGATTACATGTGCTATATTCATCCATTCTAAAATTTTCCAGATGCCTGGGGCATTAAGAAGGGAAAAGGTTTAGAACTGGATATGACTAAAAGGATTAAACAATTGTCGAGGACAATCTAAGGTTTACCAAAGATTGGTTGCTCAAGGACATTTGGAAGTATAGTGATAATTCTGGAAGGACCATATTGACATAATCTGTAAGGAGGCAACTCTTGTTCAGAAGTGATAGTCAAAATGGAATCTGGAAATGTTTCAAAGTTAGAATTTTCAATCTGTGTAAGATTAAGGAAACTTAATGCAAGAAGGATGTTTCCAAGGAGTTGATCTCCTTTGGAATACTCTGTAATGATTGTTGCCAAGTCTTTGTGAATTTGTGCATAATCATTACAAGAGGATCAATGCATATAAGTTTAGAATCTAACAGATTTCAGTAAATGGCATGAATTTGGAATTCTTGCATTTGCAGTAAGGATTTGGGACTGTGAAAAGAGAATCATTGAAGTTATGTTCAATTGATCTAGTTCATAAAGTAAAGATCATAGACAAACATAGTATGCATACTTGGTGTATGGCATGACTAGTGTTTAGAAAACATAGTGTACATGCTTGGAGCATGGGACAACTATTGTTTTAAATTCAAGAATAAAGGTGATAGCTGAAACAGTATACAATGAATAATGTGTAATCATATGGTGATAAATAAAAGGTGTTTTATTTATATTCATAAGTTCTGAGACCATATTGGATTCGATTATTATTGTGTTTCATTTTGCATGTTTTGACTTCCCGAATAAACTAGGTTATTCTTCCGAAATGACTAAGTTATTCAAACCATCCACAGTCGGTCATATGTTGGAAGTAGATATGAATTAAGACTGTCATGGGTTGGCTTGTAGAGGTCTAAGGTGTTGGACAAAGGGCTACAACACTCATGAGTGCTCATAAGTTCTGAGTATTGGATTCAACCCGCGCTCATTGGAATCACTTCATGGATTTTATCACGAGTGATCATGAGACGATAATATCTTATATTCTTCAAACCTAGAGATATGAGTTGTTACTATGAGTTGGTTGTACATTGATTGCACGAAAACGCCTTTGGTAACTCGGTGCTATAAAACGTGCCTTTGTGTATGATTCAACAAGTAGTAGAACAAGCCATATGAGTCGAAGTTTATCCATTCCTTTTACCTTCGGGATAAAAGCGATATCTGTGGGCCCCTCGATGATTTGATGATGACAAATGGAAGTGCTCGGCCGGGCCAGGACTGATTTGATTTGTTCAATTAGTTAGTCGTCATAAATCGGAAATCGGGAAACAACAAATGGACAGAGAGAATGATTATAATCCATGTCTCAGTCCATATGATATCTAGAATGGAGGAATATATGATCCCTTATCTAATGGACAAGTTCGTTGATAAGATCAGAGTTCGACAGCAGCTTTAAGAGCTACGATTGCCAGGTAGGTTTGAAGTCATACGCAATAATAGTTTTAGACTTATCCAAGTGGGAGACTGTTGGATTAATGTCTAAGTCCATAACTATATTTGGTATGTACTTGACCCGACCCGGCATGGTCCATTTGGGTTGCACTTCACCGACACAATTTATATGGATAATCTTTTGAGAATAGTATGTTTATGATTAATATTAATATATTATAAGTTCTAATATATTAATATGGAATCATATTATTTAATTAGTATTGATCAATAATTAATTTATAATTAATTAAGTGATCAAAAGGAACTAATTAAATATGGACTCTTATATATATGGAATGGGCCAAGTTCATTTAGGTTGGGCTAAGCTTTCATGGATAGTCCATGGAGTGTTTAACCCATGGATCCTAGGAAATGAAAGGTCATGGGTATTAGGGTTTAACCCTAATCCTCCATACTATATAAAGATGTCTTTGGTTGGTGAAATTGGCACTAGTGTGGATACACTAAGAGGGCTAGCCGATTTCACTAAGAGAGAACCAAGTATTCATATTCTCTAAAGTCTTCCAAGGTGTCTTGGTGATTTGTGATTCCACTTGAGGCTTCCACACTATTGGGGCTAAGCTCTTAAAGCTTGAAGACATCAAGCTACATCAAAAGGTATGTCCTCTAACTAGTACTTTGTAGATTAAGAACATCATAATATGCTAGTTAGGATTAAAGCCTTGGAAAGTTCTTATTTGCATGTATAATAGAGAAAACATAGATCCAAGGTTTATAGGGTTGCATGTACACCATAGGAGTGTTAGAATGCTCAAAACCCAACAATTTTGACTTTAATTTTATTATTATTATTTTTAACAGACCGGGATAGGAAATCCGTTAAAAATTCATAACTTCTTCATCCGATGTCCGTTTTCGTCAGAATTTTTACCATTGTGCTACTAATGACGAAACCTTCAATTCTCGTTTAGGTTGTGCCGGCTAAAAATCGCTCGATCTAAAATTCGTATTTTTAGCTGTCTACTACTAAGATGAAACTTCGAAAAATCATAACTTCCTCATACGAAGACAGATTTGGGCGTTCTTTTTATCGAACTTCTCGGTTTGACGAATACTACGACTTTCTTTTAGATCACTAAGGCTAAAAAGTAGTTTATCAAAAACTCACTTTTTACGACATTCGGCACCTTGCCGGTTTATTGCGAAACTTCGACAGGTCATAACTTCTTCATTATAACTCGGATTTCGGCATTCTTTATATCCCTGAAATCCTTGTTTCGACCACTACAACTTTATGTAAACATATTGGGCTTATCTCACACTTTAATTTTGACGATTATTTTTATTCTTAATTAATTAAGTTGTAATAATTAAGCATAAAACACATCATTCACATAATATTCACATAATGCCTTTTCATTTCTTCAAAATTAGTTACAAAGGTTAACCTAGACTATCACCTCAATAGAAATGCCTAGGCTAGAAACACGAGTGTTACAATTCTCTCCCCTTTAGGATGATTCCGTCCCCAGAATCACATATCACCAAACAACTGCGGGTAGTGACTCATCATGTCACTCTCCGTTTACCAAGTGATATTTGGTCCATTCGTATATTTCCAACGCACAAGCACTAAATCGACCATCTTGCATCGTAACTTTATAGTCTTACGGTCAAAGATTGCCTCATGTTCTTCGATCAACCTCTTGTTTTCATCCAACCTTAACTCAGAAATCAGAATTATGTTGGGCACATCTCCCATGAACTTTCTCAAATAACACACATGAAAAGTGTTATGAATACCTTCCAGTTCTTCCGGTAATTCTAGCTTGTAAGCTTTATTCCCGATTCTCAGAAGAACTTTAAATGGTCCAATAAACCTTGGACTCAACTTTCCCCTTCTACCAAATCTTATAAGTCACTTTCACGGCGAGACTTTAAGTAAAACCGAATCTCCAACCTCAAATGATATCGGTTGTCTTTTCTTGTTAGCATAGCTCTCTTGAGCAGCTAACATCCTTTCCCTAATCACTTTCAACTTTTTAGCAGTCTGATGGACTATTTCAAGTCCTATAAACTGCTCTTCTTAACTTCCAGTGAACATGACAACATTCGACACTTTTCCCCATACAAAGCGTGATAAGGTGCCATCTTGATGCTTGAGTGGAAACTATTACTATCGGAAAATTCGACTAGTGGTAAGTGTTTACCTCAGTTACCTTGGAATTCCAGGTTACATGCTCTCAGCATATCCTCCAATGTTTGAATTGTTTGTTCGCTCTGACGATCAGTTTGTGGATGGTAAGCTGTATTCAAACACGACTTGGTACCCAATTCCGCTTATAGATTCCTCCAAAAACCTTGAGGTGAAACAGTTGTCACGATCGGATATGATCATTAAGGAAACATCGTGAAGCCTCACACTTTCCTTCACATAAGAATTCGCAAGTTTACCCATAGACCATTTCTCGTTGGCTGCTATGAAATGCGCACTCTTAGTGAAGCGATCAACGACCACCCAAATCGTGTCGTGACCGTTCCTTGTTCTAGGCAGTATAGTCACAGAATCCATAGTGATACCTTCCCATTTACCTGTGGGTACAAGTAAAGGATCTAAACTCCCATATGGTTTTTGATGTTGTGTCTTAACCCTAGCATAAGTTACACACTCAGCCACATACTTTAGCAACTTCAAGCTTCATCGTCGGCTACCTGTAATAGGGTTTTAGATCCTTGATAACCTTGGGATTTTCCCTGATCCAAGTGTGACTCCAGTGCTTCCAGTAGTATAGATCTCTACTACTATTCACACCTACTCATACTCGTCCCAAGTACGGTCTCGCAGTCCCCAAGTCCTAAAATCACAAAACAATTTAACACATACAAATGTGTCCAATTAACGATAAAAGTTTCCTAGACTCTACTAGGACTTCTTCCATGCGTATCTTTAGTCATCAATTCTATTCAACTTGGTTGGTGATGGAAATTCCAAATGATGGGACAACTTCAGGAATTACACCAATCATTCCATCATCCTACCGATCGAAGGTGTACTTCAGACGTACCATACTACTCTAAACGTTTCATTATTTTATCAAATATATTCTAAGACAAGATACCACTCTTACAATATCTTCTGATAGGTATCATTCACTGTCATAAGCTTTTCATTTCCTCCATCTACTCAATTCTCTACGAGTCTTCACCATAACATTTTGTACACCCAAGCAGACGTTCAGTGTACCAGACGAGAAATTAAGATAGGAAAGATTTATTTACGATAAACGTATAAATCTCCTTATCACTTCGAAACGTTTACATGTTAGTTCTAATCTCGTAATCATACGCTTAGAATCCTACACACATAAGGTTTCCAGATCCGGTCGGCAACAGACCATAGATCCGAACAAATAATAAATCTCCTTGGGAAGATTTCCTAAAGCAACTGAAAATGCAGTACTACTCTAAGGAGGATCTACTAGAGATCAACAACGAGTTACAGAACCTAAATAAAGGAAAAATGAGTGTCACCGAGTACGCTGCAAGTTTTACGGAGAAGATGAAGCTTGTTCCCTACGTAGTTCCAACGGAACTTTCCAAGGTCAACAGGTTTGCCAGTGGATTACCAGCAGACTTTGGTCCAATGGTCAAACAAGCAACCACTTTGAAAGCCGCCATCTGGGCAGCCAAGAATGTTGAGACCCAAATAAGGGAAAAGGGTCTAGAGAAAGCTGAAGTTGGTGAAAAGAGGAAGTTTGAAGGATGTCACACCCCAAAACCGGAATAGCGGAAACGTTCTGGGGTGGATGACGTCATGTCAAGTATCACAACACATGTATATAGTAATCAAAGTACAACAAAAATTGCATTAATAGTAATAGTTTTACATGGTTACATTACAATACATCGAAGTACTACAAGTAAATATGAGTAAGTACGGCATGGCACTAATCTATCTTCATCAACTGCTCCGGGGATGTACCTGTCTAATTGTTGACCTGAGAATACAAGTTATTTGAAAAGCGAGTATCAGCATTTTTACAAATGTTGGTGAGTTCATAAGTATTTAGTGACATTTATTCAAATAACTTTATAAAATAGTAGTTTAAGTGTTTACTGTGTATTAGAGTTCTTTCCAAAAAATCCTATATTTTCTTTAACAAAGCAGCCTTCTACCAAGGCTGGTCAGTGTTATGTAGTAAAAAGTAGTTTTCCCTAAATTGTTATTATTAACCAAATACTGAATTTGATTATTGAGGAAAACAAACGACATCAGGGAATAACATATGCCTCAGCAGTGAGGACTGCTGACTAAGGCAAGAAATCATAGACTCCAGGGAAGTATCGAATGAACGACACTCCTGGTTCAGTCTAACAAATGGAGGCACCGACCCCAGAAGGTACCAAATGAAATGTACAACTGGTAAGGTCTCAAACAGTGAATACAGACCCCAGACAGTATCAAATGAAAGATACGTCTTGTAAGGTCAAGCAGTGAATACAGTGAAAACAGTGGACACAGACCCTAGACAATATCAAATGAAAGATACGTCTTGTAAGGTCAAAACAGTGTGACTCTGAAAATGAGCTACCAGCATACAGTGTAAATTGCTGGCGAAATACTGTTACCTTAAAGCCATGAATTATAAGGTAACCCGGGATACTCGTAACCATACTGACTAGAGTTCCAGACGCCCTACAAGCGTCTATAAGATGTGACATTTGTCACCCGTTGGCTTGGTAGGCCGGGACTGTAGCTAGCAGTCTGGGTGTGGGGTTGTCAATCCTGTATAGATCTATACACACAATGTCCACTCTCCTTACAGGAGACTCTGGTTACCAACTAGACGACGGGGAAGGCCGTGTCCTGAAGATGCATCCCAAATAGTGGGTAGAGACTTCCAAATAGTGTGTAGTGTGTTTCTAATGTAAGTGTAGACTAGAGGTAGAGACTCTTAACTGAATCGAATAGAGCATTCCTGTACTCCCATACTCATATACATAGTATATAACTAATGAACCAAACGACCTTCGGATGGACATCCGATCCCACCAGACCACATCTCAACGAAGAAAAGGAAATAGGGCGGACGGACCTTCCTAAGTCTTTCAATCATTACTTATATGTATCTATATAAGCACAGTCATACATCTAACTACGACTGAGTGTGTATCAAGTGAAAGTGATTCCTGTGAAGTAGGAGTGTCCAACAAGTATAAGCGTATCACGAAGTAGAGACGACATAAGTGAAGTAAGAGCGTCTATCAGGTATAAGCGACTACAAGTATAAGTGAAGCATTACAGGGTAGGAGTATAAAATAAGTATAAGCGAAGCAGCAGTATTTAACAAGTAAAAGTATATGTCGAAAAAGGGAAACTTTGATGAAAAACCTTTATATCTGGAGAAAATCACAATTTGTATTCTTTTGTAAAATATGTTTGAAAACCTTAGAAAATCTTTCATAAACCAGTTTAGAATGAATTTAGATAAAATAATATAAGTCAGAGTTTTGAAACAATTGAAAACCATTATAGTGTCCTACTCGGTAAAACAATGTACAGTGGTAAAATATTGTGCATGCGGGTTATCAATCACATGTGATTGATATGATAACTGGCATGTTTAACGTGTATTCCCCCCTATAAAACATGTAAAAACATTTAAAAGGTTCATTCAGGGGTATGAACTCACCTGGTGTAAGTAGCTCCGACGAAGGTGCCGTTTGGGCGTTCGGTGTCACGCAAGGACTCGAACACACACAGACAATGACCTATTTAACATATGATAACATATGTTCACATAAAATTAGTATATTTAATACTAATTAAACAAATATACGCGCTCAAAGGAGCGGAAAACACTTTGGATAAGTGTTTGGGTGTCCCGGGTAACGTTTAAGGGTGTGTATGGCTAAGGAATGGAGCTTACTATCCAAGAGTACACTCCCAAAGTTGTGTTTACGGCCCAGGGACATCTCACCATGAGTTTACAGCCGTAAACTCATGGTGATGGGTTCTAGGGTGTTTTAAGGCTTCTACTTGCTCATGGAATTATTCTAAGTACTTTTCCAAAAAGGCATGAGTGGGTTTAAGGCTTCTAAGGGCACCTTATAGGAGTTTACGGCCTAGGGACACTCTTATGGGAGTTTACGGCCGTAAACTCTCATTCTTTGAGTTAAGTAAGGTTTTAAGCCCCTAATACCCTTCTAGCAATTTATAATGGAGTGTGATGCCATTTTGGGGGATTAAAACTATCTTTTGGGTGTGTTTTGGGGAGTTTACGGCCTTGGTACATACCTGGGCCGTAAACTCCTTTTTCCCCTTCATTTTGATGTGTTTAAGTGATCAAAACCCCAAATACTAAGTCCTTAAATTATGTCATAAGCCTATGGGTGGTTTGGGAATGTTTGGAACTTGATTTAACAAGTTTAGAGGGTGTTTACGGCCTAAGCATGTGCTTGGGCCATAAACCCTCTTTTATGCCACAAATCTTGTTGTTTTGGGGTTCAAACACTCCTAGGCTAAGTCTCCTAATAGTTTCTAAGCTTGAGGGTGAGTTTAAAGGCATGTTTGGCACCATATTAGGGGTTTACAGCCCTAGATTGTTCCTGGGCCGTAAACTCCTTATTCCATGCCTTGTTGGATGATTTTTGAGGTATAATCACAAGACAATATGTTTGGAACAAGCTAGGGTAAGGAGACTTACGATTTGGAAGCGTTTGGTGGCGGATTTGGAGCGAAAACGGGTCTAGAGAGAGAGTGTAAAAAGTCTCCAAATGGAGTCCACTCAACCTTATATAGGGTTTTGATTCGGGGCTCGGTGGAATTCTACCCAATACTGCCGTTAAACGGGGCTTTTGGTCGCACCCGATTTAGTGGTCGTAATAATAAAACTTAACATTTTCCAAATAAATGGAAATGTGTGTCCTGTGTTTTTATTTCCTTTTATCACGACTTAACGGCATTTTAAATGTAAACAATTGGGATGTTTATTAAATTCACGACCTCTAATTAACAGAACTTTTATAACTGGAATATTCCGTTAACGGTAACGGGGAAATGTAACGGAACAACTTGGGTTGTCACATCATCCCCCCGTTAGAGGGAATTTCGTCCCGAAATTCAGGTCTAGGCAAGGAAGTAGGTATGAATGGCCAAGTAGAGGTAAGGGAGTACTTCCTATACGGTTGTCCTCGCATTCCCAAGTGATCTCTGGTCTGTGTTTGTCATTCAAACAGACCCTCACGTACGGGATGCAGATTCCGTCTAGTGTAGCTAGTGGGTTTCCAACTGGTGTATTCACATGGTTAGGGTTCTCAATGGATTCTATCAAGATGAGTGAGGCACAAAGAGTGTTGTCGGGAAATCACGTATCAAGTCTAAGAAGTGGATCAATCGGGTGTGAATCTTGTGGTATTTCCGAAGGTAGTAGCGGCCTGAAAAAGGGTTGGACCAAGTCTCCATAAGGATTCTCAGATGGTCCTAAGCTCTCGGAATGGTAGAGCTTTTTAGTACTTAGAACATAGTGTACTTCTATGGCAAGATCATCGCTGGCGTGATCGCCATTCCGAAGTTCCTAACGTTCTTACTCGTACTGTGTGTGTAGTCCTTCGGGTTGGTTCTTAGGAATCTCGAGTGGTCTTTGGTTTCGTGTTTCCTGTCAACTGGCTGATAGAGACTTTCTAGATCGTCGAGTGGTTTGCGTGACTATGGTTATCGGCTTGCTATAGAGTGTCTATCTCAAGCTTGTGCAAAATGGATCTGCACTAAAGAATCTTGAGATACGGAAACCCTGAGGGTCGGAGAGATAGGGTTTCACTAGACGAGTGTTGGACTATATCGGGAGGTGGTTCTACTATCCCTGCGTGAGGTAGTATTCGTGGAACACCTAATAGTCTAATGGATCTCTAAGACTTTGGTTTATTCTAGTGTGGAAAGTGCATGCTCCTGCATAACCCCTCGACTAACACCAAGGTTGGTTTCGAGTCTATAATCTCTTCGGGATTTGGGTCATGAGGCTTAACGCAACCACTTTCGCAGTTTGATCAAGTATTCTTGGCTGTGAAAGTTCTCCTGTGGTTCTCGGTATCCTAGTGTTCACTTCGGAAAGTGTAATTCATCGTCTACAGGGCGACGACGATTTCCTCCTTGTGAGAGGATGGAGGATGATAAGCACCACTTGTCTATAACAGGGTGGGCAAGGTGCATGAGTAGTGCGAGCATCTACTGCAACTACTCTTCCGAAGGTTCTGAGTTTTCTCAGTCTAGGTCAAATCTAGTGGGTATAGGGTCTCATCACTCGGAACTTTACTCGCTCAACCCGCAGTGATTCTCTTGACTCCCGCTCCTATGTTATGGAATAGGGTGAAAGTGTTTTGCGAAGAGGTCCGTGGTAGAGCTCATACTTGGCTTAACCGCCAATACGTGATGTATGCTAGAAGTATACCTGGTTATAGTGGTCAGCCTCATGAGTTCTATTCTCTGGGTTCATGAACCTGATGTGCGAGGTGCGAAGGGTCTCCCGAGGGAATCTATGGAGTATGCTTCAGTTGGTGGTCGTCTTCTTAGAGTATCTGTAGTGTCGTTCACTTCGGTGTCCATCTGACTACGAGGGGTTGGTCAACAGTGCGGGGTACCCTCTCTTGTGTACTTCGGAAGGTTTGAGATAAGAGGGACGATTGACGGATCGCATTAGGTTTGATTATTTGTGTTATGTTTAGGTTCTGATGAACCTTTATTTGCCGACATGGCTACGGAGAAAGTTCTTTTACACAGCACTAAAGGTGAACACATGGTTGAACAAAGTCAAACCATGATCGATAGGGTCGTTGAAGTTGGCACACTTCGACCTGATATAAAGTGAAGATCGATAGAGTCATGTGCCGAACAGGCACACAAGTTCCAGGCATCTCGGGTTTTGTCCTATGTATCACTACCGCGGATACTTGGAACGATAGAGTCGACGCGGAGCTATAGAGAGTCCTAGGTGTTTCTGAATAGAGTATCTTTTCATGAACGGATTCTCACGAGGCATTTCTATAATCGCCTCACATATACTAGTCATGTATATTTAAGGTGGGGAGGACTGTGTTGGGTTTTGAGCATTCTAACACTCCTAAGTGTACATGCAACCCTAAATACCTTGGATCTATGTTTTCTCTATTATACATACAAATAAGAACTTCCAAGGTATTATCCTAATCTAGCATACAAAACAATGAGTGTAACAAGATAGAATACATACCTCTTTGATGTAGAAAGTCTTCATGAAGCTTGAGTGCCTAGTGCCCAAGTGTGACACCTCAAATGGTTCACACAACACCAAATACACTTGGAATAACTTGAGAGAATTCTACACTTCATGAAAATCGGCTAGCCCTCTCTAGAATGATACTAGTGGCCGATTTTGTCAAGAATAAGATCTTTATATAGTGTTACAATTAGGGTAAACCCTAATTGTCATGACTTTCCATTTCCTTGGATCCATGGGTTCAAATACACCATGGACCATCCATGGACCATCCTATGGGTTTTAGCCCAACTTGATTATCCATGGAGCATTAGCCCACTATACAAGTATGGATGATTTACACAATCAATCCATATATTTAATTAGTCTTCTTTTGATCACTTAATTAATCCTAGATTAATTCTTGATCAATACTAATTAAATAATCTTATTATTCTTATTATTAATATACTAGAACTTATAATATATTAATAACCATAAGTGTCTTATTTCTCTCATTATAGTCTATCCAAGTGCATGATGCCATGCAACCTAAATGGACCATGCCGGGTCGGGTCAAGTCTTACCAATTATAGTTATGGACTTAGACATTAATCCAACAGTCTCCCACTTGGATAAGTCTAAAACTATTATTTCGTATGACTTCAGGAACCAACTGGAAATCGTAGCTCTCAAAAGCTTCTGTCGAACTCTGAGCTTGTCGATGAACTCTGACCTTTGTCAATGACTTGTCCATTAGATAAGGGTCATATATTCCTCCATTCTAGATATCATATGGACTGAGACATGGATTATAATCATTCTCTCTGTCCATTTGTTGTTTCCCGATTTCCGATTTATGACGACTGACTAATTGAACAGATCAAATCAGTCCTAGCCCGACCGAGCACTTCCATTTGTCATCATCAAATCATCGAGGGGCCCACAGATATCACTTTTATCCTGAAGGTAAAAGGAATGGATAAACTTCGACTCATATGGCTTGTTCTACTACTTGTTGAATCATACACAAAGACACGTTTTATAGCACCGATTTACCAAATGCGTTTTCGTGCAATTAATGTACAACCAACTCATAGTAACAACTCATATCTCTAGGTTTGAAGAATATAAGATATTATCGTCTCATGATCACTCGTGATAAAATCCATGAAGTGATTCCAATGAGCACGGGTTGAATCCAATACTCAGAACTTATGAGCACTCATGAGTGCTGTAGCCCTTTGTCCAACACCTTAGACCTCTACAAGCCAACCCATGACAGTCTTAATTCATATCTACTTCCAACATATGACCGACTGTGGATGGTTTGAATAACTTAGTCATTCCGGAAGAATAACCCAGTTTATTCGGGAAGTCAAAACATGCAAAGTGAAACACAATAATAATTGAATCCAATATGGTATCAAAACCTATGAGCATAAATAAAACACCTTTTATTTATCACCATATGATTACACATTATTCATTGTATACTGTTTCAGTTATCAACTTTATTCTTGAATTTAGAACAATAGTTTTCCCATGCTCCGAGCATGTACACTATGTTTTCTAAACACTAGTCATGCCACACACCAAGTATGCATACTATGTTTGTCTATGATCTTGACTTTGTGAACTAGATTAATTGAACATAACTCCAATGATCCTCTTTTCACAGTCCCAAATCCTTACTGCAAATGCAAGAATTCCAAATTCATGCCATTTGTTGAAATCTGTTAGATTCTAAACTTATATGCATTGATCCTCTTGTAAAGATTATGCACAAAGTCATAAAGACTTGGCAACAAACATTACAGAGCATTCCAAAGGAGATCAACTCCTTGAAAACATCCTTCTTGCATTAAGTTTCCTAATCTTAAACAGATCGAGAATTCTTACTTTGAAACATTTCCAGATTCCATTTTGACTATCACTTCTGAACAAGAGTTGCCTCCTTCCAGATTATGTCAATATGGTCCTTCCAGAATTATCACTATACTTCCAACTGTCCTTGAGCAACCAATCTTTGGTAAACCTTAGATTGTCCTCGACAATTGTTTAATCCTTTTAGTCATATCCAGTTCTAAACCTTTTCCCTTCTTAATGCCCCAGGCATTTGGAAAATTTTAGAAAGGATGAATATAGCACATGTAATCGATCCTATATCTGAAGCATATGGGAAACGATTCATGATGTCTCACATAAAGACTAAACCAGTCTTTTGCTATAACATTTCCATTTCTATTTGCCAAGTTCTCATAATTCAGATTATGAAAAGGGATGCCGTAATCATAATCGAATTTTAGAACGCAAATAATGGACCCATATACAGAATTTCCTTATGTTGAGCCATTCCAACATGAAATTCATATATATATCCTTGACTAAATGATTAAAACCTCACGATCTAAGCTTATAGATTTGAGATGAAGTATAATTTCCTCTCCCTTAATTATAGCAAAACAACTCTTTCCCAATTGAAACTTTTGTTTTCTAAAATTAACATTGCTAGCTTTCTATACTTATCATAATTATCATGCTCCCACTAACATGATGATTATTAGCATAACACTTATGCTCCCACTAGCTTTGACATGTACTCAGAAATCAGCTGACTTTCTTACCAAAGTTCAGATTTCTGATACTAGATTGTTTTGATAAGAGTTTATCAAACTCATACACCTTTCCTTAGATAGCACACTTGTGTGTCTAAACAATTATGAAGAGGGATGCCGTAATCATAATGGCTAGACCTTTTTGTCACTTCTCACAAGTCTAGGTTAGTGTGCCGGTAAACCACACACGCTCCACTAACGACTTTGAGAATGCAAATATCACAATTGCTATCTAGCGAAAATCTACTTAGTGAAAGTGTTTCCTCACCATCATTTTCATGAATCGGAGAGAAACCTTATGACACTTAGATTTAATGGTGTATGTGTTCTTATCCATGTGAATTGTCAAAACCATAGTCACAAGACAAGGATAATGACAAATCCAAACTCATATGGATTGAACTCAATCTTAACTTCTTGCCACCTGGCAGCTCAAGGGCCTGCCATTGCTTCCAAGTTGTTGTGCAACACATTGAGAACTCTAAGAACTCATATGTAAAGCCAACTTTAACTGGAATGGGCACAGAATATGTTAACATGATAGGTTATAAACCTCAAGTCGTGTGCTAGTAAAGAACTTCAGGTTTTATTCTTGATTAGTTCTTGAGACTTTCAATACCTTTAAGACTCCTACTGTCCTCTTGACCTATAAGACTCCCTTGTCAAACATCCAAGAGATAGTGTGGATTCTAATCAAGACAAACACTTCACACAATTGGCCTAAGTTGGTCTTTGTTTTATCCAAAACATCACAACTTACCAATTTCAAATGTACAAGAGTAGAAAACTTTTACTCTTACATTTGACAAGTGTTTTAAACCTTCTTTGAGACATGTCACTCAAGTTACAATCTTGGAGTATGACTCTAAGACTTGTATTGGAACGAAGTATGACTCATCTTCTTGATTTAACCACTTCAACAATTCAAGTTCCTCTTCTTAGTCATGAGAATGCACTAAGATTTTCCTTAGAGAACTAATTTTGATATGGTTTCTTAATCATTAAGATGATCACAAAACTGATACTAAAGTACTCTCCCATCTTTTCTGATTTGAGAAACTTTTATCCTTCTGCCTAATTTGATTCTTCTTATTCGCTCTGCCATACGTTGGAACCTTTTCCAATGTCTTAGAGTTACACTTAAGCTTGTAAGTATAATCATATTTACTAAGCTTTAGTAAACTATGACGAATAGTCTTATCGATCTTTTGTGGTGGACTTGACCAGTGCACAAGAATGTGTACTCAATCCTTTAGTCCTTTACTTGACTCACACATCCATGTGACCGAGTAATTAGTATTAATTTTTCCAATACTTGAAAGTTCTCATTCATCATGCTATACAACTTGCATGATTCCAAGTTCCGGTCCAATTGAAACTTGGGTGATGAGAGTCTTTCCTTATTTAGTAAATTTAGACATTACCACAAATGAAAGAATCAATTTCATATTTCCACTCTTGCTATTAATGGAATCATATAAGCAACAATTTTTCCTCAAATGCCATTGTAAGGATATTTTAAAATAAATAAAATCAAAAACTTTCTTTTATTTTAAAAATTTGCGGAAAAACTAATCCTTACAATCCATATGAAAACTTGTTGTTATCTATTCCTAAGCAAAAATATCATAACTCCGAAGAAGTAGCTCAAGAATCCAATCTTCAAACTATGCGATAGAAATCCATCTATGCGATCAGATTCAGCATATTCTTTCTTTAAGTTTCTTTACTTTTCTTTGATTTTTAAATCATCACCATGTGACCCAGTCACATCATGTATCAAGAATCTCAGAATAGAAACTTAGCAGAGTTAGATAGTGGACTTTACCTAAAGTAGAGTCAAACTTATTGACTTTAACACCCTTAGGTAAATTGACAGATTTGCAACCAATGCCCCTTCCTTTGGCAATATAAACATATGGACCCTTTGGTAATGGTACACGGGACTATCACAGACTTAGCTTTTCTCTTTACCATTTGTTCAACCCAGTTGACTATGGCCGATCCCTTTCCATTGGGAAGAGAATGCTTTTCTGGATTTCCTATGTCACTATTGTCAATGTCCATCAAGTTTTAAGGAAGTTGATCTTAACAAATAGATAAGATCATTAAGGGTCTTGTCATAGTCTGTTTCATAGGTGTCCCAAAGGAACTCACTATGTGACTTAGAAAGTGATTGTACCACCAACTTTCTCAAGACTTTTAACACCCAACTCTCCCGGCTTGTCAATATGTGACTACATCTCCAAGACGTGACCACACCTAGACCTTGCCTTGCCAATTGGGCTTGAGTGACCTTAAACTTTTCAAGAGCTTGTGGGTTGGGGAGAATAATTGGAGGAGGTGAATGAAGTATGATTTCCAAGGGACATCATCTTCATTTATGAAAGCTTGTTTCAAGAGATTTGGGAAGATCATAAATGTCTAAACCAGACATCTTTTGGGAGATATTCAAGATAGTTGATCTTAAGTCCTTAATATGACACCTAATATGAAATATTAAGGCTAGGACCCAACAAACTATTTTATAACTTAGAAGAGGTATGCCGTAATCCAAGCTATAAAATATTTGAAGGTAGGTGAATGACGATTCACCAATTTCCACCAAGATAAACGAAATGTATTATTAGGTTTTAATTGGTTTTGAAACTCCTAGATCTTTGAGATCCATTGAACTGTTCAATGGCATGTTTCAATGTCGAGTGTGCCCTTCAGTTTTTGTGACTGGGATGCCGAGGATCACAAAACAAGGTGTGAAGTAACCATGCAAATTACTTGGTGCCCTTAAGTGCTTACCCCTCAATCGATGTGCCGGTTAACCACACACGCTCCATCGATACTATGATAAACATTAAGTTACCCTTTGCCTACCTTGTTAAATACGAGTTAGTGTGCCGGTTAACCACACACGCTCCACTAACCGACTTAAAACAAAGTGCAAAGTGTAATTTCATGGATTAGCACCTTATTCACATTTTCCTAAGTAACTAAGATTGGGTATTATTAAGAGTTTAGTTACTTAGTATTTATCATTAATACTTTTAATGAAGGGAGAATTCTAGTCCTGTCAAACCCGTTCGGCTAACGACCCTCCACCAGTCAAGCAAGCGGTGGGTGAGACTGGACACCCATTAAGTTGCCATTTTATAGGCAACAACCTTATACCCACCTTGTAGACCGGCTTCGTGAATGAGGCGTACTAGCGGTAAGACTGACTTTACTCTTATACATATATATATTATTAACTTATAATATTATAAAGTATAAGGGTTGAATTTTAACTCTTTAAATTTTCTAAGGGCTAACTTGGAATTAAAGTATTCATAAGTGAAAACTTTTCAAATTCCAAAACCTGAGGGCAAGTTTTGAAACTATTCAAAACTAATTAATTCCATAACTTATGTGTTTAAAGTAGTTTTAATCCAAAAACTCTTCAAGTTCCATAACTTCAGGACAAGTTATGGAAAACTTTAAACTAATAAAAGAATTAACTTTTCTTTATTTTATAACTTATGGAATTAATTAAGGTTACACTTTTTATTTATTTATTATTTAATGAAGAGACTCTTGGTCCTCCATAACTTGAGGACAAATTATGGAGTCATAACACCATTTAATTAGAACTAGACTCTTCATTTTGTAACCTTTGCCAACTTTTATGAGTTTTATGAAACTTAAATGTGACTTTTCATATAACTTGAGGACAAGTTGCAAAAACACATTTTAGAACAACTCTTAGATTAAAGAAAATATAGGATTTTCTGGAAAGAACTCTAATACACAGTAAACACTTAAACTACTACTTTATAAAGTTATTTGAATAAATGTCACTAAATACTTATGAACTCACCAGCATTTGTAAAAATGTTGATACTCACTTTTCAAATAACTTGTATTCTCAGGTCAACAATTAGACAGGTACATCCCCGGAGCAGTTGATGAAGATAGATTAGTGCCATGCCGTACTTACTCATATTTACTTGTAGTACTTCGATGTATTGTAATGTAACCATGTAAAACTATTACTATTAATGCAATGTTTTGTTGTACTTTGATTACTATATACATGTGTTGTGATACTTGACATGACGTCATCCACCCCAGAATGTTTCCGCCATTCCGGTTTTGGGGTGTGACAAAGGATCCTCAAGACCTGATAATAAGGGAAAGTTCTCGAAGTCTAACCTGGACGACCGATGGAATGGAGCCAAGTGGTGTGAAAAGTGCAAGAAGAAGCACTTTGGAAGATGCGATGGAGAATTGACATGCTATAAGTGTGGTAGGACCGGTCACTATTCCAGAGATTGTACATTTGACAGCAAGAAGTGCTACGAATGTGGAAGTAATGGGCATATTTCAAAGGACTGTCCAAAGAAAAACGAAGCAGCAAGACCAAATGCACCGCCAAAACCAAGGGCATTCCACATGATCCTCGACAAAGCAGAAAACCATGCGAGGAATCAAGGATGAGGACTTCATATCCGAAGATCAAGTTATGTAGTAGCCATAGTATCGTATGATGTATCCTATTAGAGGCATAGTCTAGGGCAAACTTGAACACCTATGTAATAATTTCGAGAAATAATAAATCCCTCGTTTTGTTATCTGATGTGTTAAACTGTTATGTGATTTTCCTGTATGGTGACTTGGAGAACTGCGAGACAATACTTGGGACGAGTATGAGTAGGTGTGAATGGTAGTAGAGGCCTATACTACCGGAAGCACAGGACTCACACTTGGATCAGGGATAGTCACAAGGTTACCAAGAAGCTAGTAATTGATATCGTTTTATTGAAGAATGTCGTTACCATCGTTTCGGTAAATGACTAAGAAGACGATTGTTATTCTGACCCTAGTGGTCATATCAAATCGATTCCGACTGAGATGAATATGCTATGTGGTTCAGAGAACCAAGTTTGATGTAGCATCTGACTTAAGTCGGAAGATTGAAATTAAAGATAATCGAAGCAACCAATAGGAGTATCACGAATCGCCGTTAAAGTAAGAAGCTTGTAGCTAGAAATGCTACATATTGAAATGTGATTCTATCACATTAGAACATGAAGGAAGGCATATTCCATTCCGGAATTTGACTCTAAGAGACCTAAGTTTAAGCGTTGCAACATACGATGATAGGTCATTAGAATATGACACATCGATCCATAGTAGTAATAAAAGAAATTATCTCAAGTTCGCATCCAGTGAGGATCGAGATTGTGACTTGAAGGTCATAATTTGGAGTGTAGCCTGAGGCAGAGAGCAGGTGCACGATCGAGTACTACTTACAGTCAATGAGTCTAAGAGATAGACTTGAAGGAATATAGAAGTTATAATTGTTACCTAGGATGAAGAGATGACGTATGGAGTCATTATAGGAGCCCTGTTTCGTTGATGATTCTGGGACGTAATCATCCTAAGGGGGAGATAATTGTAATGCTCGCAGATCCGTGCTAGTCAATTTATAGGCAATAGGGTTCGACAATGACTTTTCGACAAAATATTATTTAAAATAAATAATCTTAACCAAGTTGTAGCATATGTCACAAGGTTTCCGTAAATATCAAGAACGCCGAAAACCGATTTATAACGAAGAAGTTATGACCCGTCGAACTTTCGAGACGAAACCGGCACGGCACCGGGAAGCGTATATAGTGAATTTACAATAGAGCGGCATTTAGACCAAGCGACCTAAAAGAAAGTCGTAGAATATGTTAAACTGAGAAAATCCATAAAAAGAACGCCCAAATCTGACTTCGTATGAAGAAGTTATGATTTTTCTAAGATTCGGCTTAGTAGTGCATGGCCCGAAACTCGAATTTTAGTTCGAGCGGTTTTTGGCTTACGCGACCTAAATGAGAGTTGAAGATCTCATTAATAGGAACTCAACAGTAAAAAGATAGACGAAAACGGAGTCTGTATGAAGGAGTTACGAATTCTTCGCGGTCATTTAACAGTCTAATCTCTCTTACTGTTAAATTTAAGATTGGTCGAGAATTAGCCGACGGAGACTAAACGAAAGTTGTACATCTTGATTTTACCTATGCATGGATATAAAGAAAGTCGAAAACGGAGCTCTTATGCGAGAGTTATGATTTTTCTAATTCAGGGGGCTGATACGCGATATTGGATGACGTGGCGCGATCACAGCCATTGCTTTCTCTCCAAGGAAAGCCATCAGATGATGACACATGGCACCAACTTGGCGAGTAGGTCCTCCTACTCAGCGAGTCCATCAGGATTTCACGCTATAAATAGATGTGTCGGGTTCCATTCATTCTCACACCTTTCCTCTTCCACTTTCTCTCTCTAAACTCTCTCTCTAGCCCCCCTTAAGCCCCCTAAAGCCTAGGTAAACCCCCTAGCACCCGAAGGAAGCCCCGAGGCTCCCGGAGTTCCGAGAAAATAGCCTTTTGGCTTGGGAACGCTGCTCCAGCGAAGCCCAGTGTTGCGAAAAAAACCCGCTGTAAGTGAGCTACGCCTACACTATTTTTAATATAGCTTCTAATTAATTATAATAACATTATTAGGACCTTAAAATAATTATTATGGCTATTATTATGAGTTATATAGTGTTGTTTAACGCTTATATAATAATAATAATAGCTAGACTATTAATTAGTCGTGGCTAACGATAAACTAAACCCTAGTGGTATTGATACTAGGTTTTGTCGAGGAAAATTGTTTTAAGAGTTACGAAGTACTGTCCAAGAATCGAGTCACCACCTACTCAGGTGAGTGCAGAGTTACTTTCATCTTACACACAGATATGAAGTATTTTACATAAATTACGTGCTATGTGTGCATATTATCTGAATACTTGTTGTCTATGCTAGATGAATGATTTTATACATGTTTTAAATGATTTAAACTGTATATTTATTTTATATCTACAAATATGTTGGGATAAAACATGGGTAGATGAAATAGTTGGTGTGCGATGAAATAAAATAACGAGAGATAGGTGATGATAGGAAGGTGATGATAATTAGGTGTGGATAGATAGGTGATGATGAATTGGTGATGTAGGATACTACAACCTTGTCCGACAATTTGGAGATGTAGTCATCTACCAGAGTATAGATGGCGACCACAGACTATTATAGAAAACCCCGTGGAAACACCAGCGGGCTCATATCCTGTAGGTGATGATATACGAGTTCAGGCGATGTTGTAACTACGTATTAATGCGATGATACTCTAACCCTCTTACTATGAATTACGAGTTCAGGCGATGTTGTAACTACGTATTCATGCGATGATACCCTTACCCTTGGTGGGCACGTATTGAGGGAGTAATCCCTGAATCAATATTGTCTAGACGATGTAGGTGATGATCCTTAGGGAAAGTCCTTAGGAACAAACATAAAAGGAGATGCGATGTAAGGAGATGAGAGGTAAAATATGATGTAGGAGACGACCCTTAGGATAAATCCTTAGGGAGGGTACTTAGGAATAAAGAAGATAATGGGGATGGGTAATTGGGTTAATTGTTTCATGATTAAACGTAATAATTATATTATTGTGGGTTGAAAACCCTATGTACTCACTAGGTTTCCTAACCTGACCCACTCAGTTTATTTATATCATAGGTGTTGTTATGAAGTCACATTACACTGAGAGATTAAATATATGTAGATCACTAGTGTAAATAAATGTAAGTTGTGTTTATGCTTATGTTTTTGTATTGACGATGACATCCCAAACGTTTTAAAATGAATAAAATACGTTTCTTTGAAAATGTTTTGATAACGTATTTAACATGTTTTTTTGGGAACAAATTCCGCAACATTTTTATGAAAAGAAGTACTCTGATTTTTACAAAGCATAAACAAAATCGGTCTTTTCTGGCCGTGAAAATGGGAATGTCACACTTATTGTCCAGCAATTTGTTTCTCGGTCTCTGATTTTTTCAACATAGAACATATTTGAACACATCAACCTTGTCCTGACCGGGCATGGCACATAAGTCAAACCAAATCATCGAGGGGCCCAAGATATCGCTCTTGCCCTTGTGAGGTAAAAGGAACAGATAAACTTCGAGTTATATGGTTGTACTATTTGCTCATCAAGATGTACACAACAATATGTTTTATAACATCAAGTTACTGACGCGTTTACGCATTATCAATGCACAACCAATTCTCAAACAACAACTCATATATCTAGGTCTAAAGACTATATGATATTATCGTCTTACAGTCACTCGAGCTTAATTCCATGAAGTGATTCAGGTAAGCGCGGGTTTAATCCAATACTCTAATCATATTACATGAGTACTAATGAACGTTGCAGCAAAAAATTGTTGTGTCTAACACCTTAGATAATCTACAATCCAATTCATGATAGTCTTCATTCATACCTACTTCCAATGTATGATTTACTGTGAATGGTTCGAACAATCTTATTATTTTGGAAGTCAAAACATGCAAAATTGAAACAATAGCAAATAATGAACACAAGATAGTAACTTTACTCAGAAATAAAAAAGTTTTATTTAATCATCAAATGTTGATTACAATTTAACTATTACAAGTTTCTAAAATCTATCTAATCACTAAAACTAATATCGTCCTTCATCCCGATGCTCCTAACATGTTGCAACTGCTTGACCCTACTCAGTCCCTTCGTAAGGGGATATGTTGGGTTATCTTCTGACGATACCCTCTTCACAATGAGGAGTCCCTCTTCAACACTATATCTAATAAAATGGTATTTCCTGTCGATATTTCTGGATCTACCATGATCCCTCGGTTCCTTGGTCAAGGCGACTGCACCTTCATTATCGCAGAAAATCTCCATGGGCTGCTTTATGGCAGGTACAACTCCAAGATCTCCAATGAATTTCTTTAGCCATATCGCCTCCTTTAACGCTTCGCTCGCTGCTATGTACTCTGATTCGCACGTTGAATCAGCCACCGTTTCCTGCTTGGAACAATTCAGAGTCACTGCTCCTCCATTTAGGGTAAAGACCCAGCCTGAATGAGATCGGTAGTTATCTCGGTCTGTCTGAAAAATGGCGTCACTGTACCCTCGTACTCTCAATTCATCACTCCCACTGAGGACTAGAAACCATTCCTTGGTCCTTCGTAGGTACTTGAGAATATTATTGACTGCGGTCCAATGGGCTCTACCAGGGTTCCCCTGATATCTGCTGACCATGCTCAATGCGAAGGCCACATCATGGCGAGTACATGTCATAGCATACATGATGGATCGACTATGGAAGTGTAAGGGACTCGGCTCATCTCTGCTATCTCTGCCTCTATACTCAGACTCTGAGTTTTACTCAGCTTTGTATTGCTTTGGATCGGTAACTCCCCTTTCTTGGAATTCACCATGCTTAAACGTTTCAACACTTTGTCCAAGCAAGTGTTCTGACTAAGTCCAATTAGTCTTTTACCCCTGTTTCTCACAATCCTTATCCTTAGAATATAGGCAGCTTCTCCGAGGTCCTTCATAGCGAAACACTTCCCAAGCCAGGACTTAACCTCCTACAAGGTTGGGATGTTGTTTTCTATGAGTATTATGTCATCTACATACAACACCAGAAAGCTAACTATACTCCCACTATCTTTGACATATACTCAGGACTCATCCTCGCTCCTTGCAAAGCAAAACTCTTTAACTTTCTCATTGAAGCAAAGATTCCATCTGCGAGATGCTTGTTTGAATCCATAAATGGATTTCTCAAGCTTGCACACTCTATTAGGATGCTTCGTATCGACAAAACCCTCTTGCTGACTCATGTAAACATCCTCAGCTAACTTCCCATTAAGGAAAGTGGGTTTGACAACCATCTGCCATATTTAATAATCATGAAACGTAGCTATGGCAAGCACTACCCTAATAGACTTTATCTTCACAACTGGTGAGAAGGTCTCATCATAGTCAACTCTAGGAGTTTGAGTAAAGCCCTTCGCAACCAATTGTGTTTTGTATGTGTGCACCTTCCCATCCATGTCGGTCTTCTTCTTGAAGATCCACTTGCACCCGACCGTCTTACGACCCGATAAATTGTCAACCAAGTTCCAAACTTGATTGTCATACATGGACTAAATCCACTGTCCATTGTCTCTTTCCATTTTGCAGAATCCAGGCCTGCCATGGCTTCTTTGTAGCTATTAGGCTCATCCAAATTCATTAGTGTACTATCACTAATTAATGTATCACCCTCAGTGGTAATATGGAATCCATAAAACGAAGGTAGATGGCTAACTCTACTGAAACCTCTAAGAGGTAAGGACTCGTCGACCGGCTCAATAGGAGTTTCCTCCTCAGGTTGATCGCTAGTGTCGAAGGTTCCTTTATCGCTTAACTCTTGAAGCTCTTCATGATCGATTTTCCTCCCACTGTCCTCTTGGCATATGATCTCTCTCTCTCTCTCTCTCTCTCTCTTTCTCTCTCTCTCTCTCTTTCTCTCTCTCTCTCTCTCTCTCTCTCTCTCTCTCTCTCGAAAGACTCCTCTTTTAGCAACGAAGACAATTATTTCACTCGGTCTATAGAAGAGATACCCAAAATATTTTTGTGGGTAGCCGACAAAAATCACCGCTCGGTACAAGGTTCAAGCTTGTCATGAGTCTCTCGTCTTACGAAAGCCTCGCAACCCCAAACCTTGATATTTTCTAAAGAGGGAGCTTTCCCTGTCCACATATCGTGAGGTGTTTTGGGAACCTTCTTTGTAGGGACTAGGTTAAGGATATGGGCGACAGTCTCTAAGGCATACCCTCAAAATGAGATAGGTAACGAAGTCCCGACTCATCATGGAACGAACCATGTCCAACAAGTTTCGATTACGTCTCTCAGCTACACCATTCAATTACGGTCTCCTAGGAGGCGTCAATTGCGAAAAAATTCCACACTCCTTTAGATAGTCGTGGAATTCAATACTAAGGTACTCGCCACCCCGATCAGATCAGAGCATCTTCATTTTCCTGCCTAACAGATTCTCTACTTCCTGTTTGAACTCTTTGAACTTTTCAAAGGTTTCCGACTTATGTTTGATTAAGTAGATATAGCCATATCTGTTATAATCATCGGTAAAAGTCACATAGAAGCGGAAAGCATCCCTTGTGGTCGATCTAAAGGGCCCACACACATCGGTATGTATAAGATCCAATAAACCCTCACCCATCACACACGTACTAGTGAAGGGTGACTTGGTCATCTTTCCAAGCAAACAAGAATCGTACGTGTCATCGTCCCTAAGGTCGAATGAATCCAACATTCCATCCTTTTGGAGTTGGGCTATGTGTTTCTTGTTGACATGTCCAAGACGACAATGCCACAAGCATGCTTTGTCCAAACTATTGGACGAATCAATTTGCAACACATTATTTCCTAAGTTATGAACAATCATCACAATTTCATATATACCATTACAAGGCAATGCTTCAAAATGGAAAACACCAGTCAAATAAGCATAAATAGAACGAATTTCATTATTAAATGAAAATCTAAAGCCTTCTTTATACAAACCATGAAATGAAATAATTTTTCTCGCCATTTCAGATGTGTAGCAATTGTTGTTTAACACTAAACCTAACCCACTACAAAGCACTAAAGAATAAGTCCCAATCTTGGTCACATCCGACTTTATTCTGTTCCCCATGATTAGGTTTATCTTCCCATGCTCCACATCCCTACTTCTTTTTAGGCCCTACAAATCAGAACAAATATCAAAACCACATCCTGTATCAAGAACCCAAGAAATAGCATGTGATGAGTCATTAGATTGAATAGTATAAATACCTGCGTGGGTGGGCTTGATCTTCCCATCCTTGATTTCCTGCAAGTATTTCGGGTAGTTTCATTTCCAGTGCCCTTTCACGTGGAAGTGGAAGTACTCTGCATCCTTGAGATCCGTGGAAGGAGTGATGTGACCAACTTTGGTTCCAATCGTAGAGGATCCATCATGGGTCTTGCCCTTGAAGCTCTTGTGAGGAGCCTTCCTCTTCATTCCTCTTCCTTGCCCAATAGACATGACAGGGCAATAGTAGGAGTTGGTGCAACAGACTTGTCCTTTAAACTGCTATCAGCAGTTCGCAAGAGACCTTGAAGCTAGCTCAACGTGACCTCCTCCTTATTCATATGGTATGTCATACGAAACTGGTTGAAGCAAGGAGGCAAGGAGTGGAGAATGATGTCAATTTCCAGCTCCTCGTTGAAGTTAACATTTAACTTCAACAAGTGGTCCACATATCTTTGCATTTGTTGCATGTGGGCCATGACAGACTCTCCGTCCTTCATCTTGGTAGTGATCATCGAGACGATGATCTCATACCTCTCTTGCCACACACTTTGATGGTACCTCTCCATCAAGTCTTAGTGCATTTCATAGGGATTGAAGTCCTTATAGGACTTCTGGAGTTTAGGAGTCATGGTTGCGAGCATGATGCAATGAACTTTCGTTGCATCTCTCTCGTGTGCCTCATAGGCATCAATCTCCTCGGGAGTAGCAGTAGCAACATCAAACTCCTTTAGCTCCCTATCGAGAACATATTCTTTGTCCTCGTATCTTTTGACCATCCTTATGTTGCGGATCCAATCGTTAAAATTATTTTCGTTGAAGATCACCCTCCCACACAAGTTCATTAGGGAGAAGGAGCTAGAGGTGTTGGAGCTTGAAACGTTGTTTTGGGCAGACATCTAAAAAAGAAACAAAGTTTTGATTAGATATGAAAATCCCCAATTAAACACCCAAATGAGAAATTAGGACTAGGATCCAACAACATTATTTACAACTTAGAAAAGGGATGTCGTAATTTAAATGCAAATAATATGAAGGTAGGTGAATGACGATTCACCAATTTCCACCATGAAAAACAAAAAATACTTTAAGTTTTAAATGTATTGAAATTCCTAGATTCTTTTGAGATTCATCGAACTATTCAATGGCATGTTTAAATCTCATTTATTCCCTTCAAGTTTGTGATTAGGATATCGTGGATCACAACCAAGGTGTGAATAACCATGCAAATTTACTTGATGCTCTCGATGTCAATTATCACTTAACTAATGTGCCGCTAAACCACACACACTCCATTAGTCTATGACAAACATCAAGCCACCCTTTGCCACTCAAGCTAGTCCCAAGTTAGTGTGTCGGTTAGCCACACACGCTCCACTAACGACTTGGCAAGGTGTAAAGCGTAATTTCATAGAATAGCATATAATTTCACATTTTTCCTAAAGTAACTAAGACTGTGAATTTTGTAAAAACATTTAGTTACTTTAATAGTCATTATACTTATAATGAGCAATTAGTTGCCCTATCCTACCCATTCGGCGAATGACTCTCCATTAATCAAGGAAGCGATGTGTGAGAGTGGACAACCATTCAATCGCCATTTTATCGGCAATTTCCTTATACCCCCCTTATAGATCGGCTTCTTGAATGAGGCCTACTAACGGTAAGACTAGCTTAATCTTACACACACACACACACACACACATATATATATATATATATATATATATATATTAATTTGATAATAAAGAGTAGTATAAGGTTGAATTTTAAACTTGTAAAATTCTAGGGTTTAAAATCTAAATATTTCAAAATTAAACTTTAAATCAAAATTTAAATTTTAAAACATGAGGACAAGTTTTGAACTTTTCAAAACATACAACATCAAATTGCAAATAATTTAAATTAAACAATTAATTTATGATTATCTACATTTGACCTAATCCAATTTTCATGCAAGATAATTCATCAAATAGTTCAAATAATCAAAGGTTAATCACATAAGGCAATGATTATTTAATCAATTCATAATCATCTTATATTTGGCAAGGATAATCATATAATATCAATAAAATTCATATTTTATTAATCAAAAATGATTTTGGTAATTATCCTTCAAAAGAATCAACAAAAATCCTGATTTCCCTCTGTCCGACAGCCTGGCTCGCCGAGTTCAACTGACTCGTCGAGTTCATCTGGTGACTCGACGAGTTGGGCAGGCAAAAGGCACAAAATTGATTTTTTAAACAATAGACGAACACACAAAACATCAAATACAATAGAAACCAATCAAGGATCTAATACCACTGATGGGTTTTACACAAAGAAACAATCCTAAGTGCGCATACAAAACCCTAAAGATTGGATGTAGGTCTATTATACATGCAATTCATCCAAGACTTGAAATCCCTAGATCTAGTATATATATCTCGAAATTGACTAATAAATCAGATCTAGATGATTAATTTTCTTGAATGACTAGAATCTTCAACCCTTGGAGCTTAGTGTCACAATTGTCACATCTCTAATGGCTTACAAACACCACATGCAATTGAATGATCTTGTAGAATGGAATGGAGGCTCTTGAAATCAGCTCTAGAACTCTTAGAGCCAAGGGTAGCCGATTTTTGAAGCCCTAGGGGTCTATATATACTTGTGCTGCTAGGGTTTTAGTTAAAACCCTAATTGGATATCTTAGGCCTTAATCCGTCTAAAGAACCTTCCAGAATAAAGGCCTTGGACGAAATTAGATGGGTTTCCAAACTACTTTTCGTCCACTCTAATTTTCGTCCACCCTTATCCAATAATTGCAGTCCAGTCCCCAAAGTTTAATTAATATCTTTTGATCACCAAATTAATTCCAAATAATTCTAGACCAACATATGAATTAACTAATATGATTTTATCCTTTAATATATTATTCTAATAATATATTAATAAACCATATTATCCTCTCTCTCCACTAATCATCCAGTCAAGTTACTTTGGTGAAGGCAATCCAAAAGGACCATGCTACTATCGGGTCAAGTACATACCAAATATAGTTATGGGCTTAGACACCTAATCCAATAGATTGATCAATCGAAGCAAGTGATAAGTATCTATAAACATTACTACAATGTCCAAGGAAGCGTTGTAGTAGGTATATTCAGTCACATAGCTCGGTTATATGACTCACTATTGTCACACCTCAAAATCGGAACGGCGGAAACGTTCAGGGGGAAAGGACATCATGTATAGTATCACAACAACGCATAATAGTCATCAAAGTACAACATTTATTACTCTGAAATCCCCATTTTTGCGGACAAAAGAGACCGATTTTGTTTATGCTTCATAAAAATCAGAGTACCTCTTTTAGTAAAAATGTTGCGGATTTTGTTCCCAGAAAACATGATAAATACATTATCAAAGCATTTCCGAAGAAATGTAGTTTTTATTCATTTTTAAAACATTTGGGATGTCATCTTCAATACAAAAACATAAGTATAAACAAAACTTACTTTCAGTTACACTAGTGATCTACATCTCTTTTAATTCTCTCAGTGTAAAGTAGCTTCGTATCGATACCTGTGATACAAATAAGTTTGAGTGAGTCCGGTTGGGAAACTTGGTGAGTGCATAGGGTTTTCAACCCATAATAATATAATTATTATGTTTAAACATCAAATAATCGACACAATTACCCATCCCCATTATCTTCTTTACTCTTAAGGATTTACCCTAAGAATCAGCTATTCCTCATTCATTCATTCCTAAGGACTATCCTAAGGAATAAGCATGAAGTCCATCGTTGCTAATAACACAGCTGTCAAGCTCAGCCGCTAATAATATCATTTAGGTACAACTGCAAGAATTATGACATTCTCTATGAGGTGCAGCTTTCGATATTGTCCTTTAGACGCCACTGTCATGGTTATAATGTTCTCTATTAGGCGCAACTGCCGATTCTATCCTTAGAGCGCAGCTGCTAGGATGTTTATCGTAAATCAAAAACATCTATAGGTTGTGGCGCAACTGCCAATGCTCATCTATAGGGTACTAGGTCCATTGTTGCCAATGTTCACCTATAGGGCAATGTCCATACTGCTAATGTTCCTCTATATCAGCTTTCATCCCTCATCATTCATCTACCCATGTTTTACCCAACATATTTTGTACATATAAAATACATATACAATTTAAATCATTTAAAACATGTATAAAATCGTTCATCTAGCATAGACAACAAGTATTTTAATAATATGCACACATAGCACGTAATTGTTGGAATAGTGTCTAAGGCTGTAACTATATTAGGCAAGTATTTGATCCGGTTGTGCATGGTCCTTTTGGGTTGCCTTCACCATAGCAACTTGATAGGATGATTTAATAAGAGAGAGTAAATATTATTAATATATTATGGGAATAATATAATGAATAATATATTGTTATTTGATTAATATAAGTCATAGAATTAATTAGAATTAATTTGGTGACTTAAAGAGATTAATTAAATAAAGGGGTATAAACTGTCAATTGTTTGATAGTTAAACTTTAGACTGTAAATCCTTATTGATATAGGATTGGACGACTTCTAGGGCTATGATAAGCCAAAATCGTCCAAAGGGTTATCAAGGAAAGGATATGGATTAACTTAAAGTCTAAGTTATCCAATTAGGGTTTAGGTTGTAACCCTTAAGGAGTCTACAAGTATAAATAGACCCTATGGCTGATGGAATTCGACACTTAACCTAAAGTAAGGAACCTCTGGTCGAAATTCCTCCCCTCTCCTCTCTCCTAAATCATCCTCCTTGCTATTGGTGTTTGTAAGCCATTAGAGGAGTGACATTTGTGACTCTAGAAGCTCCAAGACAACAAGGTCAACAAGGAATTCAAAGGTATGATTCTAGATCTATTTCAATGTTGTTATTTAGCCTAAATAGTTATTAGAAGTCTTGGATTCAAAGCATGTTTAATTAGAAAGCCTAGATCCGAGCATTAGGGTTTTGCATGCGCACATAGGAAATTTCTTATGGCTAAAACCCATCAGTAATATATATTAAATACTTCATATCTATGTGTAAGATGAAAGTAACTATGCACTCACCTGATAAGTTGGTGATTCTATACTCGAACATCACTTCATTTACTTTAAACAATTTCCTTTAACAAAACCTAGTATCATTATCACTAGATTTTAGTCTAACGTTAACCGAGACTAATTAATAGTCTTGCTATTATTACTATCATATAAGCGTTAAAACAATACTCTTCACCCACTATGTACAGACAGGGGCAGACGTGAAACACCGGAGGGTAGGACCATTTTGGCATATAGCACTTCTGAAATCTAACAACCCAAGCGGCCCTCGAAACCAGATTCCCCGTACCGCGGGTGGTTAAAAAGATACTATAATGACACTTATATAACCCATAATAATAGCCTAAATAATTACTATAAGGTCCTAATAACATTACTATAATTAAATAAAATCTATATTAAAAATTAGGTAGGCGTAGCTCACTTACAGCGAGGTTTTCTCGAAAACCGGGATTCGCCGGAGCGGCGTTTCCAAGCCAAAAGGCTCTTTTCTCGGAGCCTCCGGGAGCCTCGGGGATTCCTTCGGGTGCTAGGGGTTACCCTAGGATTTGGGGGGGGGGGGGGGGTTTAGGGACAGAGAGCCAATCTAGAGAGAGAAAGAAGAAAAAGAAGGCAGCCTCGCATTCCTTTCATAGGCGCTGAGGTCCTCCGTACGTTGGGCGTACTCTTCGGAGTACGCTGCGCGTAAGGACACGTGTCTCAATTTGGATGGGGCGACGTGGCCAGCCTTCGGACCGCAAGGAGGATCAGAACACTAGGTGTAAAGCTTCGTACGCAGAGCGTACTATGGACGCGAGGCATCCTTCAGTTACGTTGGGCGTAACCCTCGCACCCAGTTTCGCATTTTCACATTCCGACTTCAAAAATTCCTAACTTTCGCATACGAGTTCCGTTTTCGACGTTCTTTATATCCATTCGTAGGCGGGACCGCACTCTACAACATTTTTTTAGACTTCGTCGGTTAATTTTGAATTTAGTTTTAAAGTTATGTTTTTAACAAGCCAGGACAGGAATAGTCCGATGAAAATTCATAACTTCTTCATCCAACATTCGTTTTTGTCTATCTTTTTACAGTTATGCTACTATTAATGAGATCTTCGATTCTTGTTTAGGTTGTGTCAGCTAAAAATCGCTCGATCTAATATTCGAACTCCGGGATGTACACTACTAAGCTAAAACTTCTAAAAATCATAACTTCCTCATACGAAATCAGATTTGGACGTTATTTTTATGCACGCTCTCGGTTTAATGTATGCTACGACTTTTGTTTAGATCGCTAAGGCTAAAAGTCGCTCTACCGTAAATTCACTATTTATGTTACATTGTGTCGTGCCAGTTTTATCGCAAAACTTCGACGGACCATAACTTCTTCGTTATAACACGGATTTCGGCGTTCTTTATATGTATGGAACCCTTGTGGCATATTCTACAACTTGGTTAAGATTAATCCTTCTAAATAATCTCCTATCAAAAAGTCATTTTCGACACTTATTGTCTCTAAATTGACTAGCCTGGATCTACGAGCGTTACAATTACATTGATAAAATATAACTTTATTCAAATCATTGTATATTTGACACCGAAAAGTATAATTAATAGACATAATTATATGAAACTCTGTCTTCCTTAAAACTTGTAGGTACCTGTTTATCGATTCCCTAAAAATACAAGTAGTTTTCAAAAAAGAGTCAACAATTAAGTTGGTGAGTTCATAAGTATTTATGTTTACAAACTTGTTGTTTATTTCTTGAAATAGTAATCATGTTTGTTGCTCTAGAAAAACCAATATTTTCTAATATAACTAAAAAAGTAGTTTTAATACCATAAAATTGTTCTATGTAATTATTGTTGTACTATAAAATAGTGTTAACATAGTTTTAGTTTACAATAAAACTATAAAAAGAATGTTTTCTATTTTGTTATGTTCTCTTTGTTGTAAACCGGTACTTTGTATTTGTACCCCGTTAGGATAAACCCGGTACTTTGTATTTGTACACCGTTTAGTATAAACTCAGTACCTTGTATTTGTACCCCATTTAGTATAAACTCGGTACATTGTATTTGTACTTCGTTAGTATAAACCCGATACATTGTATCCGTACCCCGTTTAGTGTAAACCCGGTATGTTGTATTTGTACCCTGTTTAGTATAAACCCGGTACGTTGTATTTGTACCCCGTTTAGTATAAACTCGGTACGTTGTATTTGTACCCCGTTTAGTATAAACCCGGTACGTTGTATGTGTACCCCATTTAGTATAAACCTATTACATTGTATTTGTACCCTGTTAGTATAAACCCGATACGTTGTATTTGTACCCCATGAGTATAAACCCGATATGTTGTATTTGTACCCCGTTTAGTACAAGTAAACTATAAATATCTCATTAATTATATTAAATATAACTTATATGGTTATTTTCATAAGTTATTTTGAATATAGAAAGCAATATGTAGTTCCATAAAGTGTATTGATAAATATGCATGACCCATAAATTATACCTATTATAATTTCTATGTTTATTTTTGTAATAAATTCTGAACCGGTAAAATAGTTTGTTTATAACAATCGTAAACTAGTTGAATAAATTTTGTTATTTATACAAGAATTATGTAGCACCTGGTTCCTGGTATGTATTCTGTTATTAAATCTTCCTTTATTTTTGCATTTTTGGCCTTGGACTCGGCGAGTTGAAGGACTGACTCGCCGAGTAGAAGCGGGATGAGGCGCGGGGTTTAAGTTGCGGACTCGGCGACTAGCAGCTGTTTGGACAAAAACCCTAATCTAGGGGTTTGCACCCTATTTAAACAACCTTATGCAACCTCCTTTTGTTGGATTAGTGTCCAAGTCCATAACTATTTTGGTATGTACTTGACCCGATGGTGCATGGTCCTTTTGGGTTGCCTTCACCAAAGCAACTTGATAGGATGAATTATGGAGAGAGAGGATTCATTATGATTTATTAATATATTATCAGAATAATATATTAAAGGAGAAATCATATTGTTTAATTAATATTAGTCAATAATTAATTAAGAATTAATTTTGTGGCTAAAAGACATTAATTAAACTTAAGGGACTAAAAGTGTCAATTGTATGATAGTTGAATATTGGGCTAATGGACTCCATATTAGAGGGGTGGAGGAATTCTATGGGGAAACCCATTAGAAATTGTCCTAGGCCTCTAAAGAGGGAGTCCATGGATTGCTTAGTGCCTAAGCAGTTAAATTAGGGTTTCCTTGTTAGATAACCCAAATAACCTCACTATTTAAGGATCCCTAGAGCACCAAAAACGTGGAAAAGGGTTTCCTTAGGGTTTCCACATGTTTTAGGGTGCCTCCTCTCTTATCATTCTTCATCCTCTTGCTCTTGGTGTTTGTGAGCCATTAGAGGAGTGACACTTGTGACTTTAAGCTTTCTAAAGCCATTACAAAGGAGGATTTGAGAATGTTATTTCTACATAACAATCAAGGTAAGATCTAAAACCCTTTTCTGATGTTAATATGATTAATTGCATGCTAGATCTAGGGTTTAAAGTCTTGGATGAATTGCATGTACAATAGAGAAACCTAGATCCAAGCATTAGGGTTTGCATGAGTACATAGGATGTTCTTATGGCCAAAACCTAACAATGGTATCAGAGCCTTGAGTGGTTTCTATTGTATTGATGTCTAGTATATTCATTCTTGTTGCAAAAATCGATTTTTTGGCTCCCTGACTGATGAACTCGGCGAGTTCCAATTTGGACTCGGCGAGTAGCTCCAACTCGGCGAGTCCATAGAGGAAGTCGGCAAGTTGGAGCGTCAGTTAGGCGGATTTTTCGGATTTTTACCTATTTTGACTTAGGATAATTGCCATAATTGTTTAAAGTTAATAAAATACGAATTTTATTGATTCCTTATGATTATCTTTGTCAAAATAAAATATTTTGGTCATCTAATTAGATAATTGTTACCTTATTTGATAAATGTTGAATTATTTGAATTATTTGATCATTATCTTGCAAGAATTTGAACTAGATCGAATTAGATAACCACCAATTAATTGGTAATTGCCTTATTTGAATTATGTGATCTAGAATATTCTTGAAAAAGTTTAGAAAAGTTTCAAATTAATCCCTTTAGGTTTTATAGTTTAAATTTGAACTTAAAAGTTTTGTTTTTGAAATTTAAATAAGTTAAACCCTAATGTTTTGAAATGTTTCAAAACTTGCCCTCAAGTTTTGGAATTTAAAAGTTGATTAAAAGTTTAATTTAAAAATGTTAAATTCTAAAACCCTAGTATTGTTTTGAAAAGTTCAAATCACACCTTTATGGTTTTATTAATTAATTAAGGTGTATAATTAAAAGAGATTTAATAAATCCATAAAGTTTTGATCTTCAATTTAATTAAATTAAAAGTATAATTATTAAATTTGACCACCTAGTATTTTAAAAGTGTAAAATACACCCTATACCATATATAACATTAAAAGTCTAATATTATATATATGTATGAGTAAAAGTCCGTCTTACCGTTAGTAGGCCTCATTCACGAAGTTGGTCTATAAGGGGTGTTCAAGGAAATTACCTATAAATGGCAATTGAATAGGTATCCACTCTTAACCACCACACTCTTGACTAGTGGAGGGTCGTTAGCCGAACGGGTAGGATAGGACAGAAACCTTCCATTATAAGTATAATGAAGTACAAAGTAACGAAATGCTTTTACTAATTCCCAATCTTAGTTACTTTAGTTAAAAATGAATTGATGCAATTCCATGAAATTACACTTTGTACCCTTGAGAAGACGTTAGTGGAGCATGTGTGGTTAACCGGCACACTAAATGGTTCTAAGCAAAGGTAGCAAAGGGTGACTCAATCTTTGTCATAGTTCAGTGGAGCGTGTGTGGTTAACCGGCACATCGAATAGGTGACTGTAACATTTGGGGGCATTATGTAAGTTTGCATGGTTATTCACACCCACTTTGTGATCCTCAGTATCCCAGTCACAAACTAGAGGGGCATATCAAGATTTAAACATGCCATTGAAAAGTTCAATGAATCTCAAAGGATCTAGGAGTTTTCATAGATTTAAAACTTAAATTTCTTTTTCGTTTTTCATGGTGGAAATTGATAAATCGTCATTTACCTACCTTCAAATATTCTAGAACTAGATTACGGCATCCCTTTTCTAGGTTGTAGCATATTGTGTTGGGTCCTAGCCTTAATATCTCATTTGGGTGATTTATTAAGGATTCAATCAATCAACTAACTTGAATCTGTTTTCTCCCATTTTGTAGATGTCAAAGTATGACAACTATGGTATTCCCAAATCCCGTGGAACAAGCTTTCCACATGAAGATGATATTCCACGATTCGATCAAGGAACAAGAGATCATGCTTCACTTCCTCCGCCTCCTCTAATCATTCTCCCTAACCCACAAGTTCAAACTCACTCAAACCCTTTTGGCAAGTAAACATGGGAAACCTGTGTGTGTATACGTCTTAGAGATGAAGTCACACATTGAAAGGTTAAGGATGTTGGGTGTCGAGATTTCAGGTAAGTTGACTGTTGACTGGGTTCTTCAGTCGCTTCCTGAATCATATAGTGAGTTCGTTATAGAGTACTATATGATGGATCATGACGTGACCCTCATTGATTTGACCTATTAGCTTATAGCTGCTGAATCAGAAATGATTTGGCAAGCTGGTAGAGCAAATTTGTCTGGTAAATCAAACTCCCAAACTTCAATGGATATTGAAAATGGTGACATTGGAGATCCAGAAAAGGTAGATTCTGAGATAGTTCCATGTGCCATTCCAAAGGAATCCATTTGCTTTTATTGCCAAGAGAAGGGTCATTGGAGACGAAGCTGCCCTATTTACCTAAGAGATCTAAGAGATGGCAGAGTCAAAACGTATGGCTCTAATTTAGGTAAAATCCATTAACTAACTCTTTTAAATTCCTATTCTAGATTCTTAATACATGATGTGATAAGATTACATTTGATGTTTTTTAGAATCGAAGAAAGGAGACGAAACTTAAGGGAAGAATTGAGCGGAATGTAATCATGAAGAAATGGATTTCGATCACATTACTTGAAGATTAGATTCTTGAGCTACTACTTGGAGTTAGAATAAGATTGCTAAGAAATATTTATTAGCATAGTTTTTCAAAGAATTGCATTGTAAGGACAAATTTTTTTTCCGCAATAAAATAAAATTTTGATTTTATATTTTTTATTTATCCTTGCGATGGCATGTATGAAAAATTGATGTTTTGAATGTTTCTATTATTAACAATAATGGATTTGATTCTTAGTTATGTGGAAATGTCGATAATTTACCAAATAGGGAGAGTTTCTCATCACCTATGTTTCAATTGGACAGAAACTTGGAATCATGCTACTTGGTTGCATGATGAATGAGAGATTTCATATTTGGAAATTAGACTAATGCGTTGACAAAGTGTCAAGTGAAGGACTAGGAGATCGAGTACACAAAGTTGTGTGTTGATCAAGCCCACCACAAGAGTAACAATGATATTCGTCATGATTTACTAAAGGTTTAGTAAATATGATTAAACTTATAAGATTAAGTGTAATTCTGAATTGATTGAAAGATTTTAAATCAATAAAAGAACGAATAAGAAGAATCAAGTAGGCAGAAAGATAAAAGTTTCTCTATTCTAAGAAGAAGGGAAAGTACCTTTTATTATGTTTTATGATAGGTCTTAATGATTAAGAACCATATCTTAGTTGATCCTCTAAGTGAGTCTTAGTACAATTGTATGTCTGAGAAGAGGAATCATGAATTGAAGAAATGGTTAAATCAAGAAGTCAATCATACTTCGTTCCAAAAACAAGTCTTAGAGTTAAGATTGTGACATTGAGTGACAAGTCTTAAGAAGGTTTATAACATTCATCAAATGTGGAAAGTTGTGATGTCTTGGATAAGACAAATACCAACTAGGACCAATTTTATGAAGTGTTTTGTCTTGATAAAAGCTACACTAACTCTTGAATATTTGTTTGTCAAGAAATGTTTATTGACAAGAGAATATTATATGTCAAGGAGTCAGTGGGAGTCTTAATGGTCTTGAAAGGTTTCAAGAACAAATCAAGAATAAACCTTATCGATCATAACTAGCACACGACTTGAGGTTTATAACCTATCGTGTTGACGTTATTTTGTTTCTGTGCCATTCCAATTAAGTTAATTATGCATGTGAGTTCCATGAGTTCTCATTTGAACGCATAAAAGGCAAGGACCTTGATCAATGAAAAGTACATTGATAGTAAAGGGTGAGCTGCTTAACTGCTTGGAAGACATGGTGGGCACTCGTGTTACCATAAGGCAAGAAAGCAAGATTAAGAGTTCGGTCCATACGAGTTTGGATTTCTCCCAAGCCTTGGCTTTGACAAATTCACATGGATAGGAACACATACACCATTAAAATCTAAGTGTCATAAGATTCTCTCCTTCATGAAAATGACTGTGAGGAAATGCTTTCACTAAGAGAGATTTTAAGAAGATAGTGATTGTGAAAATTGGATTCTCGAATTTGATTATGGTTACGGTATCCCTTTCCATGATTCGAATTGTGAGATTTAGCAATTAGTCTGAATTGTTTAGACACACATATGAGCTATCCAAGGCAAAGGTGTATAAGCTTAGATAAAGGATTATCAAAGCATTAGGTATTAGAAATATGAACTTAAGAAATTCAATTGGTATTGTTTTTCTGGAAGTTAAGTTGGTTTCTGAATACATGTCAAAGCTAGTGGGAGCATAAGAGTTATGCTTATATGATAAGAATCATCATGATAATGGGAGTATAAAAGTGGTGCTTGTATGATTATTATGGCAAGTATTGCAAGTTAGCAATATTAATTATAGAAAACAAGAGTTATACTTTGCAAAGTCGCAAGGGTTGAAAAATTGTTTTGCTATAATTAAGGGAGAGAATATTATGCTTCATTTCAAATCTAAAGTCTTAGGTTGTGGAATGTTAATAAATTTATTCAAGGATACATAGTGCATTCTCAAATTTCGGTTATGATTATGGCATCCCTCTTCATAGTTCGAATTGTGAGAACGTGACACATTAAATATTATGGCAGAAGATTGATAAAGTATGGTATCTTTATGTAAGACATTATGCATCGTGTCCCATATGCTTCGGGTATAGGATCGATTGCAAGTGCTATAATATTTGACCCTTCTAAAATTTTCCAAATGTCTAACGCATTTAGAGGGAAAAGGACAAGAATCGGTTTTGACTAAGATAATTAAGCAACTATCAAAGGATGATCCAAAGCTCGCTAAGGATTGGTCACTTGTGAGTAGTTAGAAGTATGGTATTGGATGAACCATATCGACATTATTATGAATAGATAAGATTTTATTAAGAATGAGTTGTCATATGGCAAATATGGAAATGTTTCCATATTGGGAGTTAGATATCGAGAAACTATATCTAGATTAGAAACTTTTATGCAAGAAAGGATGTTCAAAGGAATGTACTTTGAGTGAGAGACATCATATCTATATAATTGTTTCTTATAGAGATTGGCCAAGTCTTGATGATTTTGAGCTATGACTTCACGAAAGAATCATTGCATAAAATGTTAGAATCTAGCATAAGTAACAAGAATTTGATATTCTTCCACTTGTGATACGGATTGGGAGTTGTGAAATGAGTATGATTGGAAATGTGTTCATTTGATCTATTTCACAAAGAAAGGACCATAGGTAAACATTGTACGCATGCTAAGAGCATGGGACAAGTGTAGTAAAAGTTCAAGTAAGAAGTTGATTACCCGAAACAACAAATAATGAGTAATCAATATGGTGATAAATAAAAGGTGTTTTATTTATACTCAAGGGTTTGGGACCATATAGGATTAGTACTATTCTTGTGTTTCACTTTGCATGTTTTGACTTCTTGAATAATTAATTATTGCAGAATAATCGAATTATTCGAATGGACCACAGTCATTCATATGTTGGAAGTAGGTATGAATGAAGACTATCGTGAATTGGTGTGTGGATTGTCTAAAGTGTATTAAACATAAGCAAGTGTTTGCTGCAACGTTCATGAGTGCTTATGAACATGATTTGAGCATTGGATTAAACCCACGCACACTTGGATCACTTCATGGATTTTATCACGAGTGATTGGTGAGACGATAATATCTTATATTCTTGAAACCGAGATGTGTGAGTTGTATCTTGCGAGTCGGTTAAACATTGATAATATGTAAACGCACCAGTAACTTGGTGTTATAAAACATATTGTTGTGTGTGATTCGGTAAGTGAGTGCAAGCAATCATTGAATCAAAGTTTATCCGTTCCTTTTATCCAAAGTATGATGAAAGCGATATCTGTGGGCCCCTTGATGATTTAGTGATGACACCTAAGCGCTTGGCCAAGCCGGGACTAATTTGATGTGTTTAATTGTAGTCTGCTGTCAGTCGTCATAAATCGGAAGTCGGGAAACAATATAGAGAGAATGATTGAAATCCATATCTCACATCTATACGATATCTAGAATGGAGGAATGCATGATCCCTTATCTAAAGGACGCGTATCTGATAAGATCAGAGTTGACAGCGGCTTTTGAAAGCTACGATTGCGGATCAGGACTTGAAGTCATATGCATAATAGTTATTAGACTTACCCAAGTGGGAGACTGTTGGATTAGTGTCTAAGTCCATAACTATTTTGGTATGTACTTGACCCGATGGTGCATGGTCCTTTTGGGTTGCACTCACCAAAGCAACTTGATAGGATGAATTATGGAGAGAGAGAGGATTCATTATGATTTATTAATATATTATGAGAATAATATATTAAAGGAGAAATCATATTGTTTAATTAATATTAGTTAATAATTAATTAAGAATTAATTTTGTGGCTAAAAGACATTAATTAAACTTAAGGGACTAGAACTGTCAATTGTATGATAGTTGAATATTGGGCTATTGGACTCCATATTAGAGGGGTGGACGGATTCTATGGGGAAACCCATTAGAAATCGTCCTAGGCCTCTAAGGAGGGAGTCCATGGGTTGCTTAGTGCCTAAGCAGTCAAATTAGGGTTTCCTTGTAAGATATCCCTTATAGCCTAACTATTTAAGGATCCCTAGAGCACCAAAAAAGTGGAAAATGGTTTCCTTAGGGTTTCCACACGTTTTAGGGTGGCTCCTCTCTTATCATTCTTCATCCTCTTGCTTTTGGTGTTTGTGAGCCATTAGAGGAGTAACACTTGTGACTCTAAGCTTTCTAAAGCCATTACAAAGGAGGATTTGAGATTGTTATTGCTACATAACAATCAAGGTAAGATCTAAAACCCTTTTCTTATGTTAATATGATTAATTGCATGCTAGATCTAGGGTTTAAAGTCTTGGATGAATTGCATGTACAATAGAGAAACCTAGATCCAAGCATTAGGGTTTGCATGAGCACATAGGATGTTCTTATGCCCAAAACCCAACACCTTTCCCACTTTATGCTCCCAAACACTCCTCATAGCAAACCCTAGCCGTTTTTGAGAGGATCTAAGGCCTTTTGAGTGATTCTTGTGAGTTTTGATCTCAAGGAAGAAGGAAGAGCATAGAAGGATCAAGAGTGGACTGAAGGATTTGAGTTTGGTTCATCATTTGCAGTCTTTGGAAGGTATAAAGTCTGAACCTTGCTCATTCATTTGTTAGATCCCTCTTTGAGGTGATTTAGAGCTTTTATAAGCCACTTTTGGTGGCCAACCATGTTTGCAAACATGGTTGGGGGTTTGGGCTTCTGTATCATGTCATTTTATGAGCCACAAGTCAGATCTAGGTTGCTTTTTGCACCAAGGAAGGCCCCATGCAACAAAAGAACCATTTTAGAGCCTTTTTAGCTCAAATGTCCCATGCATGCACGTAAAGTTTGTAACTTTACGTGCTAGATCGAGTTTAGGGGTCTGGATCTATCATTTTGTTAAGTGTTGTACATCAGAAATCGAAGTTCTTAGTAAGGAATATGATAGACTCGACGAGTCCATTCCTAGACTCGGCGAGTCCAAGGGTTTTGGTCCCATATCAGTAAGGGTCATAAGGACCAGTTGAGTGTGGAGGGGTTTTAGGAGTCCCGGGGAGTGACCCAATGTTCTGGAGTAAGCAAAGTGTTCTGGGTGTTCATGGTACTCGGCGAGTGCATGAACGGAATCGGCGATTCCAAGAAAATCTTCATGGTACTCGGCGAGTTGTTCCTCAACTTGGCGAGTCGAGGACAAAACATGTTCATAAGATGAAGAGTAACTCGACGAGTTGTTCATACAACTCAGCGAGTCAAGACAAGACATGAGTATCAGTTGATGATGAACTCGACGAGTTGTTCATACAACTCGACAAGTCAGATGACGATTCAGTCGGTGTTCATTTGGAAGGAAAACTCATCGATTCATGGCGTAACTCGACGAGTAGAGACGGGTATGAGGTCTGATGGAAGGATAGGGACTCGGCTAGTCGACAAGTCAACTCGACGAGTCAGGTCAACTGGAAGTTGACTTTGACTTTGACTTGGTCAAGCGGTAAAATGGTCATTTTACCCTAAGGGTAGATGTCAGTTTCTGACTAAGCGTTTTGTGGGAATTTTAGCCGGAGGATTTCCAGAGCAGCAGTGGCAGCAGTCAGAGGATTCCCGCACAGTTCAGCAGCTACGATGTGAGTTACCTTCCACTAGGAATGGGTCTAAGGCCACAATGCCGAACCACCATTGAGGAGTATTTAGAAGATAATTGTCTTTGTTATAATTTATCTTGGCCTGGTATGCGTTTGGTTATGAGTTATAGTTGTATGATATGTTGCATGATAGGGATAGTTTCCCTGATAGTGGTCCGTAGGACCAAGGGGTAGGTCAGTACCCGGATATGTCTGTATGTGTGCTTATATATTGCTATTGTATGCTCGTGGTAGGGGGTGGAATAGTCCCTAGTTACCGGTTGAAAGATACCGATGACGATTACCGGTTGAAAGATACCGATGATGATTACCGGTTGAAAGATACCGATGGTATTGTATGGTATGTGGTATGATGGGGGAACTCACTAAGCTTTGTGCTTATGGTTTCAGTTTTTGGTTTCATGTACCTCTTCATCCAAGGGGAAGGAGCCGACGGCGTAGCATGGCATCACACACACACTCACATATGATTTCCGCATGGTGTTTTTTGGGATTGTACTCTGCTATGACATTTGTTCATGGTTGTGGGTTTCAAATATTATACATGGTTTTGAGATGATGTGTTTTTACAATATTTTCTAAAGAATGTTTATGAATTAATTAATCAAAAATGAAATTTTTGGGCTTGAATTTTTGGATGTTACAAGTTGGTATCAGAGCCCTGGTTTGAGGGATTTGGACACGCCCTCGGGGGTGTCTGGACTCAAACTAAGGGGCTAAAGGATTTTTAGAATAAAATGGTTTTCTAAAAATCTAAGCAAAAGGATTTTACGAAAGACAAGGTGTGTGATGCATGCGACTGGTCGGGCTCAAGTAAGTTTTCCCCAAGATACCCATACATGTTATGTTATGCTATATGGTTTGATTTAGAATTGAATGCTAGAATAGGACTAAGGATCTAGGAAGATGCCTTATGTGCCTAATATATGACTTTGATAATTGCATGCTACTTAGGGCTAAGGATCTAGGAGGATGCCTTATATGCCTATTGTATGAGTTGTATGCTAGGGCTGTTTAGTCAGCAGTAGGATAGCCTATATAGGTTATGCCTGATTTGGTTACTCGATGCACGAATGCTGCTTGCTTTGTGCTATAGGGGTTCTGGCTATTTCCAACTAACTAAGGAGCGGATATGTAACAGTACCTGCAAGTTAGTTATGGGGAAATGGTAGGGGCTCCTGTGCAACTGATGGCAGAGAGTAGGTCGGAGAGTGCCCTAGGGAAGCCTAGGATGAGGTTAGTGGAAAGGGGTATCGGTAAAGGGACCTGGTGAAGTCGAAGCAATCCTTGAGGAAAGCACGGGTAGATGTGGAAGGTAGTATGGGCCCGTACTAATGAAAGCAGTGGACCCGTACTCGAATCAAGGAGGGCCTAGATGAAATCAGAAACCTTGGGAGTGTGTTAGATCTCTTGAGTATATGTATGATCCTGATGTTTATGCGTGTGTTTTCAGTATAGTGACCACACGACTTGGATCAGGTGGTTTCGGATCAGGATCGGGCTCGGGTTTGGGATCCAAGCAGGTTGATGACGGGCTACGCGAGTTCATCGCGCCTGAGATCACGAGAGGCATCCTTGAGTCGACCCCTATCATCTTCGGGTCAATCAAGGAAGGGATTGTTCACCTGATGGAGGATCGTCTTTGATCATTTAGGAGTGATAAGGCGTCTAGCCAGATGGGTATGCGCACACTCCTTTAAGGACTTTCGTGGGAGTGGTGCGCCGGATTTCAATGGGGTGAAAGACCCCATTGCTGCTAGGAGTTGGATCGCAGACATTGAGTCTACGCAGCTGACGAGCTTCTGCCTAGAGGGGTCGAAGGTGAAATATGCATCCGGATGCTTGCGAGACAAGGCTAGGGATTGGTGGGAGTCTGTTGGCGACTCATTGGGAGCCTCGGCTGTTGAGGCTATGACTTGGTCAGATTTTGTGACCAGATTCACGGTGGAGTTTGCCCCAGCTATGGAGCTTCAGTGGCTGGCCAGGGAGTTTGGGGATATAAGGCAGACTACAGAGATTGTGGCGAAGATCACCGCCAAGTTCCAGGAGAGGGCATTGCTGGTGCCCCAGTATGCGGGTGATGAGGATATGAGGAGGACCCGCTACCACGACATGCTACGAGCTGACATTCGGGAGCATGTTAGTTTTTCGGCTTGCCCTACCTTGGATTCCATGATTGCCAGGGGTAGGGAGAGGGAGATTGATCTGGAGCACGTCCAGAAGAGGAAGGCAGTGGAGGGGCTGACGACTGGGGCTTCGGGGAAGAAGCCCAAGGGATCTGATGGTAGGCAGAAAGGCCAGACAGGACGGGACCGCTGTGGGAGATGCGGTCGATCACACAAGGGAGCTTGTCGCACTACGTCGGGTTCGGGCTGCTATAAGTGTGGTAAGGTGGGACATTTTGGCAGGGATTGTACTGCCCCCGCCCCTGCGGTACAGATGACAGACCTGACTTGCTTCCATTGCAATTATAGGGGCCACAAAAGGTTCAATTGCCCGAGATTGATAGCAGCGTTAGCGGCAGTGCTAGCGGCAGCGCCGATCTCAGCGATGGTGTGGGTTACAGATGGCCGGAAGGTCAAAGCAGAGGTTCCAGTGGTACGAAGTCGAGCATTTCAACTGACAGCCGAGGAGGCACGCGCTGCACCCGATGTGATGACGGGTATGATTCTTTCCCTCCGATCTTTTTCTTGTTGTGATTGTGTTATTGATATGTGCTCTGTTTATGATCGTTCCATGTGAACGGCATCCCGGTTCTGGTTTTGTTTGACTCGGGCGCTACCCGATCATTTGTGTCTCTTGCGCTTAGCAAGAGATTTTCCGAGTCTTCGGGCATGTTGGATTGCCCTCTAGAGGTAGAGATTGCCGACGAGCGTTCGGTGCGGGCATCAACGGTATTTTGAGATTGTGTGCTAAGGTTATTTAAGGAGCGCTACTTGGTAGACCTGGTTCCCATTCGATTGCGTGGGAAAAAGGTGATTATAGGCATGGATTGGCTCAACCCTAATGGGGCAGTGATCGACTGCACGCAGTAGTTGGTGCGGGTCAGGACCCCAAGTGGGGAAGAGCTGGTGATTCAGGGCAAGAGGCCAGAACGAGGACCAGCTTTATGTTCAGCAGCGAGAGCTAGGCGTTACCTTCAGCAGGGTTGCGCAGGTTATGTCGCGTAAGTTATGGATACCCGGGAAACGGGTAGGGCGACGGTGGACGATGTACCTGTGGTACGAGAGTTTGCGGATGTATTCCCCGAGGAGTTGCCTGGGATACCTCCAAAGTGAAAGGTAGAATTAAGGATCGACCTAGTTCTTGGTGCGACTCCAATAGCCAATGCACCGTATCGGTTGGCTCCTCCTGAGATGCAGGAGTTGTCTACGCAGCTGCAGGAGCTGTTAGACAATGGTTTAATTAGACTGAGCAGTTCACCCTGGGGAGCCCCGATTCTGTTTGTGAGAAAGAAGGACGGGTCGCATTGGATGTGTATAGATTATCGGGAGCTGAACAAGGTAACGATGAAGAACCGTTACCCACTTCCGAGGATTGGTGACCTCTTTGACCAGCTTCAGGGAGCATCTTGGTTCTCCAAGATTGATTTGTGTTCAGGGTATCATCAGATGAGGGTCAGAGAGGAGGATGTGCAGAAGACCGTGTTTCGGACGCTTTATGGCCACTATGAGTTTATGGTGATGGCTTTCAGGCTCACCAATGCTCCTGCCGCGTTCATGGATCTCATGAACCACGTGTGTAGACCGATGTTGGATCGGTCTATGATAGTATTTATTGATGACATCTTGGTTTACTCCAAGACGCGAGAGCAGCATGAGGAGCATCTGCGGGAGGTTCTAGAGACTTTGAGGAGGGAGAACTTGTGTGATAAGTTCTCCAAGTGTGAGTTCTAGTTGTGCGAGGTGTAGTTTCTTAGGCACCTTGTCAACCAGAACAGGATTTCGGTAGATCCGGACAAGGTAGAGGTTGTGATGAATTGGGAGGTTCCTAGGACTCCATCTGAGATTCGGATCATTCTAGGATTGGCAGGCTACTATTGGAGATTCATTCAGGAGTTCTCCAAGATAGCAGTCCCGCTCACCCAACTGACTCAGAAGTCGGTGGTGTATCGTCGGGGGCCTAAACAGAAGGCCGCATTTGAGAAGCTGAGACAGAGATTGTGCGAGGCGCCAATTTTAGCCCTACTAGAGGGCATGGAGGATTTTGTTGTGTACTGCGATGCATCCATCGTAGGATTGGGCGCGGTATTGATACGGAGAGGGCATGTCATCGCCTACACGTCGAGGCAGCTGAAGCCTCACGAGGCGAACTACCCGACGCATGATTTGGAGTTGGGAGCTGTTGTGTTCGCCCTAAAGATTTGGCGTCATTACCTCTATGGGGTTCGTTGTAAGATTTACATGGACCACAAGAGTTTGAGGTATCTTATGGACCAGCCAAATTTGAATATGAGGCAGCGTCGATGGCTTGACGTGGTGAAGGATTACGATTATGAGATCGTCTACCATCCAGGGAAGGCCAATATCATGGCCGATGCGCTTAGCCACAAGGCAGTGCCGATCAAGGATATCTGTCTAAGGATGACAGTGGTGAATCCGCTTCTGGAGCGGATTCGGGAGGCTTAGCAGGAGGCTATGAAGGAGGAACATCGGAAGAGTTAGCAGATTGTGGGGTAGGTTTCCTCCTTCGACTATGACAGCTGAGGGTTATTGACTCTTCACTGTAGGGTGTGGGTCCCTTATCATGGAGGTGTGCGCCAGGTCCTGATGGAGGAGACACACAAATCCTGATTCTCCATTCATCCCGGGGCAACGAAGATGTATAGGGATCTTCGTCTGGACTATTAGTGACCCAGCATGAAGCGGGAGGTGGCATGGTACGTGGAGCAGTGCTCGACCTGCAGGAAAGTCAAGGCCGAGCATCAGAGACCTCATGGAAAGATGCAGCCGTTGGATATCCCGCTGTGGAAATGGGAGGATATTACGATGGATATTATCGTGAAGATTCCCAGGACCGCACGGGGGATGGATTCGATATAGGTCATCGTGGATCGATTGACCAAAAGCACCCACTTTATTCCGATTCAGGAGAGAATCTCGGCCGAGAAATTGCTCGATATCTATCTCAGGGAGGTGGTGGCACGGCACGGAGTGCCGGTTTCGGTGATTTCGGACAGAGACGTGCGGTTTACTTCCAGGTTTTTGAAGAGGTTTCATGACGAGTTGGGTACTCGTCTGCATTTTAGCACCGCCTTTCACCCACAGACGGATGGCCAGAGCGAGCGGACCATCCAGACTCTAGATGATATGTTGCGGGCATGTGTTTTAGATTTTGGGGGTAGTTAGGATACCTACCTCCCGTTGGCGGAATTCTCGTATAATAACAGCTATCATGCGAGCATTGACTGTCCTCCCTTCGAGATGTTATATGGGAGGAGGTGCAGGACCCCGATATGTTGGGGCGAGGTAGGCTAGAGAGTCATGGGGAGCATCGAAGTAGTGCTCAAGACGACGGAGAAGATTTAGCAGGTCCGGAGCAAGCTTTAGACTACTCAGAGTCGGCAGAAAAGTTATGCCGATAAGCGCCGATCAGACCTGGAATTCCAGGTTGGGGATATGGTTCTCCTAAAGGTGTCGCCATGGAACGGCGTCATCTGATTCAGGAAATGGGGCAAGTTCGGCCCAAGGTATATCAAACCGTTCAGGGTTGTAGCCCGGGTGGGCAAGGTGGCATACCGGCTGGATCTACCAGCCGAGCTTAGTCAGATCCACAACACTTTCCACATCTCTCAGCTGCAGAAGTGCCTAGTGGACGATACGGCAGTGGTACCCTTGGAGGACATTCAGGTTGATGGCAGCCTGAATTACATAGAGCGGCCTGTGGCGATCGTTGACTGGAAGTCGAAGGATCTGAGGAACAAAAGAGTAGAACTTGTGAAGATGCAGTGGCAACACCAGAAAGGGTCGGAGTGGACTTGGGAGCCGGTGGATGATATGATGGAGAACTACCCCGAGCTGTTTTAGGATCGAATGGCAGACTTCGAGGAGGAAGTCTAAAATAAGTGGGGGAGATTTGTAGCACCTGGTTCTTGGTATGTATTTTGTTATTAAATCTTCCTTTATTTTTGCATTTTTGGCATTTGACTCGGCGAGTCGAAGGACTGACTAGCCGAGTAGAAGCGGGATGAGGCACGTGGTTTAAGTTGCGGACTCGGCGAGTCGAGTCCCGGACTTGGCGAGTAGCCGTTGTTTGGACAAAAACCCTAATCCAAGGGTTTTCACCCTATTTAAACAACCTTATGCAGCCTCCTTTCCCCCTTTATGCTCCCCAACACTCCTCATAACAAACCCTAGCGTTTTTTGACAGGATCTAAGGCCTTTTGAGTGATTCTTGTGAGTTTTGATCTCAAGGAAGAAGGAAGAGCATAGAAGGATCAAGAGGGGACTGAAGGATTCGAGTTTGGTTCATCATTTGCAGTCTTTGGAAGGTATAAAGTTTGAACCTTGCTCATTCATTTGTTAGATCCCTCTTTGAGGTGATTTAGGGCTTTTATAAACCATTTTTGGTGGCCAACCATGTTTGCAAACATGGTTGGGGGTTTGGGCTTCTATATCATGTCATTTTATGAGCCACAACTCAGATCTAGGTTGCTTTTTGCACCAAGGAAGGCCCCATGCAACAAAAGAACCATTTTAGAGCCTTTTTAGCTCAAATGTCCCATGCATACACGTAAAGTTTGTAACTTTACGTGCTATATCGAGTTTAGGGGTCTGGATCTATCATTTGGTTAAGTGTTGTACATCAATAATCGAAGTTCTTAGCAAGGAATGTGATAGACTCGGCGAGTCCACTCCTGGACTCGGCGAGTCCAAGGGTTTTGGTCCTATATCAGTAAGGGTCATAAGGACCAGTTGAGTGTGGAGGGGTTTTAGGAGTCCCGGGGAGTAACTCAACGTTCTGGACTAAGCAAAGTGTTCTGGGAGTTCATGGTACTCGGCGAGTTCATGAATGGACTCGGGGAGTCCAAGACAATCTTCATGGTACTCGGCGAGTTGTTCATTAACTTGGAGAGTCGAGGACAGAACGTGTTCATAAGATGAAGAGTAACTCGGCGAATTGTTCATATAACTCGGCAAGTCAAGACAGGACATGAGTATCAGTTGATGATGAACTCGACGAGTTGTTCATACAACTCAGCTAGTTGTGTAACGCCCGCAGATCCAGGCTAGTCAATTTAGAGGCAATAGGGGTCGAAAATGACTTTTCGACAAAAGATTATTTAGATTAAATAATTTGAACTAAGTTGTAGTATATTTCACAAGGTTTCCGTACATATAAAGAACGCCGAAATCCGAGTTATAACGAAGGAGTTATGACCCGTCGAAGTTTCGCGACGGAACCGGCACGGCACCGAGAAACGTAAATAGTGAATTTATGATAGAGCGAAATTTAGCCTTGGTGCTCTAAACAAAAGTCGTAGAACATGTTAAATTAAGAACTTCGATAAAAAGAACGCCCAAATCTGACTTCGTATGAAGAAGTTATGATATTTCGAAGTTTCGGATTAGCAAGGTACAGCCCGAAATTCGAATATTAGATCGAGCGATTTTTAGCCGACACAACCTGAACGAAAATCGAAGATCTCATTAAGAGTAGCGTAACGAGAAAAAGATGGGCAAAAACGGACGTCGGATGAAGAAGTGATGAGGATTTAATGGACCAATCCTGTCCCGGTCTGTTAATAATATAAAATTTAAAATTGAATCAAAATTAGCCGACGGAGTCTAAACGAAAATTATAGAGTACATTCCCACCTTTGCGTGGATATAAAGAACGTCGAAAACGGAGCTTGTATGCGAAAGTTACGAATTTTTAAAGTTTAAACTCGAATTTGCGTAGCTGTTGCTAGATGCGATGACGTGGCCAAATCTCAGCTGTCGCTTGCTGAGCATGGTCTCGCTTCGGATGATGACACCTGGTGTGAAGGTTACGCCCAGCGTAGCCGAGGAGTGCCTCGCGTACAAGGTACGCCCTGCGTGCGAGCAAGGAATGCCGCACGTAGTCAATTTGCTTGGTCCGAGAAGAAGCCACGTCGCTCCACCGAGGTCTCGCCATCTGGCAGCTCTATCCGAATTACGCCCCGCGTAAGGTCCTCGGTACGCCCAGCGTACTCCGAGGCTGCGGTCTATAAAAGGGGGGCGAAGCCGCTCGGATTTCTCACACCTTCCACCACAACTTTCTCTCTCTACTTTCTATCACTACCCCCTAACCCCCTCCTAAGCCTAGGTAAACCCCCTAGCACCCTAAGGAAGCCCCGAGGCTCTCGGAGTCCCGAGAAAAAAGATCTTTCGATTTCGAAACGCTACTCCAAATTAAGTTCCGGTTTTCGATAAAATTCGCTGTAAGTGAGCTACGCTTACGCAATTTTTAATATAGCTTTCGAATACTTATAGAAATGTTATTAGGTCCTTAAAATAATTATTTGGGCTATTATTATGAGTTATATTGAGTGTTATTTAACGCTTATATAATAATAATAATAGTCAGACTATTAATTTGTCGTGGTTATCGTTAGACTAAACCCTAGTGGTATTGATACTAGGTTTTATCGAAGGAAATTGTTTTGAGAGTATCGAAGCGCTGTCTGAGTGCTGAGTCACCACCTTTCAGGTGAGTGCATAGTTACTTTCAGCTTAGACATAGATATGAAGTATTATATATAAACTACGTGCTATGTGTGCATATTATCTGAATACGTGCTATCTATGCTGGATGAACATTGTTATACATGTTTTCAATGATTTGAACTGTATATGTATTTTATATCTACAAAATGTGTTGGGTAAAACATGGGTAGATGAAATAGTTGTTTTGTGATAACACGATGGAAGACATCAATGTTGTCAGTGATCCACTCATCTAGTGGAGTATAGATGATGACCATGGGCGATACTAGACGGTCCGGTGGAACGCTAGCAGGCTCGTAACCTGTAGGTGTTTTTGAACTAGGTGCTCATTAGGTATTTTGAACTGAGTGTGTTCACTAGGTATCTTTGAACTAAGTGTGTTCACTACGTATCTTTGAACTGAGTGTGCTCACTAGGTATTTTGAACTAAGTGTGTTCACTAGTTACTTTTGAACTAAGTGTTTACCAGATGTTTTGGACTACGTGTTGACTAGTTGTAATCTATAAGCTTTGGTAACGATGGACTTTGTGCCGATTCCTTAGGATAATCCTTAGGAATGAATGAACGAGAAATAGCTAATTCTTAGGGTAGATCCTTAAGAGTAAAGAAGATAATGGGGATGGGTAATTGGGTTTAGTTGCTTGATTGTTTAAACATAATAATTATATTATTGTGGGTTGAAAACCCTATGTACTCACCAAGTTTCCCAACCTGACCCACTCAGTTTATTTATATCACAGGTGTTGATATGAAGTTACATTACATTGAGAGATTTAAAGAGATGTAGATCACTAGTGTAAATAAATGTAAGTTCTGTTTATGCTTATGTTTCTGTATTAACGATGACACCCCAAACATTTTAAAATGAATAAAATACGTTTTTTCGAAAATGTTTTAATAACGCATTTATCATGTTTTTCTGGGGACAAATTCCGCAACATTTTTATTAAAAGAAGTACTCTGATTTTTATAAAGCATAAACAAAATCGATCTTTTCTGGTCGTAAAAAGGGGGATGTCACAAGTCGGATGAGGATTCGGTCGGTGTTCATTTGGAAGGAAAACTCGTCGAGTCATGGCTATTTTACCCTAAGGGTAGATGTCAGTTTCTGACTAAGCGTTTTGTGGGAATTTTAGCCGGAGGATTTCCGGAGCAACAGTGGCAGCAGTCAGAGGATTCCTGCACAGTTCAGCAGCTACGAGGTGAGTTACCTTCCAGTAGGGGTGGGTCTAAGGTCACAATGCCGGCCCACCATTGAGGAGTATTTAGAAGATAATTGTCTTTGTTATAATTTATCTTGGCCTGGTATGTGTTTGGTTATGAGTTATAGTTGTATGATATGTTGCATGATATGGATAGTTTCCCTAATAGTGGTTCGTAGGACCAAGGGGTAGGTCAGTACCCGGATATATTTCTATGTGTGCTTATATCTTGCTGATGAGATTAATAATTTAATCTTGAAGATCGATTAGATCTTAAACAGGTAAATAAATACTAAACAGCAAGAACACGAAAATAAAGAACAAGTCAAGAATAAATCAAACGAGTCGAATGATTAAAACAAAACCCTCAGAAGAGCTCGATTAAGAACATCAACTGTAGAGGATTAGTAGGTTTACAAGAACGATCAAAGAAATCTGTAATTCTCTCGTAATACCCTGGATCGTTAACCTAATATGCATGCAAGCATATACTTATACAATAAACATAACAGGCTCTCGGTTGGACAGGCCCAAACCGGAGTACAAAATAATTGGACTAAAAGCCGAGCCCAATGATGCAATCCTCTAGCGATTCTTCAACCCAACAATCTCCCCCTTTGCGTCAATTAGAGCAAGATCTTCACTTGTTACTTGGGCCAGCAGCGGAGGCGGGTACCTTCTTCTTCACGGTGTTAAACAGACGAGAGATAAGAGCCAGTATCGTCTGCCTAAACCTGATGTACCAATGGATCATGTCATTGAAGTACTTAACATCATCCGCTGCATTCTCTTTACACCTTCGGATGATCGATAACACATGCTCTAGACAAGCAGTGGTGTAAAGATGTTTGTCAGCTAAAGCAAAGATACATTTCTGTCCTTCTGCTCTAGTGAACATGACCGAATTATGTCTTGGGTCGATCTTGCCCATCTTCATTTGATTGAGATCACTGGCCAATCCCACAGGAGCTATCTTCGGTTTCTTCTTGAAGGTGGTGGCTACCTCCTGATCCATAAGGGCTACCTCCATGATGTAACAGACTAACATCCTTTTGTGATGGTCTATAATAGGACCATATTCGGCTTCATTCGTCAAAAGGATAGTATGCAAGACAATCCAATCATGAGGATTTAAGTTCGGTAGATCTGCCAGGGATATATGATGTTCAGTTCTTGCAGACCCTCGAATCACCTTGAACCGAACATTAGTGAATCTTCCTTCGGTGTAAGGCTTCAATACCCGAATGTTCACTATCTTCTGGGCACTCCATGTTAAATACTGAGGACGAGCAGCCTTCAGATAGAATTCGATCAGCTCCCTATCCACCTCAGAGTTCGGATGAGGGACTTCAAAAATATTTGAGAAGGCGTGGAAGATAAATGCCTTTCGAGTCAACGGCATGTCGAACTGCGAATCAACGGAATTATAGCAGTCGAACGAGATCACCGACTCGAGCCATAGGATGCTGGGAGTATCTATGGCCTCCTTAATCATTCGCTCCCGAGTCCATGCAGGGAAGAGAGTCTTCCTGCTCTCGAGCAGATCGTGGGCTTCCTTCTGCTTGCGTTCGGCTTCTTCAGCCTCTCGCGCCACATGATTAACATCATCATCAACATTGCGACTGTTTTTGCGTTTCAACATGTCAGCCATGGTTTCATCATCTTCATCTTCATCTTCTTCCTCAGCTATGTGTTTCCCTTTATCCTTCACACCCGAACCCGAAGCTTGACCAGTCGGAGGTAGTTCGGTTGTGTGAGTAGCTTTGGAGGAAGGAGGTGGTTTCGATCCGAACTTCTTCTCTTCTCCCCCTTGTTTCGGAGTGGACACGAAACTAGGTAAACCTTCGATTTTGCTGAGAAGGTCCAAGGCAGGAGCAAGTTTTTCAGCAAGGGTTCGCCTCACCGAATAGTTTAGAATCGGATCGTGTGCTTCTAGGATGTTAGATAGGGCAGCGTGTACATCCGAAACACATGTCTTGATAACCTCCCATTCGGATCGAAGAGCTTCAAGTTGTTGCAGTGAAGTTGAAAGTTGAGTGCTCTTGACCTTTAGGGCGGTGGTTTTGCTTGCTAGAACGTCCATCAATGAGTTTTCAGCTGCGAGATCCTCCTGAAGCTTAGCGAGGCGCTTATCGATGGAGGCACGAAGGGCCGAGTTGTCGTCGCTTATGGTTTGGCGAAGAGTAGCGAACGATGTCAACTCCGTTGAGATGAACTTTGCCAATTGCTGAACAATCGGTTCCAAAGTTGTCTTGGTGGCGTCAGCGCTTTCCTGTAAGGACTTCAACAGGATAGAAGCGTCTGAGAATAGTTTATCGACTTTTGCGGTCGCAGCCTCACAGGCTTTTGTGGAGGCGACTATGGCGGCTAAGGCTGAAGCTACAGAATCATGCTGAGCCCTGGAGAAGGCATCAACAATCTTCTGAAGAGCGGCTTCAGAGAGAGATGACTGGTGGTTAGAAGATGAAGCGAGAAGTAAGTCAAACTTCTCGTTGAGCTCCTTAAGATGCTTCTTTGTCACTGGAGCATCATCCTCCTCGTCACTCTGAACCTGAAACGGACTAAAGTAGACCGAATCGAAGGTCATGTTGTCTCCGCCAAGAAACGGGTTATCTCCATCAGAGGCATGATCTGGAGATGATGGAGGTGGTGAAGCTGGGGGTGTGGTGGTTTGGGTAGGTTCAGGGTGAGTGTGCGGTGGGGTAGTTTCGGGTGGTGGTTGAGTGTGGGTAGGTTCGGTTGGATGCTGGGTTTCGGGTTGTGGTGGTTCAGTTATGGGTGGGGTTTCGGTTGCATCGGTATGAACCCCCGTATCAGATACGTTGGTTGTAACCTTTGCAGTTGTTGTTGTAGTTGTATCAATGAAAATGGGTGGTGGTATAGGGAAAGAGGTTGGAGGAATAGTGGTAGTGGGGGTTATGGTGGGAATGGAAGTAGGGATTGTTTGAGTAGGTGAAGGAACTGGTGAGTTGTGGATTTCCATGTCTGGAGTAGGAGATCGGGGTGGGGTGTTGCCTCGTTGAGGGGTTTCGCCTCCTTGAGAGCCGTCCGAATCCGAACGCTCATCTTCTGAGTCACTCGAAGAGGAAGGGATTACAAGCTTTCGCTTTGGTTGAGTCTTCCTCCTCTTCGGCTGCGGAGACTGAGCAGGTTTCGTTTGTTTCCTCTTTTTGGGAGAAGGGCCTTTAGGAGCTTTGGTCACTTGCTTCCCTTTTTCCGCCTTTTTGCCACTGTTCACCGGTTTGTCAGCATCGTGGATGGACTTTAGCATTTCCGGTGTGAGTTCCCTTGGCCCTGACTGTTTGAACTCCTTGATCGTCCTGATGATCCTGCTGTCAGAAGGAACATCACCATACATTGTCTCCGGAATAGAGCCAATGAAGGAAAACTTGGATGCATCAGAGACGATGATCTTCGTGGTATGAAACGTACTGATCGAAGACATCGATGCACCTGCAGGAGTGGGAACGTCGAACTTATCCATTGCCCACTTTGTAATAAGAGTCCAGAACCGGGCATATGACACCTTAGAATGTCGTGATGAAGAAGAAAGGATCTGGATGAGTTGTTGCCAGAGGACCAACCCAAAATCTAAGTTGACTCCGTTGTAAACTGCATACATGATCGACAAGAAAAGTCGACTAGCACCGTCGGATCCTGAGCTCCGTTCCGACAAGCCCTTGAAGAGGACTATAAACATGTCGTTCCACTGCGGCGGCAAGCAGGATTTCTTGAACTTGGCGACGGAGATGAGCACCTCCGTGTACCCCATATTGTAGAACATGCTGTAAAGATGGCCCACCGGAATCGTCTCCAGATTGATTCTCTAAGAATCAGCGGCAAATCCTAGCAGAGTGCAGAATCGCTGCCTTGAAATCGAGGTATTGTGATCAGCAACCTCAAAGAACACCCGCTCGACTGCTTTGTCGTAATAAGCAGTCGCATACACCTGCGAGAGCATCGCCATGGGCACAGACTCAACCCGTGATAGTGCAGGAGCGATTTGCGAGTACTTCAAGCACTCGATGATCGGAAACATGTAAGAATCATACGCCTGCGGTGTGAGGTCAATCACCAAGCACCGTTGAGGACGAATGGGAAGAATGTGTGAGGTGGCGTGGACGGATGATGATTCTGCCATTGTCGAAAGTAGAAGAAGATGAACAGTAAAGCTTTTTTGAGTTTTTGCTCTCTTGTAAATTTGAAGCAGTAAAGAGGTAAATGGAAGTATTGACTGCCTTTTATAGTGGGTGAAAGGAGAGAGAAAAATCGTTTCAAATCTTCTATGGAAATACGAAAAGGTTTCCCGGAATGACAGATGCGTGACAGTTAAGGCATGCGATGATCACGTAGGAGAGAGAGTGTGAGATTCCTAGGATCACGCCGCCCAACAAGCGCCGTTTCAGAATAAGCCGTTTCACATTCTCACGCGCCTTTAAGTGCCAGAGAGAAGTTGCTTGAAATCCTCACACGCGTCCACTATGTCAGGAAAAGGATGGGCGTTTCAATTTCACACGCGCCCCTTTTTACTTTTACCACCGGTTGAAATTCAATCCTTTTATTTCCCGCCTGAGTCATCACCCTTTCGTCTTATTTTGTAAATCGCATCTTTTGAATAAATTGCCCACAAGGATGATTTTTGACCACATCTTGATAATTAACCACCAAAGCAGTAATACAGCCTGTAATAATTAGTAACGGAATTTTGGAAAATCAAAGATTTTCGTGCTAAGAGTGTAAAAAAAATAAAAGAAATAAAGCAACTCTTTGTGGGAATAAATGTGATGTCAATAATGACACGAAACAAATGATCCCGGGCACGAATCTCTTCCTTCAAGGTCAAGAGAGACCATAAAGTGTTAATGTGGATTCCCGTTGAATTACGATCAAACACTTATTAATAAATGTTGAAAGGCTTCTTTTAATTAGGCTAATTCAGGGTGGCTTTTGCTTTGATGCAACAATTCTAATCTTGAAATAAGAAAGAAAGTGATCAAAGTACTTGTGAGACCGGTGTAGTCTGTTGAACAAGTAGGTAGGAATTAATTTTAAATTGGCTTGGAAAATATAAAATCTCAAAAAAATTAAAAACTGGATCCCAAGGGTAGAAATGTTATGGTGTTTAACAATTTCATAGGAATCACACAAAATAAAAGTTGAGATTTCATGAAGGTACATTCGTCAATTCTTTGGTGAAAACTTGAGCAAATTAATTGTTCACCGTCAAGTCAGATTTGGTGTTGAATTTTGGGTTTCACTCAGCTCGTAGTGGCACGAAACTAAGATCATAAACACAGTTGTTGTGTAACCATAAACCTCAGTGGTAATTTCTGAGAGTCTCAAGGGTTACGTGGATGAAATGAATGTAATGGACAAATGTAATGGAGATAGTGTAAGAAAATAAAGTACCTCAGCTGCAAAAAGAAGGACCAAGCAGAAAACTCTTATCTCATGTGAGAAGAGAGTGAGGTAGCTCATGATTAGAATAAATGTGGTAGCCTAATTGGGAAGACAAGGTTTGTTTATACCAAGTCAATAAGGCGATTATTCAAAATCTTATGAGGCTTGGGACACATACAGCAGCATGCTTCTAGGGACACTTAAGTAATCCAACAATTATATCCCCATAAACGAACGAGCACAAGTGAAGTTTAAAAGAGAAAAAATATTTTTGAAGTTTTTGAAGTAGATAATAAAAAAATAAAAGAAGAAAAATTAAAAGAAAAAATACAAGGGAAAAAGTAAGCAAAGAAAATAAGACCCAAAAAAAATTTTGGAAAACTTTGAAAAACTGAACCCGAGCGTTCGGTTGATTTCGGTTGAAGAAAATTTTGAGAAACCGAACTCGAGCGTTCGGTTGATTTCGGTGGAAGAAAATTTTGAAAAACCGAACCCGAGCGTTCGGTTGGTTTCGGTTTAAGAAAATTTTGAAAAACCGAACCCAAGCGTTCGGTTCGTTTCGGTTTAAGAAAATTTTGAAAAACCGAACCCGAACCTTCGGTAGGTTTCGGTTTTGGAAATTTTTTGAAAACCAATGAATTGAGACATGCAATCTGACTATACTTTTGACAATAAGATAAACAACTTTGTACAAGTAATATACAACCAAGAAAACTACCTTTGTAGTGATGAGCGAGGCAGATTATGTAACCGAACCTGAACGTTCGGTCAAGTTCACTTCTTACGTTTGAGGTTGAGAGGTAGTTTGAGGTACTGATTCTGATTCCATCATACCTAGCCCTTGTAAAATTTTGTTGAATGATGCTTCAGGAAGAGCTTTGGTAAAGACGTCACTCAGTTGATCAGTGGTTCTGACAAAGTGAACTTCGACGTTTCCATCTTCTACGTGATCTTTGATGAAGTGATACCTCAGTGCTATGTGTTTGGTTTTAGAGTGTTGCACTGGGTTATGACAGATCCTAATTGCACTTTCAGAGTCACAATATAGTGGGATCTTCTTCATATTGAGTCCATAGTCTCGAAGTTGACTCTGGATCCAAATCACTTGGGAGGTGCAGGATGCAGCGGCTATGTATTCCGCTTCGGCAGTAGACAACGACACGCACGTTTGTTTCTTGGATTGCCAGCTAACCAACTTCCCGTCAAGGAATTGACAGCCACCAGTGGTGCTTTTTCTGTCGAGTCCACGTCCTCCAAGGTCAGCATCTGAATAGGCTTGAACGAAGAAGCCTGAGTTGGAAGGATACCATAGACCTAAGGAGGTGGTTCGCTTGAGATAGCGTAAGATGTTCTTCACTGCAAGCATGTGAGGTTCGTGTGGGTTTGCCTGAAATCGAGCACAATAACATACATAAAACATGATGTCAAGCCTGCTAGCAGTAAGATACATTAGTGAGCCAATCATTTGACGATAGAGCGTGATATCAGCAGCCGGTTTGTCTAGAGATGGAGTTAGCTTGGTGCCGAATGTCATTGGGACTTTGACTTTGGAGTCTCCCATCATACCAAACTTTGCTAGGAGAGTCTTCGTGTAAGCTTCCTGATTGATAAAGATGCCTTCGGGTCCCTGTCTAATATGTAAACCAAGGAAAAAGTTAATAGGACCCATTGAGCTCATTTCAAATTTAGTCTCCATCAGCTTTCTGAATTCAGCTGTTAGGCTGAGATTCGTAGAGCCAAAGATGATGTCATCGACATAAATTTGAACTAACATAAGGTGGTTACCTTCCTTTTTGCGAAAGAAGGTTGGGTCAACCGAACCTTGTTTGAATTTAGACATCTTTAAGAATTTAGTTAGCGTTTCATACCAGGCTCTCGGAGCTTGTTTGAGACCATACACAGCTTTATCCAGAATGTAGCAATGATTTGGGTATGTTTCATTCACGAACCCAGGAGGTTGCTCCACATATACGGTTTCTTCGAGTTCTCCATTAAGAAATGCACACTTGACGTCCATTTGGAAAACTTCAAAGTTTTTGTGGGCAGCGTAAGCAAGAAATATTCTAACTGATTCCAGCCTAGCTACGGGAGCGAAAGTCTCTTCATAATCAATTCCTTCCTCCTGACAATATCCCTTTACGACCAGACGAGCTTTGTTCCTTATAACATTCCCTTCCTTGTCCATTTTATTCCTAAAGACCCATTTGAGACCAACAACCGAGGCATCTGGAGGAGTTGGAATGAGGCGCCAGACTTTGTTCCTTTCAAATTCGTTCAGTTCGTCTTGCATTGCTTGAACCCAATCAGAGTGATCGAGTGCAGTGTTAACTGTCTTCGGTTCAACTTTTGATACGAATGAGTTAAACATACAAAACTCAACCTTTGAAAATAAGGATGTCTGTTTTGCCTTCAGTTGTGATCGGGTCAGAACCTTTTCGGAGACATCACCAACCACTTGAGAGATAGGATGATCTCTGGTCCATTTGGTGAGAGGAGGGTAGTTTGGATCAAAGGTGGGGTCTAGTTCAGCGTTGATCATTTCTTCTGGCTTAGATTGGCTTTCATAGTCGAGCGTCATATCACCATGCTCCCCCTTGGTTGATGAGCTATGAGAAACTTGAGGTTCAGAGGTTTCTTGTGGTGCTGGACTTTCAGGCGTTGATGCATCTTCGGTTGAAGAAGCACATTCGGTTGCAGTTGGACTTTCGGTAGCAGTAGTAGTGCTTGGCTCCCCCTCAACATGTGAGCTTGGCTCCCCCTCGACTGAAGCATCATGGTATGGAGGTTCATAAGAATTTGATCCTCCTTCATTCATTCTCCTAGCAGCTTCTTCGACAATTTGCTTTATGTGGTCTACCTTGTTGTCTGCTGCACCGGCTTCTGAGAGAGTAGCTTTCTCTGGTTCGTCAAAGAGCTCCAGAATTTTCTCGTATAGATTAGCGATCGAGACTGTGACTTGGCCAGTTTGAGGAAAGATGTCCCCAGCTGTGTCTTCTTTGGCCTGTAGCTTTTTGACATAGCTATCGTCAAAAGTCACGTAATAGGTCTCTTCGATTTTTCTCGAATGCTTGTTTAGGACTCGGTATGCTTTGGAAGTGAGAGAATAACCCAGAAAGATTCCTTCGTCGGCTTTGACATCGAACTTGTTGCGGTGTTCTTTAGAGTTAAAGATCAAACACCGTGAGCCGAACACATGGAAAAATTTCACATTGGGTTTTCTGCTGTTGAGAATCTCGTATGGTGTGAGCGTGAATCGCTTGTTGAGATAGGACCTGTTCTGTGTAAAACAAGCAGCAGAAATAGCATCAGCCCAAAAATAAAGAGGTAAGGAAGCAAAACTTAGCATAGTTCGGGCAACTTCACACAAAGATCGGTTTCGTCTTTCGACAATTCCGTTCTGTTGAGGTGTGTAAGGAGCTGAGAAGTTGTGACTTATTCCCTTTTCTGCTAGAAATTCTTCAAACTCCCGGTTTTTGAATTCCAGACCATTGTCGCTCCTTATGTTGCGAACGACCTTCTTGAGCTGTACTTCAATCTGCTTGATGAACACTTTCAGCTTATGAGTCGCTTCAGATTTGAGCTTTAGAAAGAACACCCATGTAAATCATGAAAAGTCATCAACAATAACAAGAATATACTTGCTACCACCGATGCTTTCGATAGATGATGGACCACACAAATCAATATGAAGTAATTCGAGTGGCTCAACAACTTTTGTGTTAATTATAGATGGATGACTTTGACGACTCTGCTTCCCCATTTCGCATGCAGCACACAAATGATCTCTGTCGAACTTGAGCAATGGAAGGCCTCGAACAAGACCTCCAGTGACAAGTTTGTTGATGTCTTTAAAGTTGAGATGAGAGAGTCTTCGGTGCCACAACCAGCTTTTGTCTGATTGAGCTTTTGATAACAAGAAAATAGCTGGGTTTCCTTTGATGGGTTTAAGGTTTAGAGGAAACATTTCACCCTTACGCTCCGATTTGAGAATTACTTTCTTCGTCTTCTTCTCAATAATTTCAGAACCTTCATCGTCGAATGAGACTTTGAGACCTGTACCTCCAACAAGCTGAGATACACTGATGAGGTTGTGTTATAGTCCTTCCACATAGGCCACCTTCCTTATAGTAAAATCACCATTAGTTATCATTCCGTATCCCTTTATGGTGCCGAAAGAGTTGTTTCCGAACTTGACGTTGCCACCGTTTGAAAGAGATCTGTATTCCCTGAGCTCTTCTTTCCTTTCTGTCATGTGACGCGAGCAGCCACTATCGATGTACCATTCTTCGTCGAACTGCTCGTCACTTATAACCTGCAAAAATTAAGCAGATTTAGGAACCCAAAGTTTCTTGGGTCCACGTGAGCTTCTCATAGGAACAGTAATAGTTAGAGAGATGTCAACAAGATATGTTCGTTTTATAAGTGTTGTTTCATCTTTCTTTTTGATGGTAAAGACTTTTATTTTATTAGGTTTAGGTGCGTTCGGTTTAGACTCTGGATTGGATGCATTAACCTTTTGTTTGCCTTTTTGTTCAGCTGACGAATGAGATTGTTGAGATCGAACAGAATGAGCTTTAGAGCAAGATGGAGATGATTTGGAAGAATTTGAAGAATTAGATGAATGAGAAGGAGTGGGTTTAGATTGTGATGACTTCTTGGCTGGAGACTCTAGGTGATCCTTTTGCTTTTGATCATTGGTAGGACTGACCTTAGAGTTGTGATTTCCTTTGATTTCAGAAACGAACCTATGCTTTCGGTTGGAGTCGTTCTGTGAACCGAACCTTTGCTTTCGGTTGGAGTCATTCTCAGAACCGAGCCTTTGCTTTCGGTTGGTATTCTCTTCTGAACCGAACCTTGGCTTTCGGTTGTTGTGGCTTTCATGCTTTTTGACAGGATTGTTCCCAAACTTCAGATTCTTGTCTTGATGTGAGAAATATGCATTCTGGGATTGCCAGAATTGTTTCCTTTCAGAGAGATTCTTCCTGTATCTCTGGTTCCTTTCACGTTTCTTATTTCTCATCTGCTTCGGTTGATGATGAATATTGGCTTTCATTTTTAGTTTCTCCTTGGTTGGTTCGCTTTGGACTGTGGGAGTTTCACTTTGAACTGAGGAACTAGAGGGCATGTCTTCTTTTACCGAACCTCCATTCTCTTGAGGAATATCTTTGTTGGGTTTTGAGCATTCTAACACTCCTAAGTGTACATGCAACCCTAAATACCTTGGATCTATGTTTTCTCTATTATCCATGCAAATAAGAATATCCAAGGTATTATCCTAATCTAGCATACAAACACAATGACTATAGCAAGATAGAATACATACCTCTTTGGAGAAGAAAGTCTTCATGAAGCTAGAGTGCCTAGTGCCCCAAGTGTGACACCTCAAATGGAATCACCATCATCGAAACACTTAGAATAGCTTGAGAGAATTCTACACTTCATGAAATCGGCTAGCCCTCTCTAGAATAATACTAGTCGCCAATTTTGCCAAGAATAATATCTTTATATAGTGTTACAATTAGGGCAAACCCTAATTTTCATGACTTTCCATTTCCTTGGATCCATGGGTTCAAATACACCATGGAGCATCCATGGACCATCCTATGGGTTTTAGCCCAACTTGATTATCCATGGAGCATTAGCCCACTATACAAGTATGGATGATTTACACAATCAACCCACATATTTAATTAGTCTTCTTTTGATCACTTAATTAATCCTAGATTAATTCTTGATCAATACTAATTAAATAATCTTATTATTCTTATTATTAATATACTAGAACTTATAATATATTAATAACCATAAGTGTCTTATTTCTCTCATTATAGTCTATCCAAGTGCATGATGCCATGCAACCTAAATGGACCATGCCGGGTCGGGTCAAGTCTTACCAATTATAGTTATGGACTTAGACATTAATCCAACAGTCTCCCACTTGGATAAGTCTAAAACTATTATTGCGTATGACTTCAGGAACCAACTGGCAATCGTAGCTCTCAAAAGCTTCTGTCGAACTCTGACCTTGTAGATGAATTCTGACCTTTGTCAATGACTTGTCCATTAGATAAGGGATCATATATTCCTCCATTCTAGATATCATATGGACTGAGACATGGATTATAATCATTCTCTCTGTCCATTTGTTGTTTCCCGATTTCTGATTTATGACGACTGACTAATTGAACAAATCAAATCAGTCCTGGCCCGGCCGAGCACTTCCATTTGTCATCATCAAATCATCGAGGGGCCCACAGATATCGCTTTTATCCCGAAGGTAAAAGGAACGGATAAACTTCGACTCATATGGCTTGTTCTACTACTTGTTGAATCATACACAAAAGCACATTTTATAGCACCGAGTTACCAAATGCGGTTTCGTGCAATCAACGTACTATCAATTCATAGTAACAACTCATATCTCTAGGTTTGAAGAATATAAGATATTATCGTCTCATGATCACTCGTGATAAAATCCATGAAGTGATTCCAATGAGCACGGGTTGAATCCAATACTCAGAACTTATGAGCACTCATGAGTGTTGTAGCCCTTTGTCCAACACCTTAGACCTCTACAAGCCAAACCATGACAGTCTTAATTCATATCTACTTCCAACATATGACCGACTGTGGATGTTTGAATAACTTAGTCATTCAGGAAGAATAACCCAGTTTATTCGGGAAGTCAAAACATGCAAAATAAAACACAATAATAATTGAATCCAATATGGTATCAACCCTTTGAACATAAATAAAACACCTTTTATTTATCACCATATGATTACACATTATTCATTGTATACTGTTTCAGCTATCAACTTTATTCTTGAATTTAAAACAATAGTTGTCCCATGCTCCAAGCATGTACACTATGTTTTCTAAACACTAGTCATGCCACACACCAAGTATGCATACTATGTTTGTCTATGATCTTTACTTTGTGAACTAGATCAATTGAACATAACTTCAATGATTCTCTTTTCACACTCCCAAATCCTTGCCGCAAATGCAAGAATTCCAAATTCATGCCATTTACAGAAATCTGTTAGATTCTAAACTTATATGCATTGATCCTCTTGTAACGATTATGCACAAAGTCACAAAGACTTGGCAACAATCATTACAGAGTATTCCATAGGAGATCAACTCCTTGGAAATATCCTTCTTGCATTAAGTTTCCTTAATCTTACACAGATTGAAAATTCTAACTTTGAAACATTTCCAGATTCCATTTTGACTATCACTTCTGAACAAGAGTTGCCTCCTTACAGATTATGTCAATATGGTCCTTCCAGAATTATCACTATACTTCCAATTGTCCTTGAGTAACCAATCTTTGGTAAACCTTAGATTGTCCTCGACAATTGTTTAATCCTTTTAGTCATATCCAGTTCTAAACCTTTTCCATTATTAATGCCCCAGGCATTTGGAAAATTTTAGAACGGATGAATATAGCACATGTAATCGATCCTATATCCGAAGCATATGGGACACGATTCATGATGTCTTACATAAAGACTAAACCAGTCTTTTGCTATAATATTTCCATTTCAATTTGCCAAGTTCTCATAATTCAGATTATGAAAAGGGATGCCGTAATCATAATCGAATTTTAGAACGCAAATAATGGACCCATATACAGAATTTCCTTATGTTGATCCATTCCAACATGAAATTCATATATATCCTTGACTAAATGATTAAAACCTCACGATCTAAGCTTATAGATTTGAGATGAAGCATAATTTCCTCTCCCTTAATTATAGCAAAACAACTTTTTCCCAATTGAAACTTTTGTTTTCTATAATTAACATTGCTAACTTGCAATACTTATCATAATTATCATGCTCCCACTAACATGATGATTATTAGCATAACACTTATGCTCCCACTAGCTTTGACATGTACTCAGAAATCAGCTGGACAGTCTGAAATTTAGATTCATACACCCTTTCCGTAGATAGCTCACCTGTGTGTCTAAGCAATTTCCAGAACCATGAAAAGGGATACCGTAATCATGGTCTCAATTGCTTAGGCATTTGCCATTTCTCACAAGTCCATGTTAGTGTGCCGGTTAACCACACGCGCTCCACTAACGACTTTTGAAAATGCAAATAACACAATTGATATCTTCGTAAAATGTACTTAGTGAAAGCGTTTCCTCACCATCATTTTCATGAATCGGAGAGAAACCTTATGACACTTAGATTTATATGGTGTATGAGTTCCTACCCATATGAATTTGTCAAACCATAATCACAAGACAAAGATAATGACAAATCCAAAACCATATGGATTGAACTCAATCTTAACTTCTTGCCACCTGGCACCTCAAGGGCCTGCCATTGCTTCCAAGTTGTTATGCAACAAACTGAGAACTCTAAGAACTCATATGCAAAGCCAACTTTAACTGGAATGGGCACAGATATGTCAACACGATAGGTTATAAACCTCAAGTCGTGTGCTAGTGAAGAACTTCAGGTTTTATTCTTGATTATTTCTTGAGACTTTCAAGACCTTTAAGACTCCCACAGTCCTCTTGACATATAAGACTCCCTTGTCAAACATCCAAGAGATAATGCGGATTCTAATCAAGAAAAACACTTTACCCAATTGGCCTACGTTGGTCTTTGTTTTATCCAAAACATCACAACTTACCAATTTCAAATGTACAAGAGTAGAAAACTTTTACTCTTACATTTGACAAGTGTTTTTAAACCTTATTTTGAGACATGTCACTCAAGTTACAATCTTGGAGTATGACTCTAAGACTTGTATTGGAACGAAGTATGACTCATCTTCTTGATTTAACCATTTCAACAATTCAAGTTCCTCTTCTTAGTCATAAGAATGCACTAAGATTTCCTTAGAGAACTAATTTTGATATGGTTTCTTAATCATTAAGATGATCACAAAACTGATACTAAAGTGCTCTCCCATCTTTTCAGATATGAGAAACTTTTATCCTTCTGCCTAATTTGATTCTTCTTATTCGCCCTGCCATACATTGGAACCTTTTCCAATGTCTCAGAGTTACACTTAAGCTTGTAAGTATAATCATATTTACTGAGCTTTAGTAAACTATGACGAATAGTCTTATCAATCTTTTGTGGTGGACTTAATCAGTGCACAAGAATGTGTACTCGATCCCTTAGTCCTTTACTTGACTCACACATCCATGTGGCCGAGTAATTAGTCTTAATTTTCCAAAACTTGAAAGTTCTCATTCATCATGCTATACAACTTGCATGATTCCAAGTTCCGGTCCAATTGAAACTTGGGTGATGAGAATCTTTCCTTATTTGGTAAATCTAGACATTACCACAAATGAAAGAATCAATTTTATATTTCCACTCTTGCTCTTAATGGAATCATATAAGCAACAATTTTTCCTCAAATGCCATTGTAAGGATATTTTAAAATAAATAAAATCAAAAATTTTCTTTTATTTTAAAACTTTGCCGAAAAACTTATCCTTACAATCCATATGAAAACTTGTTGTTATCTATTCCTAAGCAATATCTCATAACTCCTGAGAAGTAGCTCAAGAATCCGATCTTCAAACTATGCGATAGAAATCCATCTACGCCATCAGATTCAGCATATTCTTTCTTTAAGTTTCTTCACTTTTCTTTCATTCTTAAAACATCACCATGTGACCCAGTCACATCATGTATCAAGAATCTCAGAATAGAAACTTAACAGAGTTAGATAGTGGAATTTACCTGAAGTAGAGTCAAACTTATTGACTTTAACATCCTTAGGTAAATTTTGTCAGCTTCGCAACCAATGCCCCTTTCTGTGGCAATACAAACATATGGACCCTTTGTTAGTGGTACACAGGACTATCACAGACTTAGCTTTTCTCTTTACCATTTGGTCAACCGAGTTGACTATGGCCGATCCCTATCCATCGGGAAGAGAGAGCTTTACTAGATATCCTGTGTCATTCTTGTCAATGTCCATCAAGTTTTAAGGAAGTTGATCTTAACAAATAGATAAGATCATTAAGGGTCCTGTCATAGTCTGTTTCATAGGTGTCCCAAAGGAACTCACTATGTGACTTAGAAAGTGATTGAACCACCAAATTTCTCAAGACTTTGACACCCAACTCTCCCGGCTTGTCAATATGTGACTACATCTCCAAGATGTGACCACACCTAGACCTTGCCTTGCCAATAGGGCTCGAGTGACCTTAAGCTTTTCAAGAACTTATGGGTTAGGGAGAATAATTGGAGGAGGAGAAAGAAGTATGATATCCCTGGGACATCATCTTCATTAGGAAACCTTGTTTCAAGAGATTCGGAAGATCATAGGTGTCTAAACCAGACATCTTTTGGGAGATATTCAAGATAGTTGATTTTAAGTCCTTAATATGACACCCAATATGAAATATTAAGGCTAGGACCCAACAAACTATTTTATAACTTAGAAGAGGTATGTCGTAATCCAAGCTATAAAATATTTGAAGGTAGGTGAATGACGATTCACCAATTTCCACCAAGATAAACGAAATGTATTATTAGGTTTTAATTAGTTTTGAAACTCCTAGATCTTTGAGATTCATTGAACTTTTCAAAGGCATGTTTCAATCTCGAGTGTGCCCTCCAAGTTTTGTGACTGGGATGCCGAGGATCACAAAACGAGGTGTGAAGTAACCATGCAAATCACTTGGTACCCTTAATAAATTACCCCTCAATCGATGTGCCGGTTAACCACACACGTGCCATCGATGCTATGATAAATATTAAGTCACCCTTTACCTACCTTGTTAAGTCCAAGTTAGTGTGCCGGTTAACCACACACGCTCCACTAACGACTTAGACAAAGTGTAAAGTGTAATTTCATGGATTAGCACCTTATTCACATTTTTCCTAAGTAACTAAGATTGGGTATTATTAAGAGTTTAGTTACTTAGTATTTTTCATTAATACTTTTAATGAAGGGAGAATTCTAGTCCTGTCAAACCCGTTCGGCTAACGACCCTCCACCAGTCAAGCAAGCGGTGGGTGAGAGTGGACACCCATTAAGTTGCCATTTTATAGGCAACAACCTTATACCCACCTTATAGACCGGCTTCGTGAATGAGGCGTACTAGCGGTAAGACTGACTTTACTCTTATACATATATATATTATTAACTTATAATATTATAAAGTATAAGGGTTGAATTTTAACTTTTAAAATTCTAAGGGCTAACTTGGAATTAAAGTATTCATACTTGAAAACTTTTCAAATTCCAAAACTTGAGGGCAAGTTTTGAAACTATTCAAAACTAATTAATTCCATAACGTATGTGTTTAAAGTAGTTTTAATCCAAAAACTCTTCAAGTTCCATAACTTGAGGACAAGTTATGGAAGACTTTAAACTAATAAAAGAACTAACTTTTTCTTTATTTTATAACTTATGGATTTAATTATGGTTACATATTTTTTCTTTAATGAAGTGACTCTTGAACTTCCATAACTTGAGGACAAGTTATGGAGTCATAAAAAAAAAACATTCAATGACACAAGACTCTTCATTTTGTAACCATTGCCAACTATTATGAGTTTTATGAGTCTTTAATGTGACTCTTCATGTAACTTGAGGACAAGTTACACAAACACATTTTATACTCAACTCTTAGATTAAAATGGATTGAAAACAACTATTTCACTCAACATTTCTATTAATCTAAGCAACTGATAAGAACAAGATAATTCAAATCAAACTTTTTCATGTAATTAGTCTAAACCTTAAACTAATACAAAACATGAATCTATTGACAATTATCTTTGAAAATGGATTAGCATGAACATTACCACATCAAAAACAAGTTTATAAGATCAAAAACAACTTAGGGTAATGTTCCTAGTCGATTTCTAGCCAAAAAACTTGAAAATATGCTGTCTGGGGGTCCAACTCGTCGAGTGCATGAACCAACTCAGCGAGTTGGATCGAATTCATCACTTTTTAGGCATGGACTCGCCGAGTCTGATGGCCAGACAGCACCAGATTCGTTTTTTCAGCTTCTATTGCAGGTATAACAAGAAAACAAGCCTAGGCTCTGATACCACTGTTGGGTTTTGAGCATTCTAACACTCCTAAGTGTACATGCAACCCTAAATACCTTGGATCTATGTTTTCTCTATTATACATGCAAATAAGAATATCCAAGGTATTATCCTAATCTAGCATACAAACACAATGACTATAGCAAGATAGAATACATACCTCTTTGGAGAAGAAAGTCTTCATGAAGCTAGAGTGCCTAGTGCCCCAAGTGTGACACCTCAAATGGAATCACAATCATCAAAACACTTAGAATAGCTTGAGAGAATTCTACACTTCATGAAATCGGCTAGCCCTCTCTAGAATAATACTAGTCACCAATTTTGCCAAGAATAATATCTTTATATAGTGTTACAATTAGGGCAAACCCTAATTGTCATGACTTTCCATTTCCTTGGATCCATGGGTTCAAATACACCATGGAGCATCCATGGACCATCCTATGGGTTTTAGCCCAACTTGATTATCCATGGAGCATTAGCCCACTATACAAGTATGGATGATTTACACAATCAACCCACATATTTAATTAGTCTTCTTTTGATCACTTAATTAATCCTAGATTAATTCTTGATCAATACTAATTAAATAATCTTATTATTCTTATTATTAATATACTAGAACTTATAATATATTAATAACCATAAGTGTCTTATTTCTCTCATTATAGTCTATCCAAGTGCATGATGGTATGCAACCTAAATGGACCATGCCGGGTCGGGTCAAGTCTTACCAATTATAGTTATGGACTTAGACATTAATCCAACAATCTTTCGTACCACTAGTACTTGGCACATCGAAATTATATGGCTTGTTCAAGGGTTCTGGTACGTATCGTCCTTTACTTTTCCATGAGGTCCTTTCAGATAACCCTACTGTTTCATCAGCTTTATCGATTGGAGCTGTCCAGAAGAACTCATCACAGCCATCAGCATTGTCTTCGTTTACAATAGCCGTGAGTTCAGCAATTTGATGTTCGGTTACTCCAGTGACCTTGTACACTTGATTTGGAGTGGTCCGGACCTTTTGATATACAACCGCTTTTTCTGCTAAGATCGGGGACTTTTGCTGGGACAATCGAGCGAACTCTACTGAATTTTCAGAAATTAGATTCTTGTGGTTTTCAGGTTCGCTTTTTACAAATTCTGAGCAGTCATTCGTGTCCTCTACAGAAATTTCACTCATATTGTCGTCCTCATTAAGCTCAAATGCATTTTCGACATCTATTTTGTTTTCTGAGCTCAAGTTGGCGTTTAAAGAGTCAAATTTTTGTATGGTTTCGGTTCTCAGTTTAAGTCTATCATTTTCATCCAAAAGGTTTTTGAGCATGTCCTTGTGGTCCTTGGATTTAATGAAAGATTCAATTTTGTCCAGTCCATACATGTAGGTTGGATTTATGTCATCAGATGATATCACACTCTCACAATTATAAGCTTCGGCATCGATTTCATCCTCCTTAAACTCAAGGAAGGGCAAAATCATGCGATGGATCTTTTGGCCTATTTCACAGTCCAAGTGAAGCTGAGTAATATTAGAATAAAGACGTTTTGCAATTAAACAAAAAACATTCCGCTGTTTTAACAACTTTAAATTGTCTCTTTGTAAATAAATGTTTTCGTCTTTTATTTTAACCAATTCAGACTCCTTCAACTCGATCCACATGCGCCACTCCTCACTCTTCGAAGACACCCTGCTTATTTGATCAGTTAGGTTAGAATTGGTGACATGAGTTTGAGTTAAGCTACTATCTAGATGTGAAATTCTTGTATTAATATTTTTTAGTTCTTTCTCATATGAGGATTGTGGTACTTTAAATGAAACAAAAACCGATTGTACCTTCTTGATCAGTTCATCGAGCTCATTGAACTGCTGGCTGAGTGGTTTGGCCGTAAAGCACATGTCCTGCTGCTCCTTCGGTTCCTCGCTTCCACCATCAGTGTTGTATCCCCTCATCTGAGATACATCAGACACCATGAAGCACCTTCCTCCACTGCTTTCCTCCTTTGCCACATAAGCCTTTCCATGAGTAGGCTTCCTCACTTGATCGTCTTCAGAGTCGGTTGACCAAACTTCCACGCTACCGAACTCGTCATCAGCAACCGAACCCTGCACAATTAGAGCATTCATGGAAGGGTTAGCGGTAGATTTCTTCTTTCTCATATCATCAAGCCTTTTCTGCAACAAGGCTTCCTCATCCTTTTCCTCGTCCTTTTCAGCCATCTTTTTGAGGACACAATCCTTAGCATAGTGGTTTTTCCCATCACAGTAGTAACAGCTTACTCCAGAATCACCATCTGCCTTTGGTTCCTTCTTGGACTCTTCAACCTTCGGTTCATTGTTAACCTTTTCTGAACTATAACTCCCCTGCCAGTTTCGGTTTTTGTTGCTGGGGAATCTCTTCCTAATGAACCTCTTGGGGTTAGACACCATCATAGCATAATACTCAGATGTGAGGTCATACTCCTCCAAGTTGAGGTCTTCATCCTCCATCACAGCTTTACTTTTTGACAGGAGGGCCAGCGAACCTAGGCTTGAAACAACGTTCTTTTCCTGCAGCACAATCTTTTCCTGGGACTTGAGAATACCCACCAGTTTCGCCAAAGAATATGATTTAAACTGCTCATGGGCTTTAACTGTAGACACCACTGCTGTCCATTCTGACCTTAGACCATTTAAGAACGTAACTTTCTGCTCGATAAGCTTCCTTTCGATGTCATGTTTGATCATCCTGCTGAGAAGATGATTGAAGCGATCGAACGTCTGGGTCACAGTTTCTTCGGCTCCTTGCCTGAATTCTCCAAACTCAGATAAGAGCAAGGTTTGGATAGAGTGTTCAAGATCCTCGTCTGTAGAGTACAGTTCGCGAAGTCTATCCCAAACTTCCTTTGCCGTCGTGCATGAGCTGACCAACCTGAAGGTGTCGGACTGAAGGGCGAATCTGATCAACCTCAACGCCTTGATATTGCACTGGAATTTATCCTTTTCATCTTGTGCAATATCTTTAACATCCTTCAGTAGATCATTGTACTCCTTTTGAGTTTTGACAATTCTCGACGTTGCAGAGTGAGAAAACGGTCCATTAATGATTGCTTCCCATATGAGGTATCCATTATCCTCAGATCCTATAACGTAGTCTTCGAAGTGATGCGCCCAGACTTCATAATCATGGGTATATAGGATTGGAATCTTCGTGGTTGAACCAATGCTATTGGAAATATTGATGGGATTCGATTGCGACTCATCCATAATGATCGAATAACCTGTTTAAAGATCAGACTTGTAATAAATCAGATTAGGGCAAAACAATAAATATCAAGATACGTCAATAATGAGATGACGGCTCAATAGATATCATTAATTGCGGAAAAACCCTAATTGAAACCTTTTCACAGAAAGAATGTGTATCGATTACACAACCTCCCGCTCTGATACCAATTGATGAGATTAATAATTTAATCTTGAAGATCGATTAGATCTTAAACAGGTAAATAAATACTAAACAGCAAGAACACGAAAATAAAGAACAAGTCAAGAATAAATCAAACGAGTCGAATGATTAAAACAAAACCCTCAGAAGAGCTCGATTAAGAACATCAACTGTAGAGGATTAGTAGGTTTACAAGAACGATCAAAGAAATCTGTAATTCTCTCGTAATACCCTGGATCGTTAACCTAATATGCATCCAAGCATATACTTATACAATAAACATAACAGGCTCTCGGTTGGACAGGCCCAAACCGGAGTACAAAATAATTGGACTAAAAGCCGAGCCCAATGATGCAATCCTCTAGCAATTCTTCAACCCAACACTTGCTATTATATGCTAGTGGTAGGGGGTGGAATAGTCCCCAGTTACCGGTTGAAAGATACCAATGACGATTACCGGTTGAAAGATACAGATGACGATTACCGGTTGAAAGATACCGATGACGATTACCGGTTGAAAGATGCCGATGGTATTGTATGGTATGTGGTATGATGGGGGAACTCACTAAGCTTTGTGCTTACGGTTTCAGTTTTTGGTTTAGGTACCTCTTCATCCAAGGGGAAGGAGCCGGCGGCATAGCATGGCATCACACACACACTCACATATGATTTCCGCATGGTGTTTTCTGGGATTGTACTCTGATATGACATTTGTTCATGGTTGTGGGTTTCAAATATGATACTTGGTTTTGAGATGACGTGTTTATACAATATTTTCTAAAGAATGTTTATGAATTAATTAATCAAAAATGAAATTTTTGGGCTTGAATTTTGGGATGTTACAAATTCTTTGTATTTTACCTGTATTTTCCCCCCAGAAAACATTATAAAATAGTGAAAATATAGGGGTACAAACTCACTTGATAGCAGTGAAGAATTGAGCAGCACTTCGTTGCTAGAAAGGCTTTATTCCTGAAAACCGGGCTTTGTGAGGGTTGGGTTTAGACACCGAAAGACTCTTTTATTACGGGCTTTAGGTGCTTCAAGATGTTCTTCGTGATCTAAATTTATTACCGGGACTTCGGGGGGTCGTAAGGGAGTTTAAAGGAGTGAAAATATACGAAAATTCGTGTGAAAAATGTGTAAGAACCGGGAGGGTTTGCAACTCCCTTATATAGGGTGCGAAGGCCTCGGATCCGAAGAAGGAAGGAGACAAGCGACTCGGTTCGTAGGTGACACTAATCGGAAGCTCGGATGCACCACAGCGATGACACACGTCGGATTGTCGTTGGACCGCATTTCGGATGCGAGGTGATGGCAACAAGCGTCGGACACGAAGCAGATGCGAGAGGCAGGTGACGTGGCCAATTCTAGGCCTTGTTTTTGCGAGATTTTTTCGGAAATTTTGCCCAGATTTTCAAAAATCCATAACATTAGCATACGAGCTCCGTTTTATACGTTATTTATATGCACGCGTAGGCGAGATTATACTCTGCAACTTTTGTTTAGACTTCGTCGGCTAATTTTGAATTTATTTTTAATATTATTATTTTTAACAGACCGTGACAGGAAAATCCGCTAAAAATTCATAACTTCTTCATCTGATGTTCGTTTTCGTATGTCCTTTTACCGTTGTACTACTATTGGCGACACCTTCAATCCTCGTTTCGGTTGTGTCGGCTAAATATCGCTCGATCTTTATTTCGAGTTTCTGGCTGTGTATTGCCATGTCAATCTTAGAAAAATCATAACTTCTCCATACGAAGTCAGATTTGGACGTTCTTTTTATGGACATTCACGGTTTAACGTATGCTACAACTTTCATTTAGATAGTTAAGGCTAAAAATTATTTTATTGAAAACTTACTTTTTACGCTTAACATTGTTTTGTCGGTTTTGTCGCGGATCTTCGATTCGTCATAACTTCTTCGTTATATCTCATATTATGGTTTTCTTTATATTTTTGAAATCCTTGATAAAATCTCTACCACTTTATTTATCCCAACTTTCTTTATATTTTTTAAATCCTTGATAAAATCTCTACCACTTTATTTATCCCAATAAGTTTATTTAATACTTCATTTTTTACGCTACTTTTCATCTCAATTAATTTCTATTTTTATTATTTCATAATAAGTTACAATAGTTGACCTAGATTATTAGCTTATGAATTTACAAGCACATAAGTTAAATTTAGACTCTAATAAATATAGAATTTTCCAGTTATGACAGCATCCCCCCGTTTGAGGGAATTTAATCCCGAAATTAAAAACTATAGAGATACTCTTGGACTTAGCAAAAAAAGATGTGGATACTTTTGTTTCATTTGATCATCTCGCTCCCAAGTGAATTCAGGTCCCTGTTGTGCATTCCAGCAAACCTTCACTATCAGGATACGACTTTGTTTAGTACTATTTACTTCCCTGTCTAGGATTTCTACTGGTTCTTCCACGAAGTGTAGACTTTCATTTAACTCGATTTCATCGAGTGGGATAACAAGTGTTTTATTGGATAGACACTTCTTTAGATTAGATACATGGAAAGTAGGGTGTATGTTACTAAGTTCTTGTGGTAGTTTGAGTTTGTAAGCTACTGGACCGATTCTAGCAAACATCTCGAATGGTCCGATGTATCTCGGATTTAGTTTCCCACGTTTGCTGAAACGTATCAAGCCTTTCCATGGTGAGACCGTTAATAAAACATGGTCACCAATCTAGAATACCAAGGGTTTTCGGCGTTTGTCCGTATATGTCACACCCCCAGACCAGAGATGGCAAAAACGTCCGGCGATGGCTGACTTCATGTTTAGCATCACAACAACAAATATAATAATGATCAAAGTACATCCAACCATTCATAAATATAATCGAAAAAGTTACACAATATTCAGTCATTACATGTTTCAAAATTGATTAAAATATGAAATGCATTTGGTTGATTGAACACCGAAGTGTTCGAACTTCAAAAGCCTGCAGACGCATTTTCCTTAGTGATGTCCTAAGAATACAAGTAGTTTTGAAAGAGTATCAACAATAAAGTTGGTGAGTGCATAAGCATTCAGATGAAATGTTTAAAAATCCTTTGTTTGTAAACATATTATATGTTCGAGAAAATCCAATATTTTCCTTATAAAATGATGCGCATTCCAAATTCCAGACTGCGGTAGGTAAGTATCTTTCCATTTGTATATTTGCATGAGCAGTTTTAAATCAACATAAAACCCATGTTAAAACTGCACTACCATAAACTTTAAGTTTCATTAACTCCCTATGTGAGTCGCTATAACCATGCTTAAGACTTAGTGACCTGATACGACGTTCTTCGGGCGTCGTAGAAATGTTATGAGATTTTTCATCCCTAGCCTGCCGGCCAAGCTGTTGCAAATAGCTTGGATGTGGGGCGTCACTCCTGATATAGATCTATACACAACTATCACGCTCTCCCTACCGGAGACTCTGGTTATAACTTGTCATGATTTTTCCAGCACTCAAAGAGTACCAATGAAGACATGTCTCACAATTTACGTTAACAAGTTTACGTGTAGTGTAAGCAGAAACCGAGTTTCCGTAGTGTAAGTTGTATCAAATCTTTTTGTATCCGAAGCATAGAAAATCCATAAGCCATACTTTTAGTGCAATTCATCATGTAAGTTGTAGTGTTTGAAAAATAGACAGTTCTGTCCATGCATGTCAAAATATTGTGATGAATGATGATTTAGTAGGTACGTAAAACACAGAATAAGCCATATAGTCATACATCTTGCTCAACATGTTACAAGGTATTAGTGAATCAAAAATAGTTTTTGTAAACCTTAGTAGTTAAGCTGATGGTTGTAGCATGTATTCTCCCCTACTAAAACTTCTTTAAAACAACAAAATGTAGGGGTAAGAACTCACCTTGAGTGATTCTTTGGGATTAGTTGTGAAAGAAGAGTAGTTTCTGAGACAGTACAGCTGAAGGAGGAAGTACTCGATGTGTTACAGTTTCTAACGTGATGATGCCCGAAAAATAATCTGTTTTAGTACTTTGTAGGAGGATATTTGGAGTGTTCAAGAGTGAAGAAGGAGAAGGGAAACGGGATGGCTTACCAATAGTAAAGAGAATATTGGTATCTTCCTAGGAATCTTCAGGTTCTTTGAGAGATATGAAATAGTGAATAATGGTGCGTTTTGAATGATATCGAGGGGGTTTTATAGGGAAGATTTAGTATCCTAAGGAGTGGATTTGGACAGGAAAATCTAATTGAGTGTTGGTAGAAAGATTTTAATTAGCCTAGGTATCAGGGAAATAGTATCCTATTGTAATTATAGAGTGGTTATGGGGATTAGGTTGTGTCATAACTTTATATGGAAAGGTAACCGTCCCTTGGGAAAGATTTTATTTATTTGAAATATTTCGAATTAAGATTTTTAAATAACGTAATCAAAATTGGCGGTTTGCATGTATTGAGGTTGCGTTTAAAGTCGGGGTTGTTTAACTAGAGTTGTTCAGGGATCTAGGGTTGGTTACGAGTCCGGGTCGCTTTTAGATCCGAAATCACCTATGGATCCAGAGTGGTCTTGGCATTCCGGGGTCGTGGTGTGCATGACTGCGGATCCATCCCAGAGTGTGATGGCTCCGGTCTTAGGGGTTTCTCTTCCTGCGTCGTGAGGTTAGGGCATACTGGTAATAGGAATATCAATTCATAAGACTGCGGGTCGGAAGTGAATTTAGTTTACAAATTAGAGATGATATGTAAGTGGGGTAGGATTGAGGATAGTCCGAATCGACTGTAGTGAGTTAGGTCTAATGTGGTTTGGAAATGATAATGAACTCCGAGCCCAAAATACTCTTAGGCTCCGCATTCTGGACCGGAAGGGGTTTTAGGCCCACCAATGACTCTGGTGTTTGGCAGGAATTTAGAGACTCGTTCATGTTTGTTTTTAGGGAAAAGCCCCGCATTGCAGGGTTTGTATTCCCCGTTATAATCGGTTGCGGTAGTTACACACCTCTGATAGGTGCATAAAGAGTGAGTTCTTTGTTTTGCTTCAGTTATTTATTCCAAAAGAGTTTTGTTAGTATAACATGTGAAGATTTTGAATAGTGTCCTGTATTACAACGTTGTGTTTGTACATAAGTGGTTACGGAATAATTTTTATCAGGTAGCTGCATATTTGGTTTTTCCGTTTCTCGACTCGTTGGTTTCATTTGACTAGACCTTGAATTTTGATCTGCAATTGACTGTTTTCACAGTATAACTCTTTTATCTATCTCTAGAAGTTTTTAGTTGTTCTCGAATTTGTACAATTCTTTCTACGGTGTCTCAAATGATCTCGGGTTCGGTTAGATTATTGTTGGGTATTTGGTTCTTGGCTAGTTGCATATCGCTCACCTCATCCCAGCAGTGGTGATGTGTACTTGCGGCCGTAGAGAGCTTCGAACGGAGCAATTTTAATGTTGGAGTGGTAGCTATTGTTGTATGAAAATTCGACGAGTGGTAAATCGGTATCCCATGCTTTACCAATGTCGATCACACATGCTCTGAATATGTCTTCTGACGTTTGAATCGTTCCATCACTCTGTCTGTCAGTTTTTGGATGATAGGCTGTACTCATGTCTAGTCTAATTCCCAGAGATTTTTGAAGTGACTGCTAGAATCGTGAGGTGAATCTACTATCTCGGTCAGAGATAATAGATATTAGTACACCGTGCAGCCTAACTATCTCTCTGATGTATGTTCTAATTAGCTTCTCCATCTTCCCTGTTTCCTTTATTGGTAAAAAGTGTGCGGATTTGGTTAATCTATCGACTATCATCAAAATAGTGTCATGCCCATCTGTTATTCTGGGTAACTTGGTTATGAAATCTATAGTTATCTGATTTCACTTCCATTCGGGTATGTCTCGATGTTGTAGTAAACCCGAAAGCTTTTGATATTCTATCTTGACTTGCTATACGAGTGGTATTCCTGGAAGATCTACTGGGAATAATTCATGAAGTTTACAGACTTCTGGAAAATCCTTCTTGTTTTTTTTTGCTTTTTATTTCTTATCTATTGTGTGGTTTAGGAAGGCATAGTATCCCTTGTGTAGGTATTTATGAGCTTTGAAGTGAAAGATGATATGGAGGTTTGTGTCGAGATTGTCGTTTATAGATTTGAAAAGATTTTGGTAGGTGGTCGATTATGGAAAAGGGTCTTTTTGTAGCACAGGAAATTCATATGGTGAGGACCAAGTCAATCTATGTCGAATAACGATGTCAGAATTTCTTATGGTAATATGTGTTAATTTGATTTGAAAAAAATGATTGATGGAGTGATAGTGTATCTTGTGTATTCTTTCTATTGTTTTTATTTTTATCCTTGTTACTTCTACTGCGAACGATTCGTACTTCATTAAACGAGTATTAGCAGTAAGAGTGTTTTTATGGTTAGTAATGAAATTTCATGATATGATCCCTATTAAGTCTCTCTATAATCTCTTAGTGTATATAAATCGTATGTAGTCAAGCTTGAGAAGATAGTTGACTGAGTAAGTCTGCCCTAAGTCCACAATCAAACAAGAAACAAGAAATGAGGCGGAATCACTCACTCTAAGCTTGCAAAATCTTAACTATGTATGACTCAAATGTTTACACTAAGCCATCATAGCTCACCTGTAAGGATCCTTAGCTTTTATATGAATACTGTGTTTTATTTAAATAAGAAGACAATTTATGATTTTAATTTTTAATTGTTAAAACTTTTGTGAAAGTTTGATGTTTAATTATTGTTATTTGGAAAACGTACCTAATATCTCTGTAGGGTTCCTTTTTCTCTTTTATGTCTTGTCACTAAACTCCTCCTGCTTCTTCGTCATTTCTCTCTGTTGGAAAATTTCTGTTGAAATGTCCTATTTCACCACATGCATGGCATACTTGACTTGTACTAGCATCAGTGGTTAAAGTGATTTGTTGGGCCGGAGTCCTACAAAAGCGACTAGTATGCCCATTCTTGTTACAATTTTTACAGTGTATCACCCGACAAACTCCTGTATGATGAAAACTACACTTGTAGCATTTTGGGATATTTCCAGCATATCAATTGGTTAGTATTGGAGCGATAGACATTGTGGTTGTAGGGGATGCCACAAGTTCTTGTCTCTTGGCAAGTCTTTGAGATAATTTGCGCTCCTTTTTGTTCCAAAACTTTCATTTCTTGCTCTTAGGTTTGTGGTCTAAAGTGTCCTTGATGACTGACACTCATTGGTTTCTTTGGTTGTTACTATGGTTTGACTTGTTGACACCGTTCAAATTTTCTTTTGTGTTGTTAGCATTGAGATGTGCCATGACAGCTATCACAGCAGCTGTTACGGCGGCTTGGAATGTAGCGGAGTCTATATGTAGAATCGGGATTTCGTCGGTCGGCCGATTATTTCCATGTGAAGACATAATTTTGTTGCATGAAGTGAAATGAGATCATGAATAATTATGGTCGTTGTTTGATGTATTTTATCTATTTATATATACATGTAAATCTTTCGTTTTGTTGTGTAATTCTCAATGTTTGAACTTACATTGTTGAGATGCATTTATGATAGTGAGTAGAGATCAGTATTGTACGAGTGTTAAGTTCACTTATCCCATAATTATTCTCACCCAAATATGTTGAACTATTGTGTTCTGATGGGATCCGGCATATTAGTGCTGGTATGTTCGCATTCGCTAGGTTTATGGGGAAACATCTTTCTTGCATACTATTTTTGAAGATGAGCCGATGGTAAGTCTTTAGTAGTGGTTATAAGTCGAGTGTTATTTGAACTAAGTTATCCTAGTTCTCAAGTGTATCATGTTCCAACTTTTATATTGTTTTGTATTCAATTCATAACATAGGTTTATATAAAATAAATTTATGAATTCTTGCGACTACCCTTGAATGAATATTTGTAATTTGATGTATTATTAGTTGTTAGGAAAAACGAGATAAACCTAACACACAATGTAAGTAGTGTAGTCACTAACTCACTAGGTTATATTAGTTCATTAGTTATTAGTGTGACGAATAAGGTGCACTAGTTTACATTGTAACGATTTGTTTGTCTCCAGGTGCCTATTTCTTCCTCTAAGGAGTGTAGGTGGTCCGCATTGTTTTCCTATTCTTCTTGTATGTTTGGTATAGAAATCGTATGGTGCTTTCTTCTTTATAAGTGCATTGAATCTCATACCATCATGTTCCAGGCTTTGTCATCGATCTCCATTACTTTGTGATAGAGAGTTTAAATCTAAATGTCTAGGTGGGCTTCTCATAGTAAAATTATAGGTATTGCTTAATTATACGGAGCATGGTGTAATAGGTGTATGTTGAATGTGAATCATTGGTTGTCTTCTCCAGTCTATGCCTGCAGTTAGGTTGCACTTTGTAGGGATGTATCTTAGAAAGAGGTGAAAGAGTCTTATGTCTACTTCTGGTAAGATAAGGTTCATTAATGATTTCACTAGCACCTTTTTCTTCGTTTGATCCTTTCTCAGAATCTTCTTCCTGAACCCCTTTTTGGTTCTTCCTTGACTCTTCTGTTGGTTGTTGTGGTAAGGTTGCGATGTCTACATATGTTGGTGCAAGAACAGGTGTGTCAAAAGAATCTATCAGATTACTAACACATTTCAATTTAAATTTTTGAGGAGTAATCCTTACCGGGTCCTTCTGTAGTGTATACCGGTTATATATAACTAAGATCGATTAGACTTTCAAATAGGTAATCCCACTCTAATACCACAACCAAACAAGGAACTGCAAGTAGAGCGAAAATCACAAATTCGAAGTCTATAAAATCTCAATTATATATAACTTTAGTGTATACACTCAACAATTATAAGCCTACCAGTAAGGGTCTTTTAGTTCTCATATATGTTATTTATAGTACCATAAAATACTCCTATAGTATTTTAACTTTATGTAAGAGTTTCTTGGTATACGAAGTTGATAAGTTTCTAGACTTGTTGTTATTGCATAGTATCATAAAATACTCCTAAGTATTATAAACTTTATGTTTGATTATATTATTCCTTTGTATATAGAGTTGGTAAGTTTTAGACTTGCTGCCACACCACAATCACTCCCAAACACTTGTTGGTCGTATCTCAAATAAATATTGTTGATCAGGCAATATTTATCCCATATATGATTACATAACTGTCTAGGCTTGATTGTAGTGTTCAACATCTAAAAACTTTTGTTTTGTTCCTCTTGTGATACTTGTTCTAGTATGCATGTATGCGTGTATACTTTTAAAAAATATTATTATATTTAAAAGTATAACTCTTGGTCAGAGTTTTTTAGCCCCGTTGTATTTATAGTTCTATATATTTTATGGGTTGATATAATTACTTCACTATAAACAATGCTCTGATACCAATCGGTCACACCCTAAAACCGAAACGGTGGAAACGTTCGAGGGTGGAGGACGTCATGTATAGTATTAAAACAATGCACAATAGTAATTAAAGTACAACATTCATTACATTGATAAAATATAACTTTACATTCATATTCAAATCATTGTATATTTGACACCAAAACGTATAACTAATAGACATAACTATATATATTTGACACCAAAATGTATAACTAATAGACATAACTATATGAAACTCTGTCTTCCTTAAAACTTGTAGGTAGCTGTTTATCGATTTCCTAAAAATACAAGTAGTTTTGAAAAGAGTGTCAACAATTAAGCTGGTGAGTTCAAAAGTATTTATGTTTAGAAACTTATTGTTTATTTCTTGAAATAGTAATCATGTTTGTTGTTCTAGAAGATCTAATATTTTATAATATAACTGAAAAATAGTTTTAATACCATAAAACCGTTCTGTGTAATTATTGTTGTACCATAAAATAGTGTAACATAGTTTTAGTTTACAATAAAACTATAAAAAGAATATAATCTATTTTGTTATGTTATCTTTGTTGTAAACTGGTAATTTGTATTTGTACCCTGCTAGGATAAACTCGGAACATTGTATTTGTACCCCGTTTAGTATAACACCGGTACCTTGTATTTGTATCTCGTTTAGTATAAACCTAGTACGTTTTATTTGTACCTCGTTAGTATAAACCCGATACGTTGTATTTGTACCCCGTTTAGTGTCAACCCGGTATGTTGTATTTATACCCCGTTTAGTATAAACCCGATACGTTGTATTTGTACCCCGTTATTATAAACCCGATACGTTGTATTTGTACCCCGTTTATTATAAATAAACTATAAATATCTCATAAATTATATTTAATGTAATTTATATGGTTATTTTCATAAGTTATTCTGAATATAGAAAGCAATATGTAGTTCCCTAAAGTGTATTCATAAATATGCATGACCCATAAATTATACCTATTATAATTTGTATGTTTATTTTTCTAATAAATTCTAAACCAGTAAAATAGTTTGTTTATAACAATCATAAACTAGTTGAATAAATTTTGTTATTTATACAAGAATTCTTTGTATTTTACCTATATTTTCCCCCATAAAACATTATAAAAATAGTGAAAATATAGGGGTATACACTCACTTGATAGCAGTGAAGAATTGAGCAGCACTTCATTGCTAGAAAGGCTTTATTCCTGAAAACCGGGCATTGCGAGGGTCGGGTTTAGAAACTGAAAGACTCTTTTATTATGGGCTTCAGGTGCCTCGGGATGTTCTTCGGGAGTTAAATATATTACCGGGACTTCGAGGGGTTGTAAGGGAGTAAATGGGTGAATATAGTGAAAATATATGAAAATTGGTGTGAAAATATGTCAGAACCGGGAGGGTTCGCACCTCCCTTATATAGGGTGTGAAGAACTCGGATCTGAAGAAGGAAGGAGGCACGCGACTCGGTTCGCAGGTGACACTGGTCGGAAGCTCATACGCGCCACAACGATGACACATGTCGGATTCTCATTGGACTGCCCTTCGAATGCGAGGAGATGGTGACGCATGTCGGACACGAAGCAGATGTGAAAGGCGGGTGACGTGGTGTAACATCCGGACTTTCAGGTATATCACTGCGTGTTTTAATTTTGAGACTTATGGAGAGACTCGACAAGTTGAGTGTCCAACTCGCCGAGTCGAGTCAAGATATTCGCATGGAATTAATGAGTGGACTCGACGAGTCTGGGAACTGACTCACCGAGTACGTACTCGGCAGAGAAACCCTAATTTCCCGGGGTTGGGGTCTATATAAGGGAACTTATGCCCCCATTTTTGCCTCACCGGTTACCCTACACCCCTGAGAGCAAACCCTGATTGCTATTTGAGCTAGAGAGTGAGAGAGAAGCTCATATTGAAGTTCTTAGTGCATCATTTGAGGAAGAAGACAAGGTTATCAAGCAAGCAGCAGGAAGGGAGGTTGTTGGATCCAAAGATTTTCTGTCCAAAGCTCCTGAAGAAGGTATGAAGTCTTCTGCTTTCTTCTTATTTTGGTTAGATCTCATATCTATGGAGGTTTAGGTCTTTTTGCCATCTTTTGTTTGGATCTTTGAGTAGCACGAGTTATCAAGAAGTCTAGACCTCAGATCTGGACCTTGTGAGGTCCTTAGAGTCTAGGTGTCCCAACTTTATTCATTCATATGAGGGCTTTTGGGGCTTAATCATTCATAAAGGGCATGTATTGGCATTTTGGAGAAAAAACATCATGCATGAACGTAAAGATCGAAGCTTTACGTGCCAATTGAGCCTTGAGATGACAGATCTAGTGTTTGAAGTGATAGATCTGTTTTAAATCGTCTGAATGTGTGTTGGGTCTGAATAGACTCGCCGAGTCCATGAGCTGACTCGACGAGTCAGTTAGGGTTTGTTCCGATGAGTAGATCATGCAAAACTCACCGAGTTAAGAGTCACCTCGACGAGCAGAGCTGGACCTTCATGAACCTTCTGAGAAAACGAGTAGACTCGACGAGTCACATGGGTGTACTCGGCGAGTTGGTTCAATCAGGGGATGTTGACTTGTGTTGACTCCTCTTGACCTTAGGGTTTGGTCAAACATGAGTAATAGAGACCATGGAGGGGTAAAATGGTATTTACCCACTTCAAGAGTTAAAAGGAGGAAGAATAACCTTTGGTTTTCTTAGAGTCGAGAATCGAGTATTTATTGAGATAATTACCATGTGTGTTAGGCAGTGGCTAGTCCGAGATTCGAGTACGAGGATTATTGCTTCCTTGCTTTCGAGGTGAGTCTTCTCACTATACTTACCATGAGTAGTATTTTGTGTGACTGAGATGTCTTATGCGATATATTTTTTATTGAGATATCCTGCATTATTTCTTTGTGATTTATGTTGTATATTATCCAGAGCTTACAGAGTTAGGACCAGAGGGTCCATCAGAGGATGGGACCAGAAGGTCCCACTGAGACACATGGATTGGAGGGTCTTACTGTGTTATAGCCTCAAGTGGCTACAGGGTTGTTTGTGTTATTTTGGGGAGCTCACTAAGCTTCGTGCTTACCATGTTATATGTTATGTGTTTTAGGTTTTCTCAGGATCACGGGAAGGCACCGGCTTGATTATACACACCAGCGAAAGAGTTATGAGGATCGTGGATTTTAATTAAACAATTATGAAATTGTGATTTATAAATTAAGGGAATGAGATTCTTGTTGAAATGTGTTATGATAATTTCATGATTTTAAATGAAAAAATTTATTTAAAAATTTACGGTGTTACGGTCGATTCTAGGCCTTGTTTTTGCGAGATTTTTCGAAAATTGTGCCTAAGTTTTCAAAAATCCATAACTTTAGCATACGGCCTCTATTTTTGACGTTCTTTATATGCACGCATAGGCGAGATTATACTATACAACTTTTGTATAGACATCGTCGGCTAATTTTGAATTTATAACTTCTTCATTCGATGTCTGTTTTCGTCTGTCTTTTTACCGTTGTACTACTATTGACGAGACATACAATTGTCGTTTAGGTTGTGTCGGCTAAATATCTGTCGATCTTTATTTTGAATTTCTGGTTATGTACTGCTATGTTAAATCTTAGAAAAATCATAACTTCTTCATACGAAGTCAGATTTTGACGTTCTTTTTATGGACATTCACAGTTTAACGTATACTACAACTTTCATTTATATAGTTAAGGCTAAAAATTATTTTATTGAAAACTTACTTTTTACGTTTAACAGTGTTTTGTCAGTTTTGTCGCGAATCTTCGATTGGTCATAACTTCTTCGTTATAACTCGGATTTCAGTTTTCTTTATATTTTTGAAATCCTTAATAAAATCTATACCAACTTATTTATCCCAAACAAGTTTATGTAATACTTCATTTTTTACGCTACTTTTCATCTCAATTAATTTCTATTTTTATTATTTCATAATAAGCTACAATAGTTGACCTAGATTATTACCATATGAATTTACAAGCACATAGGTAATGTTTAGACTCTAATAAATATAGAAATTTCTAGTTATGACAACTATAAACATTAACTAAAAACTCTCATTTTCTACAAACCATCGATTTGGTTGTTTTCAAAACTATTTTTATGTATGGTTATACTTACAAAGACAATACTTTTTAGACTTTTTAAAAGTATTTTACTGTAGTTAGCAGAAAACCTATAACTCTCACTAACCTTGTGTTGACTTTCAAGCTACATGTATTCTCAAGAAATCAATGATTGCAACCATATTCTAACATTGGGAAAATCATGGATTGCAAGCATTTTAAATTTCTAGTTTTTGTTATGTTAAGCTTATTTTTTATGGAAATTCATCTATTACAATTATTTGTAAGAATTGTGTATTCAAACTTAAAGATAGAATACAAATATTGTTTTGTTTATTGTTGTACTTGTGCTATATATTCAGTTTATCTGTGATCCATGAACTTAGTCGCACAATGCAGCATGCTCCGCCGCCTCGGTCGGGGTGTGATAGATACTTTATCATCATAAATACAACATTTATTCATATCATGCTTGAAATTTACTATTTTGTGTCATTATTCATTTAGTCTTTGGGTTCCTTGAATAATAACTCAAAGAGTTACTTAATGTAGTATCCATTAAACTTAAATATCAAACTTAAGCAACATTTCTTTAGTCCATTCAGATTATACAATGGAAAATTGGAGTCATAAAACAGACAAAAGTTAGAAATTGAGTCTCACTAAAAAAGTCAAACAAAAAATAACCATTAAGCTAATGTGTTAATCGTGTGAGCTACAGTAGGCCAACATTTACCATGATAAATTGTCAAATATTATAAAGTGAACAAAATAACGTTAATCACTTATAAGAGATTGTAAGTTGGAAAACACATTCCTTTTTTTAATGGTGTGTTTGACAACCATTTATTTGTAGTGAGGTTCTCATAAGCTAGCTCATTGTAACATCCCCCTCTGGCACGTATCACAATATTGTTCACTTTGGGTTCCCGAAATGAAAACTTCCTAGGGGGTCACCTATCCCTGGAGCTCTCGCCCGGGCACACTTAACTGTAGAGTTCTTATGGGATCTGCTGCCCTTACGGATTTAAAACACGTTATGACAAGGAAAGTATCCACACCCCTTAAGGAATGCTTAGTTCTCCTTCCCAATAGACATGGGATCAGGTGCAACCCACCTTCACCCCCCATTATAGGGTTCGACGTCCCCGTCGAACACATCGACCCGTGCCCTAGCTCTAATACCATCTGAAAATCTTTTTTGAAAACCTTTCCTTAGTTTGAGACTGGATTCACATGAGTGTTCCACCAATTCACTCAAACCAAGGCTCTAATACCAACTTGTGACAACCATAAAAATTCACAAAAAATTCAAACTTTGTAAATATCCAAAAACCATTAATTATTACAAAGTGTTTTCAAATAGTTTCATATCAGAGTTACCAGAAATCCCAAGTCATAAAATGTGAGGATGTGTATGTCACACTTTCGCCTTTCTACGATCCTTAGAAGTACCTAAAACAAAACTCATGAATGTAAGCTCGAAGGCTTAGTGAGTTACCCCCAAAATATTGATACATACATGCAGTCCACATAACAATAACAACAATAACATAGCATAACATAACAACATGCAATGGGTCTATAGCTCTACAAAATGGATTACACCTGGGCCCACAATATGAGTCAAGCTTGCCCTCCCCAACCCACAGCTCATATCTGGCTTGCTCTCGAGCCCACAGCATAAGTCTAGCTTGCCTTCGGGCTCACAGCCTATATCTGGCTTGCTCCTTCAGTCCTTAGACTAGAATATAAATGATTAGCCCTCAGTACGATTTTGGCATGCTCTACCCGACCCTCAGCTCATATCTGGAATGCATATGAGTCCTCAGTATTAGTCTAGTATGCCTACCCCGGCCCTCAGCTCATATCTGGCATACTCCTGAGTTTGTTGGCCACCGCACGGAGCAATACAACCTCAACCCAACCACACAACATGTTGACATATAACAGATAAGTGCACATACAGATAATCAAACAATATAAAAAGTAGTCCTGCAGATCTACCATACTAGCATATCATGCATATCTACCTCATACTCAGCATATCGATCAACTACTAGGATATCAAATCCAATGGGTAGGCCTTAGTGCCTTACACCCCTTAGTACAGTGAGGACAACTCACCTCGCAATGTCAATCTGAACTGAAAACTCAAACTCCTGAATCACGGCTCCTATAACACCCAAAATCAGGAAGACCAAGAAAATAAAGGTTAACCTCTAAGTCAAGAGTCAACTCGTTGAGTCCAGGGAGGAACTCGACGAGTCGGAGCAGGATCCGGGTCATTGAGTAAGTGACCGACTCGGCGAGTCAGCAAGTGGAGTCGGCGAGTCTAGTCTGGGCGAGAAAAACCCTAATCCCAGAGGTTGTGCCCTATATAAAGCACATTATAACCCACCCTCAGCCTCTATACTCCCCTTTTTAGTTCTAGAAACCCTAGAATTGAGTGAGCCTTTATTATTTGTGAGAATAGAGCCTTGGAGGAGAGAATCTTGGAGAGGGGCTTGAAGATCAAGGGCTTTGCTGCAAAGGAGTGGTGTAGATCCGGGATTTACTTCAGTTGGAGCTTTCATTTGAGGTAATAGTCTATTGCTTGGGCTTTTGTACATCTAGATCTATCTTATGTTTGAGATTTGGGCATTTTGAGTATGGATCATATCTATTTCGAGTTTGGAGTAGATCTGAGGTTGCTACCTCAGATCTAGGTTGGTAATAATCCAGAAAGTCATAAAGTTTAGGCCAATAAGTTTTTGATGAAGCCCCTTTGTTACAAACCCTAGCCCTAGAGTGTTCTAAGCCTATAAATCCTTGGTTACACGTAAATTTTGCCACTTTACGTGGGGGTTAGGCTCTAGAGGAATGGATCTATGGATTTGAGCCCCTGTATGGCTCGAAAAGCCACTGTATGGATTAAGAATTGAAGAGACTCGGGCGAGTTGTATGAACATGAGCATGGACTCGGCAAGTTGGAAGAAAAACTTGGCGAGTCTGTTGAAGATTGTCTTGGACTCGGTGAGTCTGTTCTTGGACTCGACGAGTCTGGTTGCAGAGCCTCAAACCTTTTCTGGTTAAGCCTCGAAGCAGTGAGTCGGGAGGTGACTCTGTGAGTTGAGCAGGATAGGACTCAGAGATCGTTAGACTCGGCGAGTCTTGGGGTGACTCGGCGAGTTGAGTCGTGTTCTAAGAATTTTCAGAGTGCAAGGACTCGACGAGTCAACAGGCTGACTCGGCAAGTAGAGTCAGTCTGAAGGGTTGACTTTGACCAGGACTTTGGCTTTGAACAGAGTTGACTTAGTTTGACTATTGGAGGGCAGTTTGGGACTAAGTGTTATATTTGGTATTAGTAGATCGGGGAGTTATTGGAGTAGCAGTTTGGGAGTTGTCAAATAGTAGTTAGAAGGGTATCAGCAAGAACTTCAGCAGTGCAGGTGAGTTTCCTTCCAGTAGGAACGGGTCTAAGGCCACAATGTCGGCCTGTTTAGTTAGCAGTAGTTCCGGACCCCGGTCCGATGCAGTAGTTAGAGTGCTTGATGTCTTTGTTGTTCAAGCATGTTTTTTGTTATGTGTTCCGGACTCTGGTCCGATGCAGTATGCAGTATATATGTTATGCTAGTTGATATATTTATGCTATGTTATGTTCAGTTAGCCCGAACCTCGGTCCGATGCAGGGGACAAGGTCCCAGTCAGTTCCGGACTTCGGTCCGATGCAGTTAGCCCGGACATTGGTCCGCTGCAGGGGACAAGGTCCCAGTCAGTTCCGGACTTCGGTCCGATGAAATTAGCCCGGACTTCGATCCGATGCAGGGGACAAGGTCCCAGTTAGTTCCGGACTTTGGTCCCATGTAGTTAGTCCGGACTTCGGTCCGATGTAGGGGAAAAGGCCCCAGTTAGTCCGGAGCTCATTCTAATACAGTGGGCAAGGCCCAGTATGTGCTTTATATGTTATTGTATGGTATGTGGTAGTTTTGGGGAGCTCACTAAGCTTTGTGCTTACAGTTTCAGGTACTCAATTTTCAAAGGAGGGGCTCGGGAAGATTGTAGTGCACACACCATAGTTAGACAACCTGGGATGTTTACTCTGATGAAAAGAATGGGTTTCAGAATTAATACTTTGAATTTATGTTATGACCGATGATATGTTTTTATAAATATGATTTTAGTAATATTTCAAAAGAAATTTTTAGTCGTGATTTTTGGGTCGTTACAAGTTGGTATCAGAGCCTTGGTTTGAGGGATTCGGGCACACTCTTGGGTGTATCTGAACTCAAACTAAGGAAATGGTATAGGAATTTTCAAAAGGAAATCAAGTTTTTGTAAAAATTGATTTTTAGAAAAGAAAAGGGTTTTAGAAAAAGTAGAAACAACTTTGAGCAAGAAAAGAATTTTGAAAAGAGAAAGGGGTCTGGTGCATGTAATCAGCCAAGCTCAAGTAAGTATTCCCAAATTACCCATACAAGTTTATGTTATGATTATCAGTTTCATTTTCAGTAAAACAACATGCTAGAATAGGACTAAGGATCTAGGAGGATGCCTTATGTGCCTGTTATATGTGTTTCAGCTTTATGAGAATTGCATGCTAGTATTGAGTAGACAGTAGTAGGATAGCCTGTTTAGGTTATGCCTGATAGTATGAGCTTAGCATTGTGTGCTAGTATAGATTCTTGTTATGTGAATATGATTGCTTGACTATGTTATGGTTAGAATTTCCTTTGTCTGAATGCTGCTAGCTCTGTGCTTTGTGGGATTCCGAGTGATGGGAGTTAGCTGTTAGGTGAATACATTAAGTCACATGTAATCAGGGTTGAATAATCTCAGAGTATTAGATTTGACCCTATTGTGTAGCTCTCGTCTGAGTCTTAACCGTTGCAGGGATGAGTCCCTTACTCAAAGGATTATCCAGGCCTCGTTGCATGTGATGGTATTCAGGTGAAGGTTAATTGGCATTACGAGGAGACCTTCAGCGGCTGAGGACTAGTTGGGTGGAGTCAGGGATTCCCTAGGGCAAGCCTAGGATGAGAGAAGCAAAGATTAGTAGTAGAGGAAAGGGACTTGGTGGAGTTGAGGTAACTCTTGAGGAAAGTATAGATAGATGTGGAATGTAGTATGGGCCCGTACTACTGAAAGCAGAGGATCTGTACTTGATTCAAGAGGGGCCGAGATAAAACCAGAGAACTTGTAGTGTGTGTGATCCCTCATCGGTGATGTGTATTTTGATGGTTCTTGTGGTATGTTTCCAGCATGGTGACATTACGCGAGAGACCAGTGGGTGGATTAGGCGCCAGAGAGGGATCTGACTCAGGTTCTAAAGTCGGGCAGCTTGATGATCAGATGAGGAATTTCATTTCCGCAGAGATTACGCGCAACATCATTGATCAGACTCCAGTGATTTTCGGTTCGGTTAGAGAGGCCATCATGGAGCTTATGGACATTCATCTTGAGGCCTTTAGGGCCAGGATAGTTTCAGGACAGTTAGGGGCTCACCTGGAGCCCAATGCTTATGGATCCCTGGGATCCATCAAGAAGGGGGGTCCCATTATTAGCTCTCGTCATTTGGAATTGGAAGTGGGTGCCACACGCCGTCCTTAGGAGACCCTCCTGCATGACCGGATCATTATGGAGGTTTCGCGAGTCGTACGCGAGGAGTTACCCAACACCATTGAGCGGGTCACTGATCGGTTGACCGCTAAGTTCCTGGGTCAGCCTGCTGCTGTTCATATGGTAGATGCGGTAGTCAGGGTCGCTCGGGAGCAGGAGATTGGTTTGGATGGGCAGCCCAGAGAAAGGAAGCGAGCATGTATTTCAGGACAATTGGTAAGAATTGGGGAGTCATACTCAGTTGACTTGGGTGCTGGAAGTCAGGAGGACCTAGAGGTGTGTGGTAAGTGTGGAGGGACTCATGGGTTTGCTTGTCACAAGTACAGGTGCTTCAAGTGCGGGGAAAAGGGGCATGTGCATTGGGATTGTAAGAAGGATCATATATGTTTTCATTGTCACCAGCCAGGTCATTTCAAGTCTCGTTGCCCTGTTTTGGAGGTGAAGAGGGTTCAGGTCCCGACGCCCATCGTGCCACAGGAAGTTAAGATCGAGCCGCAATAGATCGTTGGTATGTCGTTCGAACCCCCCCCCTCCCATCTGTGATTATTTTATTGATATTTTACTGCATCGATATCAATAACCATATGTATTGGAGTATTATATTATCTATGTGCGATTGAGTCATATGCCATCTGCATACCTCGGAAATAGAATGGTAATTTCGAGATCATCCCCTCTAGAACAAGTTACTTCGGATGCGGTAGCTGGAGCATGAATGTGTAAGATTCGGTAGTGCCTCACTACTTTCGGAAGGTGTCATTTGGGTATTGATCAGTTATATTCTTAGTAGTGACAATCTGGAGCTTCCAGTGAAATTGTTAGCTATCGGTAAAGAAGTGGGTTGGAGATGTTCACCTTAAACACAGGTTTTCAGGATGCAGTCACTAAAGCAAATACAGTTAAGGATTGAAGGGTACTCAGCTAGTTAGCAAGAATGGTTCAGATCTAGTAAAGGTTAGATAGAGCGCCAACAGAGGTAAGCGTTGGCGGTCAGCAGCTCTCCCTTTTGACGATTGGAAGGATGGGGAATCCTTTTCAAAAAGTGAGCAGTAAAGAGCTAGCCGTATCAAAGTGGGGGAGAACCCTTCAAGTATTCAGAATTGGTAGCATGCTAAATTTAGAAAGGGTTGGTAATCTTTGAATCGTAAGGAAAAGCAGCTGAAGGGTTGAGTGGGTTTAGGAGTTGGGAGTTTGGAAACTTCCCAACAATGGTTTCATGTATTTGGATTAGTGGACGGTTGGTTTGGAAACCAAGCTGAAGAATTCCTCGTCGGAACGCTAAATGTATCTAGGATATAAGATGTTGAGGGTGACGTGACATCCCCTAATTTCTCGGCCAGAAAAGACCGATTTAATTTATGCTTTTTAAAATAAAATCAGATGAATCTTTTCAAAAGATGTTACGGAATTGGTCCCCAAACAACATATGATAAAATTTTATCAAAACCCTTCATTAAGAAGGTATATATTTTCCATATATATTAAAACCTCGGGATGTCATGTTCCGATACAGATCAAAAGCATAAACAAGACATTATAAGCCTTTCAACAGTTATTTACAACTACTGGCCTATAATCCAAAAATCTCTCGTCATCCTCCGACTATGCTCGGGGTCCACTACCTGTGACATAAAAAGCTGAGTGGGTCAGGCATGGGAGCCTGGTGAGCATATAGGGTTTTCAACCCATATTAATAATAAACTTATTAAGTCCACCAATCAACAATAACCCTGATTACCCGTTCCCGTTATCCTTACTTTACGTCCCTAAACACTTTTCACAAGGGAGCTAGCCTAAAGAATATCATCGGGATGGACACTACTGCTAAGGGGTTTCCTCAGCCATTCATGTCCTAAAGGCAACCATGAGGGGGATGGAGTACAGCGAATGAACACCCAAGTTCATTAACACCTACAGGTTGCGGACCTGCTAATGTTTCCCACTGGACTGTCTAGAAAGTCTGTGGTCGTCATCGAAACTCCGCTAGATGACTGGATCTCAAAACACATCGAGGCCTCTCATCGCTTTTATTTTATCACACATCACTATCTACCCATGTTTTACCCAACATATTTGTAGATAAAAATACATATACAGTTTAAAACTTGTATAAAACGTCAATTCAACAATCACCTTAGTTAAACAATTAATATAATTACACGTAGCATGCATTTCATATAAAATACTTCATATCTAGGTGTAAGATGAAGGTGACTATACACTCACATGATTTGATGATAATCGGGTAGCAATTCGTTTCCTTAAACGACCGTTTCTAATAAAACCGGGAGTTTTATTGAGAAACCGGGCTCTACAAAGGTCGGGCTTCGAAACCGAAAAGATAAATTTTTCGGGCTTCTCGGGCGCTTCGTGGAGTATTCCGGGGCTTATAATTGATACCGGGGCTTTGGGGAATGTTAAAATGAAGAAAATATGAAGAAAGGGACTAAATATGGCAAAACTCCAAAAGTAACTGAGAAGGCTCGCATACCCCATGTATTTATAGGGGTCTGAAGTCGGCTCCGGTGGTGGGGTCCGTAGGCGAAGGTGTGTAGATGGCAGCATGTGCGAGGGTCTCGGTGCGTGGCTCGGAGACTAGGCGTTGTGTGGCTCGATCCAACTACGAGCTTCGGATTGGGCCTCCCTTCGATCGAATCAGAATCCGCCACACAGCTACTGTTCAAGTGAGGGAAGGCAACACGCGTCGGATCCTCACTGGACCCCTTCAGATGACTCAGCAGCTCGGATGACTCATCCAAATTTCGAACACGTGGCACTTTTTCAGCGAGGGTGACGTGGCAACTCGTGACTATGTGAATTTTCTCGATTTTTGCGCCAAAACTTCTAAAATCCATAACTTTCGCATACGAGCCCCGTTTTTTACGTTCTTTATATGCACACATAGCTAAAATTATGCTCTACAACTTCCGTTTAGACTTCATCGGCTAATTTTGATGTTAATTTTTTTTATTATTATTTTTAACAAACCGGGACAGGAAATCCGTTAAAAATTCATAACTTCTTCATCCGACGTCCGTTTTCGTCAGACTTTTGACCGTTGTGCTACTGATGATGAGACCTTCAATTCTCGTTTAGGTTGTGTCTGCTAAAAATCAATCGATCTAAAATTCAAGTTTTTAGCTGTCTACTGCTAAGCTGAAACTTCAAAAAATCATAACTTCCTCATACGAAGTCAGATTTGGGCGTTCTTTTTATCGAACTTCTCCGTTTAACGAATACTACGACTTTCGTTCAGATAACTAAGGCTAAAAAGTATTTTATCAAAAACTCACTTTTTATGACATTCAGCACCGTGCCGGTTTTGTCGCGAAACTTCGACAGGTCATAACTCCTTCGTTATAACTCGGATTTTGGTATTCTTTATATCCCCGAAATCCTTGTTTCGACCACTACAACTTTATGAAAAGATATCGGCTTATCTCACACCTTAATTTTGACGCCTATTTTTATTCTTAATTAATTAAACCCTAATAATTAAGCATAAAACACATAATTCACATAATATTCACATAATTCCTTTTCATTTTTTCAAAATGAGTTACAAAGGTTAACCTAATATAAATGCCTAGGCTAGAAACACGAGTGTTACAATTCTCTCCCCCTTAGGATGATTCCGTCCCCGGAATCATATATCACCAAACAAATGCGGGTAGCGACTCATCATGTCACTCTCCGTTTCCCAAGTGAGATTTGGTCCATTCGTATGTTTCCAACGCACAAGCACTAAATCGACCATCTTGTGTCGCAACTTCTTAGTCTTACGGTCAACGATTGCCTAAGGTGCTTCAATCAATCTCTTGTTTTCATCCAACCTTAATTCATAAATCGGAAGTATGTTGGGCACATCTCCCGTAAACTTTCTCAAATATCACACATGAAGGGTGTTATGAATACCCTCCAGTTCTTCCGGTAATTCTAGCCTTTAAGCTTGATTCCCAATCTTCTGAAGAACTTTGAACAGTCCACTAAACCTTGGACTCAACTTTCCTCGTTTCCCAAATCTTATAAGTCCCTTCCACGGTGAGACTTTAAGTAAAACCGAATCTCCAACTTCAAAGGTTATCGGTTGTCTTTTCTTGTCAACATAACTCTTTTGTCGATCTTGAGCATCTAACTGTTGGAATAGTGTCTAAGGCTGTAACTATATTAGACAAGTATTTGATCCGGTTGTGCATGGTCCTTTTGGGTTGCCTTCACCATAGCAACTTGATACGATGATTTAATAAGAGAGAGTAAATATTATTAATATATTATGGGAATAATATAATGAATAATATATTGTTATTTGATTAATATAAGTCATAGAATTAATTAGAATTAATTTGGTGACTTAAAGAGATTAATTAAATAAAGGGGTATAAACTGTCAATTGTTTGATAGTTAAACTTTAGATTGTAAATCCATTTGGATATGCTATGGACGAATTCTATAAGATATAGGATAGCTAAAATCGTCCAAAGGCTTATCTTAGGAGTGGATTTGGATAGCCTTAAGAGAAGATTATCTGATAGGGACTTATCTGTAATCCTTAAGGAGTCTACAAGTATAAATAGACCCTATGGCATGGGGAATTCGACACCTAACCTAAAGTAAGGAACCTCTGGTCGAATTCCTCCCCTCTCCTCTCTCCCAAATCATCCTCCTTTCTTTGGTGTTTGTAAGCCATTAGAGGAGTGACATTTGTGACTCTAGAAGCTCCAAGACCTCAAGATCAACAAGTAACTCAAAGGTATGATTCTAGATCTGCTTCAATGTTGTTATTTAACCTAATTAGTAATTAGAAGTCTTGGATTCAAAGTTGGTTTATTAGAAAGCCTAGATCCGAGCATTAGGGTTTTGCATGCGCACATAGGAAAGTTCTTATGGCTAAAACCCATCAGTGGTATCAGAGCCTAGCTTGGTTTTCTATAAATTGTTGCTTGATTAACTGAAACAAACCTGCAAAAATTCGATTTTTAGGTTTCTGAGTCATGGACTCGGCGAGTTCCAAGGTGGACTCGGCGAGTAGGCCTGACTCGGCGAGTCCCCTTGTGCACTCGGCGAGTCCAGGCGTCAGGAATGGCCAGATTCGAGATTTCTTTGTAATTATCTTATCTAAACTTTCCATAAACTAATTAGATCAATGTTAATTCGTTTTTCTGATAAATATAACTACAATCTTGATCTAATTAAAGATATTTATCATATAATAAAATATTTAATTTCCTTATATGATAATTAATTAATTATTTTGATTATTTTGGTAATTATCTTAAAAGAAATCTTGAATAAATCAAATATAGATAATTAGGATATTAATTGTTAATTGGAATTATTTGTCATTTGATCCTCCATGTTTTAAATGTTTAAAACTTGCCCTCAAGTTTTGAAATTTATATTTATGATTAAAAGTTTTAATTTAGACAACTTAAATTTCAAAAACCCTAAATTTCAAAAGGTTTAAAATACAACCCTATACTAATATAATATTACTAGTATAATATATATATATATATATATATATATATATATATATATATATATATATATATATATATATATATATGTATAACTAAATGCTAGTCTTACCGTTAGTAGGCCTCATTCACGAAGCCGATCTATAAGGTGGGTATAAGGTTGCGGCCTATAAAATGGCGCTTAATGGGTGTACACTCACACCCACCGCTTGCTTGATTGGTGGAGCGTGTGTGGTTTACCGGCACACTAATTGGTTCTAAGCGAAGGTGGCAAAGGGTGATTCATTGTTTATCATAGTTCGATGGAGCGTGTGTGGTTTACCGGCACGTCGAATAGGTGATCGTTACAATGAAGGCATCATGTGAATTTGCATGGTAATTCACACCCGCTTTGTGATCCTCGGCATCCCAGTCACAAACTAGAGGGGCATATCGAGATTTAAACATGCCATTGAATAGTTTCAATGAATCTCATCCGAACCTAGGAATTCTCAAAAAAAACACTTAGGACTAATAGTTTAGGTTTTGTGGTGGAGAATTAGTGAATCGTCATTCACTTACCTTCAATTTATTTGCATGTTAGATTACGGCATCCCTTTTCTAATATGTAAATGCCATTGTTGGATCCTAGCCCTAATTTTTCTTATTGGGTGATAATTAGGGATTCATATTCTAATCTATCTTTGTCCTTTTCTAATTATAGATGTCGAACGCAAACAAACGCTGCTGCTAGTTCTTTCACGTTGATGAGCCTTTGCCAAAAGGTCACCTTCGATGGAACGAACTTTACCGAATGGATAAGATACATTCGCACCATTGCTCGCTATGAGGACAAGGAGTATGTCCTTGATGAGAAGCTCGAGAAAATCAACACCGAAATCGCTACTCCAGCCGAAATCACCGCTTTTGAAACTCATGAGCGAGATGCAACGAAGGTACATTGCATCATGATTGCTACCATGAACTCCGAATTCCAAAAGTCCTACGAGGACATGTACCCATACGAGATGCACCAAGACTTATTGGAGAGGTACCACCAAAACGCGAGACAAGAGCGGTATGAGATTTTCACTAACATGATTTCCGTGAAGATGGGTCATGGAGAATCTCTTACCGTGCACTTGCAAAAGATGCAAAGGTATGTCGACCGCCTTCGCAAGTTAAATGTTGACTTCGGGGAAGACTTGGCGATCGACATGGTGCTTCACTCTTTGCCTCCGATGTACAACCAGTTCAGGATGACCTACCACATGAACAAAGAGGAGGTCACCCTAAGCAAACTCCAAGGTCTCTTGAGAGTCGCTGAGAGCAACTTCAAGGACAAGTCTGTTGCACCTACTCCCAATCCGCCCGCTGCTCCTGTCTTGGCTATTGGTCAAGGAAAGGGAAAGAAGAGGAAAGCTTCATCGAAGAACCATCACAAGGTGAAGGCCCGAGATGGTGCCTCTTCTAGTGGGACCAAAGTTGATCCCGCCAAGCCCTGTCCTAACCCGAAGGAGGCAGAGTGCCACCACTGCCACAAGATAGGACATTGGAAGAGAAGCTGCCTAGAGTACCTGCAAGCAATCAAAGAAGGAAAGATCAAGCCATCTTTCGCAGGTATATATGCAATTAAATCTAACGATTCTAATCATGCTATTTCTTGGGTCCTTGATACCGGTTGTGGTTATCACATTTGTTCTAATGTGCAGGGACTAAGAAGAAGTAGGGATGTGGAGCAAGGAAGGATCAATCTAATCATGGGGAACAGAAGATCGTCGCCTGTAACCAAGATTGGAGTGTATTCTTTAGTGCTTAGGAATAGTTTGGTTTTAGATTTGAACAATTGTTGCTATTCGCCAGAAATGGCAAGAAACATCATTTCATTTCATGGTTTATATAGACAAGGATTTAGATTTTCTTTTAATAATGAGAATGGTTCTATTTTGGCTTATCTAAATGGTGTCTTTTACTTTGAAGCTATACCATGTAATGGAATATATGAAACTGTTATGATTGTTGATAACTTAGGAAATGATGTTTTGAATATTGATTCTTCCACTAGTATGGATAAAGCATCCTTGTGGAATTATCGTCTTGGACATGTCAACAAGAAACGCATAGCCCAACTCCAAAAGGATGGAGTTTTGGAATCATTCGACCTTAGGGAAGATGACACATGCGAGTCTTGTTTACTTGGGAAGATGACTAAGTCACCCTTCACGAGTACATGTGATAGGGGCGAAGGTCTATTGGACCTAATACATACCGATGTATGTGGACCGTTTAGATCAACCACGAAGGATGGGAACCGCTTCTATGTGACTTTTACCGATGACTATAGTAGATATGGGTATATCTACTTAATCAAGCAAAAGTCAGAAACCTTTGAAAAGTTCAAAGAGTTCAAGAATGAAGTGGAGAATCAATTGGGCAGGAAAATCAAGATGCTTCGATCCGATCGAGGAGGAGAGTACCTAAGTCTTGAATTCCACGATTATCTCAAGGAGTGTGGAATAGTTTCGCAATTGACGCCTCCTAGGACACCGCAGTTGAATGGTGTGGCAGAAAGGCGTAATCGAACCTTATTGGATATGGTTCGCTCTATGATGGGTCGTGCTTCACTACCTATCTCTTTTTGGGGGTATGCCTTAGAGACTACCGCCCATATCCTTAACCGAGTCCCTACCAAGAAGGTTGCCAAAACACCTCACGAGATGTGGACATGGAAAGCTCCCTCGTTGGCACATATCAAGGTTTGGGGTTGCGAGGCTTTCGTAAGACGAGATACTCACGACAAGCTTGAACCTGGAAGTGAGCGATGTATTTTCATCGGCTACCCGCAGACATCCTTTGGATATCTCTTCTATAGACCGAAGGAAAATGTGGTCTTCGTTGCGAGGAGAGGAGTTTTCCGAGAGCGAGAACTCATAAGCCAAGGAGACAGTGGGAGGAAAATCGAGCTTGAAGAGATTCAAGAGTCGATAGATGAAGGAACCTCTACGGCTGGAACTCAACCCGAGGAGGAAACTCCGGTTGAACCGATTGACGAATCCTTACCTCTTAGACGTTCCGATAGAGTTAGAGTTCTACCCCAGTTTTATGGTTTTCATATCACTACTGAAGGGGACACGTATATTAGTGATGGTACACTAATAAATCTTGATGAACCTAATAGCTATAAGGAAGCCATGGCAGGCCCGGAGTCTGCGAAATGGAAAGAGGCAATGGATAGCGAGATCCAATCCATGTATGATAACCAAGTTTGGAATTTGGTTGATTATGTGCCCGGACGTAAGACCGTTGGGTGCAAATGGATCTTCAAGAAGAAGACCGACGTGGATGGAAACGTGTACACATATAAAGCGCGATTGGTTGCGAAGGGCTTTACTCAAACTCCTGGAGTTGACTATGATGATACCTTCTCACCAGTTGCGAAGATTAAATCTATTAGAGTGATGCTAGCTATTGCCGCATTTCATGATTATGAGATTTGGCAAATGGATGTCAAGACCGCTTTCCTTAACGGGAAGTTGGCTGAGGATGTTTACATGGCTCAGCCCGAGGGGTTTGTGAATCCGAAGCATCCGAATAGAGTGTGTAAGCTTGAGAAGTCCATTTATGGACTTAAGCAAGCGTCTCGCAAATGGAATCTTTGCTTCGATGAGAAAGTCAAAGAGTTTGGATTTGTACGAAGCGAAGACGAATCTTGTGTATATGTCAATGCCAGTGGGAGTATAGTAAGCTTTCTCGTTCTATATGTCGATGACATATTACTCATAGGAAACGACATCCCGACTCTGCAGGAGGTTAAGTCCTGGCTCGGGAAATGCTTCGCTATGAAGGACCTCAGAGAGGCTTCTTACATATTGGGAATAAGGATAGTGAGAGAAAGAAGTAAGAGACTAATTGGACTTAGTCAGAACACTTACTTAGAGAAGGTACTAAAACGTTTTAGTATGGAAAACTCAAAGAAGGGAGAATTACCGATACAAAGCAATGCCAAGTTGAGTAAGAGTCAAAGTCCGAGTACCGAATCTGAGATAGCAGAATAAGTCGAGTACCATACGCTTCCGCAGTTGGCTCAATCATGTACGATATGACTTGTACTCGCCCTGATGTAGCCTTCGCTTTGAGCATGGTTAGCAGATATCAAGGGAATCCTGGCAGAGCACATTGGATTGCGGTGAAGAATATCCTTAAGTACCTTCGAAGGACGAAGGAATGGTTCTTAGTCCTCGGAGGGAGTGATGACTTGAAGGTGCGAGGGTATAGTGACGCCAGTTTTCAGACCGACAGGGACAATTACCGTTCGCAGTCGGGCTGGGTCTTTACCCTAAATGGAGGAGCAGTGACATGGAAGAGTTCCAAGCATGAAACCGTAGCTGATTCGACGTGCGAATCAGAGTACATTGTAGCGAGCGAAGCGTCGAAGGAGGCGATATGGCTAAAGAACTTCATCGGTGATCTTGGAGTCGTACCTGCCATAAAGGAGCCAATGGATATTTTCTGTGATAACGAAGGTGCGGTTGCCTTAACCAAGGAATCGAGGGATCATGGTAGATCAAGACACATCGACAGAAAATATCACTTCATCAGACATCGTGTAGAAGAAGGACAACTCGTAGTGAAGAGGATATCATTAGAAGATAACCCAGCAGATCCGCTTACGAAGGGACTGAGTAGGGTTAAGCACTTACAGCATGCTAGGAGTATTGGGCTGAAGGATGATATTAGCATAGATTAGATAGTATTAGAAACGTGTAATAGATAAATGTAATTAACATTTGATGATTAAATAAAGGAGTTTTATTTATAAGTAGTGTTACTGTCTTATGTTAATTGTTTAACTATTGTTTCACTTTGCATGTTTTGACTTCCAGAATAATTGAAATTATTAGGAATAATAGAATTGTTCAAATTGTCCACAATCGTTCATATGTTGGAAGTAGATATGAATGAAGATTGTCATGAATTGGTGTGTAGATTGTCTAAATGGTGTTAGACATAGCAAAGGGTTGTTGCAACATTCATGAGTGCTTATGAACTAGTTTTGAGCATTGGAACAAACCCACGCTTGCTGGAATCACCTTATGGAATAAGATATAAAAGGGTGATCGCAAGACGATAATATCATATAGTCTTAAAACCTAGATATATGGTTTGTTATTTGTTAATTGGTTGTACATTGATAATGCGAAAAACGCATCAGTAACTCGGTGTTATAAAACGCATTGTTGTGTATAGTTGGTTAATGAATAAGTAAATGCATATAAGTCGAAGTTTATCTGTAACTTTTATCTAAGAAGGTAAAAGCGATATCTCGTCCGCTCGATGATTTGATTTGACTTATGTGCCGGGCCCGGTTAGAACTGAATTGATGTGTTCGATTAAGTTCTATTTCAAATAAATCAGAGATCGAGAAACCTAAATGCTTGACTAACCATTCCATAGGATTGTCAGCATGATATCTAACAGAGGACTGTACGTTCCCTTATCTAAAGGAAAAGATTGATTAGATCAGAGTTTGACAGCGTCTTTGAGAGCTACGATTGCAAACCGAATTGTACTTGTATAGTTACTAGACTTATCCAAGTGGGAGACTGTTGGAATAGTGTCTAAGGCTGTAACTATATTAGACAAGTATTTGATCCGGTTGTGCATGGTCCTTTTGGGTTGCCTTCACCATAGCAACTTGATACGATGATTTAATAAGAGAGAGTAAATATTATTAATATATTATGGGAATAATATAATGAATAATATATTGTTATTTGATTAATATAAGTCATAGAATTAATTAGAATTAATTTGGTGACTTAAAGAGATTAATGAAATAAAGGGGTATAAACTGTCAATTGTTTGATGGTTAAACTTTAGACTGTAAATCCATTTAGATATGCTATGGACGAATTCTATAAGATATAGGATAGCTAAAATCGTCCAAAGGCTTATCTTAGGAGTGGATTTGGATAGCCTTAAGAGAAGATTATCTGATAGGGACTTATCTGTAATCCTTAAGGAGTCTGCAAGTATAAATAGACCCTATGGCATGGGGAATTCGACACCTAACCTAAAGTAAGGAACCTCTGGTCGAATTCCTCCCCTCTCCTCTCTCCCAAATCATCCTCCTTGCTTTAGTGTTTGTAAGCCATTAGAGGAGTGACATTTGTGACTCTAGAAGCTCCAAGACCTCAAGATCAACAAGGAACTCAAAGGTATGATTCTAGATCTGCTTCAATATTGTTATTTAACCTAATTAGTAATTAGAAGTCTTGGATTCAAAGCATGTTTATTAGAAAGCCTAGATCCGAGCATTAGGGTTTTGCATGCGCACATAGGAAACTTCTTATGGCTAAAACCCATCACTAACATCCTTTCCCTTATCACTTTCAACTTTTCTACAGTCTCATGGACTATTTCAGGTCCCATAAACTGCTTTTCCCCAGCTTCATGCCAACATGACCGCGTTCGACACTTTTCCCCATACAAAGCGTGATAAGGTGTCATCTTAATGCTTGAGTGGAAACTATTATTATAGGATAATTGTATGTTGGGTCAAAATATGGTTTATACTTTGCTTTTCTGGGCAAATGTATTTTTCTGTAATATTTTTGGAGTTTACGGTTGAGTTTACGGCCGTAAACACCTTACGACCGTAAACCCATTTATGGCCCATGTCCACCAAGCCCATGTTCCCTAGTATAAATATAGGTGTTAGGGTGTGAGGAACATATTGATAAACCCTAGAGATTGTACGGCCAAGAGAGAGCATATTGTGTGAGAGAATCCATTGTAAGGAATTTCATTCATATCATCAATACAATCAAGATTCTTAATATTCTTCTTCTCCTTCTCTTCTATTTAATCTGACATCATCCGTTTGATTGAGATTCCGCACCACCAAACGGATCTGATTGATACACAGTCAAATTAGGGACATACAATTGGTATCAGAGCCAAGTTGTATCAGTCAATTTTGTCAGATTTAGGGCATTATTTGATCTTATTTTCGAAATATTTTTGCGTTTTTGGATAGATCTCGCAAAAATAAGGGGGGTTTGTTATTTGTGTTTTTCATAAAAAAAAGGTTTTTCATCGAGGTTTTGAGCTTCAAAGTCGAAAAATCGGTGTTTTTGTTCGGAGTTTGCGGCCGGCGGCTAGGGTTTCGGAGGTTCACGGCTCGAAGTTTACGGCCTGATGTTCGCGGCCCGAGCTTGCGGCTCGGAGTTTACGGCGTCGGCTTGCGGTCCTCGGTGGTTTACGGCTCGCACGAGTTCAGACCTCGGCCTCGCAACTCGTCCTCGCTAGTAGCTTCCTCGCATTCGCACTTAAAAAAATTGAAACGGAAATTGGAGGTGCTGGGATTCAATCTGAGGTCTCCTGCTTAACAAACCAACGCTCCTTCCAACTCCTCTAGGTTACTAGATGTTATGCTACTTCCGAATTTAATTCATAAACCATCCCTGTCTATTCCAACTTTCACTTTTTCACACTTTTAACCCAAAAAATTAAATTTCCTTTACTTTTAAATTCTTTTTTCATAAAAAAAAATATATATATATATATAAATTAATTAATTAATTAATAATAATTAAAAAAAATAGTTTTTTTTTAAATTTTTGATTTTAAATTTTGACTTTGACTTCCAAGTTTGACCTTTAACTTTAAACTTTGACTTTTTCGTTTAACTTTTAAACTTTCAAATTTAATTTTTTGGTTTGACTTTTAAGTTTGACTTTTGAGTTTAACTTTTTTAATTTGGCTTTTAAGTTTGACTTTTGAGTTTAACTTTTTAAATTTGACTTTTCAAGTTTGACTTTTGAGTTTAACTTTTTAAATTTGACTTTTAAGGTTGACTTTTGAGGTTTATAATCAAAGGGTTTGACTTTTAAGTTTTATTTTAGCTTCTAGTTGTGCTTTTTAATTGATTTTAAGGTTTACGAGGGACTTGAAACATGAAAGAGAGTCGTCAGGATATGTTAAGACAAAATTTCAATATTTTCGATTATATCCCTGGAGAAACCCTCGAAACTCAGTTGCAGCGATTTACTACACTTATTACCGAGATGAATATAGCTGGGATCTTCTTGTCTAAATCTGAGATAAACAAAAGCTATTGAATTCACTTCCAAAATTGTGGGATATGGACGTGGCTATCATCAAGAAGACAAAAGATCTCAATCGTCTTAGTCTTGCTGATGTAATTGAAGAACTTAATGCTTTGAAGTGTGGAAATACAATGAGTTCTGCAAACATCTCGGTCAATGAAGTTTCAGGTTCTCAATCATGTGAAGTTTCATGTACACTATCTAGTGAAGATACGATTAAATTTCTTCGGGAACAAATTGATTTATTAAAAAGAGAAGTTGAGGACCTGAGATACGAAGGATATCAACTCAGGAAACAACAAAAACCCCTGAAGGCTGAATTAGAAGCAAAAACCAAGTACTTTAGGAAACTTCAGGAAGAGTATAGCAACAAGTGTGAAAATTATGATTATGTTAAGAGACAACCTGCTGCTGTAACTGAAGAACTTGACACTTTAAAAATAAAGTGTCGAAAAACTGATGTCAGTTTCAAAAGTTATATTGCGTCAAGTCAGACAGTCGAGTCCTTATATGAAACCCAATTAAAATTCAAAGAAAATCAAAACAAGGGTCTAGGGTATGATAGTGTACCTCCTCCTTATAATCATAACTACACATCCATCCCTATGACACAGGACGAAACTGACAGGGAGCCACATCTTCGATATGGCAAACGAGCTGGATTTGTGTCAGGAGGAGTTATTAATATTGAAGATACTAATGTTGCTACTTCTTGTACAGGCAAAGTAAGAGAGGATGAGAACAAGGAGAGTTCTTCTGAACAAACCAACATCTCCTTGAACTCTGAATCTGTTGTTTCGAACTCAAATGCTTCTGATCAACCTGCTGTTGAGAAATATAGCCCACCAATTCCAGCGAAACAGAGTGCCTATTGCAAGCGTGCATCTGAGATCAATAAGAGACAAGGCAAGGATACGCCACCAGGGGCAGGAAGAAACAACTTCCCAGTGACCAAAAAGAGTTGTTTTCACTGTGGAGCACCTGGACACATTGCCAAAAATTGTCCTAATCGTGCATACGTTCCCTACTATGCACAAGGCTGGCAGAACGTGCCAAGTAGGAGATACTTCAAAAGAAACCCTTCTAGGTCACGTTCAGACAATGGTGACTGGAACGTGTAAAAGGCCAAGAATCAAACCCACAAGGCCAAGCATCCAACTCCCAAGAACAAGAAGGGAATACTGGCCCAGAAGTCTAGTTCAAGAGATGCTCCTGTGAAGCCAAGACCGGTTAGGTCAAAGTCATCTCGGCAGCCGACTTCAAGTTCCAAAGCAAGTGCCGAGGCACCCATCAAATCGAAAAAGAAATGGGCTAAACCTAACTACAAATGGGTTCCAAAGGCTCATTCTTCAAAATCAACTAATGACTCTAATATTTCTTCATCTTCTGTTTGTGATAAACAGGATATGTTATGGGAGAGAGTACCGTGCAAGGATGAAAAAGGTCGACCTAGTTTCAAAATGGAATGGGTTCCAAAGACCAATTGATTCCGCTCTGTGTCGGAGTGGCTATGGAGGCATATCATCAGACCTCGGTTTGTTGGTACTGGCTGCTCCAGGCACATAATAGGGGACTTCTCTCAACTATGCAACATTTTGACCTTTGCTTGAGAGTTTGTGTCCTTTTGCGGGAAAGGAAGAAAGGAAGAGATCACTCACGGGGTTTGTGCTTAATGACATGAAGAATTTTCGGATCTATTCTGAGATTATGCTTGCTGTTCTCAGACCTTCTGAATGCAGATTCAATTGGTGAATTACGGTTTGCATTTTCTTCTCTATACTCCTCAAGTTTTCTTAAGCTGATTCGCTTTAAAGACTAATTTCTGATTTAGGATAGTTTAAATTTGTTCATTTATTTTCGTTTCTCTCCTATGCACAAATTTAGGGGGAGAAAAACAAAACAAAAATTAGAAAAGTTTCAAAAATCCAAAAACATTAGAAAATCAGAAAATAAAAAAATGGTGTTAATGGAATGTGCTTGCAGGAGATGTTTTGGGAAATGAAATCAGCAAGTGATAACGGGCAATCTAAATCAGCGTAACGTACATAAGTTGAATCGTCTACGCTCTGTACTCGATGTGCTGGTAGGCACGAAAGATTTAAAATGGACTTGACTAGGAAAAGTTGAACCTAATGAATTTAAGGACTTGACAAACTTTGACCAAGTTAGATCCGTTTAACCTGATGTCACGACGCTCGGATAGGCTGAGCAGGGAGATATACATGGGAATCTATCGGTCACATTAAATAACCCGTATCTAGAACTGTGGATTTACGTTTCCTGGATGTGCGGATTTTGTCCTTAATTCTGGTCGGATGGGGCGACTGGTAAATTTCGATAAATTAGGTCTGTAGAATATCATTTTCTTTCTTTCCTACTGTTAGTCATATGTTGCACCCTTTGCGTGATTGGAAGAGATCCAACCTGGATTACAACATATGCAACTCTATCTCTCTACATGTTATATCTATGAAATTTCTCCTATCTGTTAGCCATATGCTGTCTCCTTTGCGTGACTTCAAATCCGACCTGGTACACAGCATATGCAACTTTCTACTTCTCAACCCCTCTAAAGTAATAAGTTATAGAATTATGAATCTATCTTTTCTCTGAATGGTTGTCTGCTCACCCGGTGTAAGGAGTACTCTAGAAGTTCTTGATGGCTGGGGCATATCAGGAAATGGGAAACATGTTCTGGTACACTTAACAATTGAACACATACAGGTTGTCTGTAGATCTCGCTGCTCGATTTAGGTAGACAACAATATCCCTGGTTATAATCAGTTAAATGGTCTTAAGGTAAATTTATTTAATATTTAGGAGTTATCATAATAAAAAACTTACATTTTGATATATCCTTGAATCATGTCATTGGTAAAATGTCCAAAACTATCAAAAATTTTCGTCTTTAAGTGGACCACAATACTGGTGATCGATCAGACGAAGATGTGAAGATAAGGGTACCGACAAGTGGAATAAAGTTGTCCAACAACTTTGATCCCAAATCACTCTTAAAGTTAGCTATTACTTTGGTTTTTGTTAAGTTTGTTCATAGTGTTCTTCGAATTTAAATATTAGGGGAGAAATAAAAAAATCAGAAAATTAAAAATAAAATAAAATATTGTTATTTCTATTTTATTTCTTTTTCAGAAAATATGAAAAATCCAAAAATATTTTTGTTTTTGTTTTAATTTGTGTGCTAAGTTTTCTTTTAGTTTTGTTTTGTCTTGAAAAGTGAATTCAGATGTAGATGAGACTCATGGAGTTTGTGTTGAAGATTTCTGAGCCAAAGCTTCGTCCGTGAGCATCGAAGAATTCTCATTCGAAGGAGCAAGAAATGAAGATTATTCTTTAAAATTCAATCTTTCAACCCCAGAAGCAAGGTGAAGCTGAAATTGAAGATTATGTGACGGATTGCATTGAAGCCTCCTCAATCAGTCTGCTGCTATCTATGAACCTGCTGAAGTGATCCAGAAGATTTGTTCTCTCTGAAGATTCTCAAGCTGAAAGCGTCATCTTTTAAGAATCAACACATCAAGCATCCTCACCAAATGTGCGTTCATTGCCAAATTCTGAAGAAAAGCTCAATTGCTCAAGATGAAGTCATTCATTGAAGATAAAAGCTGAAGCCAATCTCCAACTGAAGATTAACAAGAAGAACCAACTACTTTTTAGGGGGGAGCTTGTTGGGTCATTAAGAAAAGAAAGCTATAAACCAAGGGGGAGATTGTTGGGTCAAAATATGGTTTATACTTTGATTTTCTGGGCAAATGTATTTTTCTGTAATATTTTTGGAGTTTACGGTCATGTTTACGGCCGTAAGCACCTTACGGTCGTAAACCCATTTACGACCCATGTCCACCAAGCCCATGTTCCCTAGTATAAATATAGGTGTTAGGGTATGAGGAACAGATTTATAAACCCTAGAGATTGTGCGACCAAGAGAGAGCATATTCTGTGAGAGAATCTATTGTAAGGAATTTCATTCATATCATCAATACAATCAAGATTCTTAATATTCTTCTTCTCCTTCTCTTTTATTTAATCTGACATCATTCGTTTGATTGGGATTCCGCACCATCAAACAGATCTGATTGATACACAGGCAAATTAGGGACTTACATTCTACTAGAGGTAAGTGTTCATCCCAGTTACCTTGGAATTCTAGAGTACATGCTCTCAGCATATCCTCCAATGTTTGAATCGTTCGTTCGCTCTGACCATCGGTTTGCGGATGGTAAGTTGTACTCAAACACAACCTGATACCTAATTCCTCTTGTAGACTCCTCCAAAACCTTAAGGTAAAACGGGTGTCACGATCGGATACAATCGTTAACGGAACACCGTGAAGCCTCACAATTTCCTTCACATAAGAATTCACAAGTTTATCCATAGACCATTTCTCTTTGGCTGCTATGAAATGCGCACTCTTAGTGAAGCGATCAACGACCACCCAAATCATGTCGTGACCATTCCTTGTTCTAGGCAGTTTAGTCACAAAATCCATGGTGATGTCTTCCCATTTACCCATGGATACGGGTAAAGGTTCTAAACTCCCATACGGTTTCTGATGTTGTGCCTTAACTCTAGCACAAGTTACACACTCGGCCACATACTTAGCAACATCGAGCTTCATCGTTGGCCACCAATAATCGGGCTTTAGATCCCTATACATTTTTGTACTGCTGAGATGAATCGAGTACATGGTCTTGTGAGCTTCTTCCATCAGAAGATCTCTTACTCCGCCCGTCTTGGGTACCCAAATCCTATCTTGGAATACCTTCAACCCTTTCTTGTTTGTATTGAATACTAACGTTTTGCGCAAAACGTTCTTCCTTTCGGTCATTTTTCTCTAAAGCTTCCTCTTGAGATTTCTTTATGCTTTCCACAATTGTCGAGACAACTTCAATTCTCAACGCTCTTGGCCTTTTCTTTTCAAGGTTTACCTTCCGACTGAGAGCATCAGCAACAACATTTGCTTTACCAGGGTGGTGAAGTATCTCACAGTCGTAGTCCTTGAGTAACTCTAGCCAGCGTCGTTGCCTCATGTTCAATTCCTTCTGATTAAAGAGATATTGGAGACTCTTATGATCAGTGAAAATTTTACACTTTGTGCCATAAAGATAATGCCTCCATATCTTTAAGGCAAATACTACCGCTGCCAACTCCAGATCGTGAGTGGGGTAGTTCTTTTCATGATCCTTCAATTGCCTTGATGCATACACGATCACTTTATCCCTTTGGGTCAGAACACAACCTAACCCAACTCCAGATGCATCACTATAAACTGCAAAGTCATTAACTCCTTCAGGTAATGAAAGAATCGGTGCTTCACACAATCTCTTCTTCAACATCTCAAAGGCTTCCTTATGCTTCTCATTCCAAGCATAAGTAGCTCCTTTGTGGGTCAAAGCTATTAATGGAGTAGCAATCGAAGAAAATCCTTGGATAAACCTTCGGTAACATCCAACTAATCCTAAAAAGCTTCAAATCGCCGTAGGGCTTTTTGGTTGTTCCCACTTCATCACATCTTCAATCTTTGTTGGGTCAACAATTATTCCTTCTTGGTTAACCACATGACCTAAAAATTGGACTTCTTGAATCCAAAATTCACATTTGGAGAACTTTGCATACAGCTTCTCCTTTTTCAGGACTTCTAGCACTTCACGCAGATGCTTTTCATGCTCCTGCTTGCTTTTCGAATAAATCAAGATATCATCTATGAATACTATCACAGATTTATCTAGGAGTGGTTTACAAACCCTATTCATCAAATCCATGAATGCTGCTGGGGCATTAGTTAGTCCGAACAACATAACCAAAAAATCATAGTGTCCATATCTTGTTCTAAACGCAATCTTTTCGATATCCTGCTCTCTCACCTTTAGTTGATGGTATCCCGACCTAAGATCGATCTTCGAGAAATAGCTAGAACCCTGTAACTGGTCGAACAGGTCATCGATCCTCGGCAATGGGTACTTGTTCTTTATCGTCACTTTGTTCAGCTCTCTGTAATCGATGCACATTCTCATGCTCCCGTCTTTCTTCTTTACAAATAACATAGGGGCTCCCCAGGGCGATGAACTAGGTCGAATGAAACCTTTGTCTAATAACTCCTGAATTTGTGTCATAAGTTATTTCATCTCTGTTGGTGCTAATTGATACGGTGCTTTTTCTATCGGCGTTGTTCCTGGTAACAAGTCAATACGAAATTCTACTTGTCGATCAGGGGGTAATCCGGGAAGATCTTCGTGAAAGACTTCCAGATAATCATACACCACCGAAATATTCTCCACCTCCTTCTCCTCCTTCTTAGCATCCATCACGAATGCTGGGTATGATGTACATCCCTTGGCCAAACACTTTCTGGCTTTCATTAAGGAAATGATTCCAGAATTTACTCTGCGTTTGTCTCCATACACCATAAACGACTCTTTCCCTGGCGAGTTTACTTTTACTATCTTATTTCTACACAATATTTCGGCATCATTGGTACTAAGCCAATCCATTCCTAAAACTATGTCGAATCCATTTAATTCAATAGGCAATAATTCCTCGTGGAACTTATTCCCATCCAAGTCAATGAGGATGTTTTTCATACGATGGCTAACAGGTACAAACTTGCCACTAGCAATCTCGACTATTATAGCATTAACTAGTCTATCTATAGGCACATCTAGTTTTCTACCAAATTCATGCGATATGAAGGAGTAATTGGCTCCAGAATCAAACAAAATTTGGGCAGGCAATTCGTTTACGAGAAAGGTACCTGAAGCGACATCGACTTCTTCTTTTGCAGCTTCAAGTGTCATCTGAAAGGCTCTCGCCTTCGGCTTTGGTGGTAGATTGGGCTTTGCTGCATCCTTCCTTTTTGTACAGTCTTTAAAAACATGCCCTACTTCATGGCACTCAAAACATGCCCTCTTGTTGGACGGACACACGTTGGCATAATGCCCACTCTTTCCACATTTGAAGCAAGTCACCTCCTCACTACATTTCCTAGAGTGATTTTTCTTGCACTTCTCACACCATTTCAATTCACCTCCTCCTCCAAACTTCTTGGACTAAGAAAATTTGCTTTTCTTGTTGGAACCTGAAGTTCCTTCAACCTTTCTCTTTTCACCAACTTCTGCCTCTCAAGACCCTTCTCTTAGATCTGAACCTCAACATTCTTAGCCGCCCAGATGGCAGCTTTCAAATTGGTTGCTTGCTTAACCATCGGACTAAAGTCCGCTGGTAATCCGAGGGCAAACTTGTTGACCTTAGAGAGTTTAGTTGGAACTAGATGAGGAACAAGCTTCATCTTTTCCGTAAAACTAGCAGCGTATTCAGTAACGCTCATCTTTCCCTTCTTTAAATTTTGGAACTCATCTATAATTTCCAGAAGATCCTGCTCAGAGCAGTACTGCAATTTCAGTTGTACCACAAAATCTTCCCAAGACATCTTACTAGCTTCTCCCTTGGGCATCGAATCAGCTAGTAACTTCGACCAGCTCAACACACCAGACTTTAACAGAGGAATTTCAAGTGTGGTCTTTTGTTTGTTGCTGCACTCACAACTTTTGAACATCGTCTCCATTTCAGAGATCCAATTCATGACTTCCACCGGTGTCGGACTTCCAGATAGACACGGCAATTTAGATGCCATGAAATCTTTGTATTTGCACCCGCGTCCATCAACTCCTCCATCCTGGTTCTCTTGTCTAACTATCGGTGGGTTGGCTTGACCAAAAGTCCCACTGTAGTTCCCTCCTACTGATTGCCCTTCATTCAATATGGGTTGTTCAACGGGTATCGTAGTCTCTTCCCTATGTTGTTGTAGTAATCGCCTTGTCTCCTCCATCTGGCGATATAACATCATCTGGATCATTGCTTGTACCCCACCCATCGTCATTGGCTCAAGTGCAGCTCCTACAACAGGTACTTCCTCAACTACTTGAGGTTGAGGCTGTTGATCCCTGTTTCCGTTTTCATTTGCAGCTCCACTACGAGTTCTTGCCATTACAATCTATATACCAAATAAGGTGAATTTAGGTTTTTATCCTTGTTAGACATTTTAATTCCCTTATCACTCCGAAACGTTTACATGTTAGTTCTAATCTCGTAATCATACGCTTAGAATCCGACACACATAAGGTTTCCAGATCCGGTTGGCAACAGACCATAGATCTGAACAAATAATGGCACACATGGCAAACACATAGCATTTAGCACATAAGGGCATTTTAGGCATCTTTCCTAAAATAAACTAGTGCTCATGTCTAAAATATGGTAGACACTCATCTCACAATCATCACTTAGCATTCTAAGTTTAAGTCTAGAAATTCTATAATTTCTTAGTTCGCTTAAACTAATGCTCTGATACCAACTGTGACATCCCCTAATTTCTTGGCCAGAAAAGACAGATTTAATTTATGCTTTTTAAAATAAAATCAGAGGAATCTTTTCAAAAGATGTTGCGGAATTGGTCCCCAAACAACATATGATAAAAGTTTATGAAAACCCTTCATTAAGAAGGTATATATTTTCCATATATATTAAAACCTCGGGATGTCATGTTCCGATACATATCAAAAGCATCAACAAGACATTATAAGACTTTCAACAGTTATTTACAACTACTGGCCTATAATCCAAAAATCTCTCGTCGTCCTCCGACAATGCTCGGGGTCCACTACCTATAACATAAAAAGTTGAGTGGGTCAGGCTTGGGAGCCTGGTGAGCATATAGGGTTTTCAACCCACAGTAATAATAAACTTATTAAGTTCACCAATCAACAATAACCCTGATTACCCGTTCCCTTTATCCTCACTTTACGTCCCTAAACACTTTTCACAAGGGACGTAGCCTAAAGAATATCATCGGGATGGACACTACTGCTAAGGGGTTTCCTCAGCCATTCATGTCCTAAAGGCAACCATGAGGGGGATGGATTACAGCGAATGAACACCCAAGTTCATTAACACCTAGAGGTTGCGGACCGGCTAATGTTTCCCACTGGACTGTCTAGAAAGTCCATGGTCTTCATCCAAACTCTGCTAGATGACTGGATCTCAAAACACATCGAGGCCTCCCATCACTTTTATTTTATCACACATCACTATCTACCCATGTTTTATCCAACATATTTGTAGATAAAAATACATATACAGTTTAAAACTTGTATAAAATGTCAATTCAACAGTCACCTCAGTTAAACAATTAATATAATTACACGTAGCATGTATTTCATATAAAATATTTCATATCTAGCTGTACGATGAAGGTGACAATACACTCACATGATTTGATGATAATCGGGCAGCAATTCATTTCCTAAAACGATCGTTTCTAATAAAACCGGGAGTTTCATTGAGAAACCAGGCTCTGCAAAGGTCGGGCTTCGAAACCGAAAAGATAAATTTTTTGGGCTTCTTGGGCGCTTCGTGGGGTATTCTGGGGCTTATAATTGATAGCTGGGCTTTAGGGAATGTTAAAATGAAGAAAATTTGAAGAAAGGGGCTAATTATGGCAAAACTCCAAAAGTAACCGAGAAGGCTCGCATACCCCTTGTATTTATAGGGTTCCGAAGTCGGCTCCGATGGTGGGGTCCGCAGGCGAAGGTGTGCAGATGGCAGCATGTGCGAGGGTCTCGGTGGCGGTTGTTGATTAGACAGCGGTCTACTGGCCCACATGCGAGGTTCGGAGGCTTGGCGGTGCGAGGCTCGGTCTAGCTGCGAGCTTCGGATTGGGCCACCCTTCGGTCGAATCAGAATCCGCCACGCAACTACTGTTCACGCGAGGGAAGGCAACACACTTCGGATCCTCACTAGACCCTTCGGATGACTCAGCAGCTCGAATGACTCATCCAAATTTCGGACACGTTGCACTTTTTCAGCGAGGGTGACGTGGCAACTCGTGATTATGCGAATTTTCTCAATTTTCGCGCCAAAACTTCTGAACTCTAGAATTTTAGCATACGAGCTTTGTTTTTGACGTTCTATATATGCACGCGTAGCTAAAATTACGCTCTACAACTTCCGTTTATAATTAGTCGGCTAATTTTAAATTAAATTTTTTTATTATTATTTTTAACAAACCAGGACAGGAAATCCGTTAAAAATTCATAACTTCTTCATCCGACGTCTGTTTTCGTCAGACTTTTTACCGTTGTGCTACTAATGACGAGACCTTAAATTCTCTTTTAGGTCGTGTCGGCTAAAAATCACTCGATCTAAAATTCAAGTTTTTGGCTGTCTACTGCTAAGCTGAACCTTCGAAAAATCATAACTTCCTCATACGAAGTCAGATTTGGGCGTTCTTTTTATCGAACTTCTCAGTTTAACGAATACTACGACTTTCTTTTAGATCACTTAGGCTAAAAAGTAGTTTATCAAAAACTCACTTTTTATCGCGAAACTTCGACATGTCATAACTCTATCGTTATAACTCGGATTTTGGTATTCTTTATATCCCCGAAATCCTTGTTTTGACCACTACAACTTTATGTAAAGATATCGGCTTATCTCACACTTTAATTTTGACGCCTATTTTTATTCTTAATTAATTAAACCCTTATAATTAAGCATAAAACACATAATTCACATAATATTCACATAATTCCTTTTCATTTCTTCAAAATGAGTTACAAAGGTTAACCTAGACTATCACCTCAATATAAATGCCTAGGCTAGAAACACGAGTGTTACAATTCTCTCCCCCTTAGGATGATTTCGTCCCCGGAATCATATATCACCAAACAAATGTGGGTAGCGACTCATCATGTCACTCTTCGTTTCCCAAGTGAGATTTAGTCCACTCGTATGCTTCCAATGCACAAGCACTAAATCGACCATCTTGCGTCGCAACTTCTTAGTATCACGGTCAACGATTGCCTCAGGTTCTTCAATCAACCTGTTGTTTTCATCCAACCTTAATTCAGAAATCGGAATTATGTCGGGCACATCTCCCGTAAACTTTCTCAAATAGCACACATGAAAGGTGTTATGAATACCCTCCAGTTCTTCCGGTAATTCTAGCTTGTAAGCTTGATTCCCAATCTTCTGAAGAACTTTGAATGGTCCAATAAACCTTGGACTCAACTTTCCTCGTTTCCCAAATATTATATGTCACTTCCACGGTGAGACTTTAAGTAAATCCGAATCTCTAACTTCAAACGTTATCGGTTGTCTTTTTTTGTCAGGTTAACTCTTTTATCGATCTTGAGTAGCTAACATCCTTTCCCTTATCACTTTCAACTTTTCAGCAGTCTCATGGATTGTTTCAGGTCCCATAAACTGTTTTTCCCCAGCTTCCAGCCAACATGACGGCGTTCGACACTTTTCCCCATACAAAGTGTGATAAGGTGTCATCTTAATGCTTGAGTGGAAACTATTATCATAGGAGAATTCTACTAGAGGTAAGTGTTCATCCCAATTACCTTGCAATTCTACGGTACATGCTCTCAGCATATCGTCCAATGTTTGAATCGTTCGTTCTCTCTGACCATCGGTTTGCGGATGGTAAGTTGTACTCAAACACATCCTGGTACCCAATTCCTCTTGTAGACTCCTCCAAAACCTTGAGGTAAAATGGTGATGGGTTTTGAGCATTCTAACACTTCCTAAGTGTACAGGCAACCCTAATAACCTTGGATCTATGTTTGTCTAATTATCATGCAAAGTTGAATTCCAAGGTTATATTCCTATCTAGCATACATGGGGAACAATTTTAACTTGAATCATAGATAGAATAACTTACCTTGTTGTTGCTTGTGTTCCTTGAAACCTTGTGAGCCTAGCACCCCAAGTGTGATGCCTCAAATGCTTCACACAACACCAAATGCTCTTGGAAAGACTCTTGAGATAACACACACTTCTCAAAATCGGCCAAGCCCTCTAGTTTCTTAGTGTCTAACCGATTTTGGTGGAGAATGGGATCTTTATATAGTGTTGGCACATCTAGGGTTACACCATGTAAACCCTAATGTGTCATGACTCTTCATTTCCATGACCCATGGGTTTGTAACTCCCATGGAGCATCCATGGAGCATCCTATGGGTAAAACCCAACTTGATAATCCATGGAGCCTCTTAGCCCACTATACAAGATATGGATGATTTACATAATCAACCCATATATTTAATTAGTTATCCTTTGATCACTTAATTAATTCCAAATTAATTCTTTGATCAACTAATTAAATAATATTATTAATATATTAGAACTTATAATATATTAATAATCTCCAAGTGTTATTTCTCTCATTTAGTCTATCCAATTGCATGGTGCCATGCAACCCAAATGGACCATGCCGGGTCGGGTCAAGTACAAGCCCGAAATAGTTATGGACTTAGACACCTTATCCAACAGTCTCCCACTTGGATAAGTCTAATAACTATATCTCTAGTACTTCAGGAACCGACCGGCAATCGTAGCTCTTTCAAGGTCTCTCGGAACTGAGAAGATGATGATACGCCATTTAAGATAAGTGATCATATAATCCTCTGTTCTAGATATCAGCCGGACAAATACATGGAACATGTCTTGCTTATTGTCCAGCATTTGTTTCCCGATTTCCGATTTGTTTGACATAGAACTTAATTGAACACATCAACTTAGTTCTGACCGGGCCCGGTACATGGGTCAAAACAAAATCATCGAGGGGCCCAGATATCAGCTTCTAATCCAAGAAGGAACAGATAAACTTCGAATCATATGTTTGTTCTACCACTTATTGAATGACACACAAAAGTACGTTTTATAACATCGAGTTACCAATGCGGTTTCGTACAGTCAATGCATAACCAACTTGTAAGTAACAAATCATATATCTAGGTTTGAAGACTTATATGATATTACCGTCTCACGATCACTCGAGATAGAATTCCATGAAGTGATTCCAGTGAGCGTGGGTTGAGTCCAATGCTCAGAACTTATGAGCACTCATGATTGTTGTAGCCTTGTCCAAGACCTCTACAACCAAACATGACAATCTTGATTCATATCTACTTCCAACATATGACCGACTGTGGAGATTTGAATAATATGTTATACCAAACAAAATTATTCTGGAAGTCAAAACATGCAAAAGAAATATAGTAAACGATTGACAAGAGATAGCAACACTTTACTCATAAATAAAACACCTTTTATTCATCATCAAATGTCAATTACACTTTACAAATTTCCGGGTTATCTAACTACTAAAACTTATATCATCCTTCAGCCCTATGCTCCGAGCATGCTGAAGATGCTTAACCCTACTCAGTCCCTTCGTGAGGGGATCTGCTGGGTTCTCATCCGATGATACCCTCTTTGCCACGAGGAGTCCTTCTTCGATCCGATGTCTGATGAAATGGTATTTTCTGTCGATGTGTCTGGATCTCCCGTGATCCCTTGGTTCCTTGGCTAAGGCAACAGCACTTTCACTATCACAGAAAATTTCCATTGGCTCTCTAATAGCTGGTACAACTCCAAGGTCTCCAATGAAGTTCTTCAGCCATATCGCCTCCTTTGCTGCTTCACTAGCTGCAATATACTCTGATTCACAAGTAGAATCTGCCACTGTCTCTTGCTTGGAACTCTTCCAAGAAATTGCTCCTCCGTTTAGGGTAAAGACCCAGCCCGACTGAGAGCGGAAATTATCCCTATCAGTCTGGAAGCTAGCATCAATATACCCTACAACTCTCAAGTCATCACTCCCACCAAGGGTAAGGACCCAGTCCTTAGTCCTTCGTAGGTACTTGAGGATATTCTTTACCGCAGTCCAGTGTGCCTTGCCAGGGTTCGCCTGATACCTGCTAACCATGCTCAAGGCAAAAGCTACATCGGGTCGAGTACACGTCATAGCATACATGATCGATCCTACAGCCGAAGCGTAAGGTGTTCGACTCATTTCTGCTATCTCAGCCTCAGTGCTAGGGCTTTGTGTCTTACTCAATCTGGTGTTACTCTGGATGGGTAACTCTCCTTTCTTGGAATCCTGCATGTTGAATCTCTTCAGCACCTTATCCAAGTAGGTACTCTGACTAAGTCCAATTAGTCTTTTACTCCGATCTCTCAAGATTCTTATCCCTAGAATATAGGCAGCTTCACCAAGGTCCTTCATAGCGAAACACTTCCCAAGCCAGGACTTTACTTCCTGCAGGGTTGGAATGTCGTTTCCTATGAGTAGTATGTCATCCACATACAATACCAAAAAGCTAACTATACTCCCACTAGCCTTGACATACACACAAGATTCATCTTCACTCCTAGAAAAGCCAAATTCCTTGACCTTTTCATCAAAGCAAAGATTCCATCTGCGAGGTGCTTGCTTCAATCCATAAATGGATTTCTCAAGCTTACACACTCTATTAGGGTACTCGTTGCTGACAAAACCCTCTGGCTGACTCATGTAAACATCTTCAGCCAGCTTTCCATTAAGGAAAGCGGTTTTGACATCCATCTGCCATATTTCATAGTCATGAAATGCAGCTATGGCTAACAGAACCCGAATAGACTTAATCTTGGCTACCGGAGAAAAGGTCTCATCATAATCCACTCCAGGAATTTGAGAGAAGCCCTTTGCAACCAGTCTAGCCTTATAAGTGTGTACTTTACCATCCATGTCGGTCTTCTTCTTGAAGACCCATTTGCACCCTACTGTCTTACGACCTGGTACATTTTCAACCAAGTTCCAAACTCGATTGTCATACATGGATTGTATCTCGCTATCCATAGCCTCCTTTCATTTAGCAGACTCGGGGCCTGCCATGGCTTCCTCGTAGCTGTTAGGGTCATCTTGACTTACTAGTGTTTCATCACTAATAAGTGTCTCACCTTCTGCAGTAATATGGAATCCATAGTAATGCTCAGGTGCACTCCTAACTCTCGTGGAACGTCTCAGAGGTACAGATTTGTCAATTGGCTCAACAGGAGTTTCCTCCTCAAGTTGAGGGCTAGAGTTTGAAGTTCCTTCACCGCTTGATTCTTGAATTTCTTCAAGATCAATTTGCCTCCCACTGTCTCCTTGGCTTATAAACTCTCTTTCTCGAAAGACTCATCTTCTTGCTAAAAAGACCACATTGTCACTAGGTCTGTAGAAGAGGTAACCAAAGGATTGTTGTGGGTAACCGATGAAAATACACCTCTCGCTTCGAGGTTCGAGCTTATCATGAGTCTCGCGTCTCACGAAAGCCTCGCAACCCCAAATCTTGATGTGGTCTAGTTTAGGTACTTTACCAGTCCACATCTCGTGAGGAGTTTTGGCAACTTTCTTTGTAGGGACTAGATTAAGAATATGGGTGGCAGTCTCTAAGGCATACCCCCAGAATGAGATTGGTAGCGTAGCTCGACTCATCATGGAACGAACCATATCTAACAAGGTTCGATTACGCCTCTCAGCCACACCATTCAACTGTGGTGTCCTGGGAGGTGTCAATTGTGAGACTATCCCACATTCCCTTAGATAGTCGAGGAACTCTGAACTAAGATACTCACCACCACGATCGGATCGAAGCATCTTAATGTTCCTGCCCAATTGATTCTCGACTTCCTGTTTAAATTCCTTAAACCTCTCGAAAGTCTCTGACTTATGCTTGATCAAGTAGACATATCCATATCTACTATAATCGTCAGTAAAAGTCAAATAATAACGATTAGCATCCCTTGTGGCATGTTTGAATGGTCCACACACATCCGTGTGTATAAGGTCCAACAAACCTTCACCCCTCTCACACGAACCTGTGAAGGGTGACTTTGTCATTTTTCCAAGTAAGCATGATTCGCAACTATCATCTGACTTTAGGTCAAACGACTCCAAGACTCCATCCTTTTGGAGTTGGCCTATGCGCTTCTTGCTTATATGTCCAAGACGACAATGTAATAATGATGCTTTATCCAAGTTATTATTAGTAGAATCAATACACAAAACATTATTTCCTAAGTTATCAACAACAGATACAGCTTCATACACACCATCACAAGGTAATGCTTTAAAATAAAGAATATTATTAAAGAAAGCATCAATAGAACCAACTTCATTATTAAATGAAAAGGTAAACCCTTGTTTGTACAAAGCATGAAAGGAAATAATATTTCTTGCCATTCCTGGAGAATAACAACACTTATTCAAATCTAAACTAAACCCATTACTTAGCGATAAAGTATAAACTCCAATCTTGGTAACAGGTATAGCTTTCCTATTCCCCATGATCAAGTTTATCCTTCCTTGCTCCACATCCTCACTTCTTCTTAGTCCCTGCAAGTCACAACAAATGTGAATACCACACCCGGTATCAAGGACCCAAGAATTAGAATGGGGTGAGTTACTAGAAATGATAGTGTAAATACCTGCATGGTTGGGTTTAACTTTCCCATCCTTCACATCTTGCTGGTATATTGGGCAGTTCCGCTTCCAATGAGCTTTTTCATGGCAATAGAAGCATTCAGCCTCTTTTGGGTCAGAAGAAGGAGTAATGAAACCTTTCTTGGTTCCACTTGAAGAAGAGCCATCAAGGGTCCGAGCCTTGGTACCCTTAGAAGAGCTCTTTCTCTTCCTCCCTCGACTTTTCCCGATTGCCAAAACCGGAGTAGAGTTTTGAGTAGGAGTGATAGCAACCGACTTCCCCTTAAGACCTGATTCTGCGGTCTTGAGAAGTCCCTGAAGTTTGCTGAGGGTGACTTCTTCCTTGTTCATGTGATATGTCATGCGGAATTGATCATAGCACGATGGTAAGGAATGCAAAATAATATCTATTGCAAGATCCTCCAGGAAGTTCACATTAAGCTTCAGCAAACGATCCACATACCTTTGCATTTTCTGCATGTGGCTCGTGACGGATTCCCCGTCCTTCATCATGGTTGTTATCATGGAGCAGATGATCTCATACCTCTCTTGTCGTGCACTTTGATGGTATCTTTCCATCAAATCTTGGTCCATGTCATAAGGGTAGAAATCCTCATAAGACTTTTGGAGTTCCGCTGTCATCGTGGCCGTCATGATGCAAGCCACTTTCGTAGCATCCCTTTCATGTGCCCGAAATTCAGTGATCTCCTGAGGAGTTGCAGTGGACTCATCAATCTCCTTAAGCTCCTTGTCAAGGACATATTCTTTGTCCTCGTAGCGGGTAATCATCCTGATGTTTCTGATCCACTCATTGAAGTTGGATCCATCAAAGGTGACTCTCCCACACAAGTTCATAAGGGTAAAGGAGCCATTAGGATTAGAACCAGAAGCATTGTTGAAAGACATCTGAAGGAAAGAGGACAAGATTAGTTTAGATATAAAAGAGTCCTTAATAAAACACCCAAATGTAGTATTAAGGCTAGGATCCAATCACAATATAATATAACTTAGAAGAGGTATGCCGTAATCTAAGCTATATCATATTTGAAAGGTAGGTGAATGACGATTCACCAATTTCCACCACGAAAACCGCAATATTTTAGTATTAGGTTTTTGAATGGTTCTTAGAAATTCCTAGATTCTTTGAGATTCAATGAACTTTTCAAAGGCATGTTTCAATCTCGAGTGTGCCCTCCAAGTTTTGTGACTGGGATACCGAGGATCACAAAACGAGGTGTGAAGTAACCATGTAAATCACTTGGTACCCTTAGAGTTTATCACTCAACCGATGTGCCGGTTAACCACACACGCTCCATCGATACTATAATAAACCCTAAGTTACCCTTCACCTACCTTGTTAAGTCCAAGTTAGTGTGCTGGTTAACCACACACGCTCCACCAACGACTTAATCAAAGTGTAAAGTGTAATTTCATGGAATAGCACCTTATTCACATTTTTCCTAAAGTAACTAAGATTGGGAATTTAATAAAACATTTAGTTACTTTATAATATTCATCATACTTTGAATGAGAATTAATAAGTCCTTGTCTTACCCGTTCGGATAACGACTCTCCACCGATCAAGCAAGCGGTGGGTGAGAGTGGACACCCATTAAGTCACCATTTTATAGGCAACAACCTTATACCCACCTTATAGACCGGCTTCGTGAATGAGGCGTACTAGCGGTAAGACGACTTTGTTCTTATACATATATATATATATAATTATTAAATCATAATAATATAAGTATAAGGGTTGAATTTTAACTTTTAAAATTCTAGGGGTTGGAACTAAAGTTTTAACTTAACTTTACTTGTTCCAAAACTTGAGGGCAAGTTTTGTAAACTTTCAAAACTTTTCATTTCTTGTAACTTATGAGTTTAATAGAGTAATAAAATGAGGACTTTTCATTTTTCCTAACTCTTGTGTTCTTTTAATGGTTTTTTAATCCAAGAGACTTTTGGTTTTCCATAACTTGAGGACAAGTTATGGACTCCATTAAAACACATTATGATCATGAATTAATCTACCACATAGGTTACAAATAATTCCTATGATCATCTAAACATCATAAGAACAAGAATATGAATATGAACACTTTCAAGAATCAAAATCACATTTAATCTTTGTAATTTTGATAACTAGTTGTTGTAAATGAGTTAGAAAAGACATTACACCTTCTAAAATAAGTTTTCAAGTACCAAAACATTTTAGGGTAATGATTCTAATCCATTTCCAGCAACTCAAGTCGAAATTCTGCACTCTGTCGACCCTACTCGCCGAGTGCATAAACCTACTCGCCGAGTAGGTTAAAGATACACATGAACTCGACGAGTCCTCCCCTTGGACTCGCCGAGTCCATCAGTCAGACAGCAAGATTTTCGACTTTCTTCAACTTTTAAGCACAAATAACAAACAAACAAGCCTAGGCTCTGATACCACTGATGGGTTTTGAGCATTCTAACACTTCCTAAGTGTACATGCAACCCTAATAACCTTGGATCTATGTTTGTCTAATTATCATGCAAAGTTGAATTCCAAGGTTATATTCCTATCTAGCATACATGGGGAACAATTTTAACTTGAATCATAGATAGAATAACTTACCTTGTTGTTGCTTGTGTTCCTTGAAACCTTGTGAGCCTAGCACCCCAAGTGTGATGCCTCAAATGCTTCACACAACACCAAATGCTCTTGGAAAGACTCTTGAGATAACACACACTTCTCAAAATCGGCCAAGCCCTCTAGTTTCTTAGTGTCTAACCGATTTTGGTGGAGAATGGGATCTTTATATAGTGTTGGCACATCTAGGGTTACACCATGTAAACCCTAATGTGTCATGACTCTTCATTTCCATGACCCATGGGTTTGTAACTCCCATGGAGCATCCATGGAGCATCCTATGGGTAAAACCCAACTTGATAATCCATGGAGCCTCTTAGCCCACTATACAAGATATGGATGATTTACATAATCAACCCATATATTTAATTAGTTATCCTTTGATCACTTAATTAATTCCAAATTAATTCTTTGATCAACTAATTAAATAATATTATTAATATATTAGAACTTATAATATATTAATAATCTCCAAGTGTTATTTCTCTCATTTAGTCTATCCAATTGCATGGTGCCATGCAACCCAAATGGACCATGCCGGGTCGGGTCAAGTACAAGCCCGAAATAGTTATGGACTTAGACACCTTATCCAACAGTCTCCCACTTGGATAAGTCTAATAACTATATCTCTAGTACTTCAGGAACCGACCGGCAATCGTAGCTCTTTCAAGGTCTCTCGGAACTGAGAAGATGATGATACGCCATTTAAGATAAGTGATCATATAATCCTCTGTTCTAGATATCAGCCGGACAAATACATGGAACATGTCTTGCTTATTGTCCAGCATTTGTTTCCCGATTTCCGATTTGTTTGACATAGAACTTAATTGAACACATCAACTTAGTTCTGACCGGGCCCGGTACATGGGTCAAAACAAAATCATCGAGGGGCCCAGATATCAGCTTCTAATCCAAGAAGGAACAGATAAACTTCGAATCATATGTTTGTTCTACCACTTATTGAATGACACACAAAAGTACGTTTTATAACATCGAGTTACCAATGCGGTTTCGTACAGTCAATGCATAACCAACTTGTAAGTAACAAATCATATATCTAGGTTTGAAGACTTATATGATATTACCGTCTCACGATCACTCGAGATAGAATTCCATGAAGTGATTCCAGTGAGCGTGGGTTGAGTCCAATGCTCAGAACTTATGAGCACTCATGATTGTTGTAGCCTTGTCCAAGACCTCTACAACCAAACATGACAATCTTGATTCATATCTACTTCCAACATATGACCGACTGTGGAGATTTGAATAATATGTTATACCAAACAAAATTATTCTGGAAGTCAAAACATGCAAAAGAAATATAGTAAACGATTGACAAGAGATAGCAACACTTTACTCATAAATAAAACACCTTTTATTCATCATCAAATGTCAATTACACTTTACAAATTTCCGGGTTATCTAACTACTAAAACTTATATCATCCTTCAGCCCTATGCTCCGAGCATGCTGAAGATGCTTAACCCTACTCAGTCCCTTCGTGAGGGGATCTGCTGGGTTCTCATCTGATGATACCCTCTTTGCCACGAGGAGTCCTTCTTCGATCCGATGTCTGATGAAATGGTATTTTCTGTCGATGTGTCTGGATCTCCCGTGATCCCTTGGTTCCTTGGCTAAGGCAACAGCACTTTCACTATCACAGAAAATTTCCATTGGCTCTCTAATAGCTGGTACAACTCCAAGGTCTCCAATGAAGTTCTTCAGCCATATCGCCTCCTTTGCTGCTTCACTAGCTGCAATATACTCTGATTCACAAGTAGAATCTGCCACTGTCTCTTGCTTGGAACTCTTCCAAGAAATTGCTCCTCCGTTTAGGGTAAAGACCCAGCCCGACTGAGAGCGGAAATTATCCCTATCAGTCTGGAAGCTAGCATCACTATACCCTACAACTCTCAAGTCATCACTCCCACCAAGGGTAAGGACCCAGTCCTTAGTCCTTCGTAGGTACTTGAGGATATTCTTTACCGCAGTCCAGTGTGCCTTGCCAGGGTTCGCCTGATACCTGCTAACCATGCTCAAGGCAAAAGCTACATCGGGTCGAGTACACGTCATAGCATACATGATCGATCCTACAGCCGAAGCGTAAGGTGTTCGACTCATTTCTGCTATCTCAGCCTCAGTGCTAGGGCTTTGTGTCTTACTCAATCTGGTGTTACTCTGGATGGGTAACTCTCCTTTCTTGGAATCCTGCATGCTGAATCTCTTCAGCACCTTATCCAAGTAGGTACTCTGACTAAGTCCAATTAGTCTTTTACTCCGATCTCTCAAGATTCTTATCCCTAGAATATAGGCAGCTTCACCAAGGTCCTTCATAGCGAAACACTTCCCAAGCCAGGACTTTACTTCCTGCAGGGTTGGAATGTCGTTTCCTATGAGTAGTATGTCATCCACATACAATACCAAAAAGCTAACTATACTCCCACTAGCCTTGACATACACACAAGATTCATCTTCACTCCTAGAAAAGCCAAATTCCTTGACCTTTTCATCAAAGCAAAGATTCCATCTGCGAGGTGCTTGCTTCAATCCATAAATGGATTTCTCAAGCTTACACACTCTATTAGGGTACTCGTTGCTGACAAAACCCTCTGGCTGACTCATGTAAACATCTTCAGCCAGCTTTCCATTAAGGAAAGCGGTTTTGACATCCATCTGCCATATTTCATAGTCATGAAATGCAGCTATGGCTAACAGAACCCGAATAGACTTAATCTTGGCTACCGGAGAAAAGGTCTCATCATAATCCACTCCAGGAATTTGAGAGAAGCCCTTTGCAACCAGTCTAGCCTTATAAGTGTGTACTTTACCATCCATGTCGGTCTTCTTCTTGAAGACCCATTTGCACCCTACTGTCTTACGACCTGGTACATTTTCAACCAAGTTCCAAACTCGATTGTCATACATGGATTGTATCTCGCTATCCATAGCCTCCTTTCATTTAGCAGACTCGGGGCCTGCCATGGCTTCCTCGTAGCTGTTAGGGTCATCTTGACTTACTAGTGTTTCATCACTAATAAGTGTCTCACCTTCTGCAGTAATATGGAATCCATAGTAATGCTCAGGTGCACTCCTAACTCTCGTGGAACGTCTCAGAGGTACAGATTTGTCAATTGGCTCAACAGGAGTTTCCTCCTCAAGTTGAGGGCTAGAGTTTGAAGTTCCTTCACCGCTTGATTCTTGAATTTCTTCAAGATCAATTTGCCTCCCACTGTCTCCTTGGCTTATAAACTCTCTTTCTCGAAAGACTCATCTTCTTGCTAAAAAGACCACATTGTCACTAGGTCTGTAGAAGAGGTAACCAAAGGATTGTTGTGGGTAACCGATGAAAATACACCTCTCGCTTCGAGGTTCGAGCTTATCATGAGTCTCGCGTCTCACGAAAGCCTCGCAACCCCAAATCTTGATGTGGTCTAGTTTAGGTACTTTACCAGTCCACATCTCGTGAGGAGTTTTGGCAACTTTCTTTGTAGGGACTAGATTAAGAATATGGGTGGCAGTCTCTAAGGCATACCCCCATAATGAGATTGGTAGCATAGCTCGACTCATCATGGAACGAACCATATCTAACAAGGTTCGATTACGCCTCTCAGCCACACCATTCAACTGTGGTGTCCTGGGAGGTGTCAATTGTGAGACTATCCCACATTCCCTTAGATAGTCGAGGAACTCTGAACTAAGATACTCACCACCACGATCGGATCGAAGCATCTTAATGTTCCTGCCCAATTGATTCTCGACTTCCTGTTTAAATTCCTTAAACCTCTCGAAAGTCTCTGACTTATGCTTGATCAAGTAGACATATCCATATCTACTATAATCGTCAGTAAAAGTCAAATAATAACGATTAGCATCCCTTGTGGCATGTTTGAATGGTCCACACACATCCGTGTGTATAAGGTCCAACAAACCTTCACCCCTCTCACACGAACCTGTGAAGGGTGACTTTGTCATTTTTCCAAGTAAGCATGATTCGCAACTATCATCTGACTTTAGGTCAAACGACTCCAAGACTCCATCCTTTTGGAGTTGGCCTATGCGCTTCTTGCTTATATGTCCAAGACGACAATGCCATAATGATGCTTTATCCAAGTTATTATTAGTAGAATCAATACACAAAACATTATTTCCTAAGTTATCAACAACAGATACAGCTTCATACACACCATCACAAGGTAATGCTTTAAAATAAAGAATATTATTAAAGAAAGCATCAATAGAACCAACTTCATTATTAAATGAAAAGGTAAACCCTTGTTTGTACAAAGCATGAAAGGAAATAATATTTCTTGCCATTCCTGGAGAATAACAACACTTATTCAAATCTAAACTAAACCCATTACTTAGCGATAAAGTATAAACTCCAATCTTGGTAACAGGTATAGCTTTCCTATTCCCCATGATCAAGTTTATCCTTCCTTGCTCCACATCCTCACTTCTTCTTAGTCCCTGCAAGTCACAACAAATGTGAATACCACACCCGGTATCAAGGACCCAAGAATTAGAATGGGGTGAGTTACTAGAAATGATAGTGTAAATACCTGCATGGTTGGGTTTAACTTTCCCATCCTTCACATCTTGCTGGTATATTGGGCAGTTCCGCTTCCAATGAGCTTTTTCATGGCAATAGAAGCATTCAGCCTCTTTTGGGTCAGAAGAAGGAGTAATGAAACCTTTCTTGGTTCCACTTGAAGAAGAGCCATCAAGGGTCCGAGCCTTGGTACCCTTAGAAGAGCTCTTTCTCTTCCTCCCTCGACTTTTCCCGATTGCCAAAACCGGAGTAGAGTTTTGAGTAGGAGTGATAGCAACCGACTTCCCCTTAAGACCTGATTCTGCGGTCTTGAGAAGTCCCTGAAGTTTGCTGAGGGTGACTTCTTCCTTGTTCATGTGATATGTCATGCGGAATTGATCATAGCACGATGGTAAGGAATGCAAAATAATATCTATTGCAAGATCCTCCAGGAAGTTCACATTAAGCTTCAGCAAACGATCCACATACCTTTGCATTTTCTGCATGTGGCTCGTGACGGATTCCCCGTCCTTCATCATGGTTGTTATCATGGAGCAGATGATCTCATACCTCTCTTGTCGTGCACTTTGATGGTATCTTTCCATCAAATCTTGGTCCATGTCATAAGGGTAGAAATCCTCATAAGACTTTTGGAGTTCCGCTGTCATCGTGGCCGTCATGATGCAAGCCACTTTCGTAGCATCCCTTTCATGTGCCCGAAATTCAGCGATCTCCTGAGGAGTTGCAGTGGACTCATCAATCTCCTTAAGCTCCTTGTCAAGGACATATTCTTTGTCCTCGTAGCGGGTAATCATCCTGATGTTTCTGATCCACTCATTGAAGTTGGATCCATCAAAGGTGACTTTCCCACACAAGTTCATAAGGGTAAAGGAGCCATTAGGATTAGAGCCAGAAGCATTGTTGAAAGACATCTGAAGGAAAGAGGACAAGATTAGTTTAGATATAAAAGAGTCCTTAATAAAACACCCAAATGTAGTATTAAGGCTAGGATCCAATCACAATATAATATAACTTAGAAGAGGTATGCCGTAATCTAAGCTATATCATATTTGAAAGGTAGGTGAATGACGATTCACCAATTTCCACCACGAAAACCGCAATATTTTAGTATTAGGTTTTTGAATGGTTCTTAGAAATTCCTAGATTCTTTGAGATTCAATGAACTTTTCAAAGGCATGTTTCAATCTCGAGTGTGCCCTCCAAGTTTTGTGACTGGGATACCGAGGATCACAAAACGAGGTGTGAAGTAACCATGTAAATCACTTGGTACCCTTAGAGTTTATCACTCAACCGATGTGCCGGTTAACCACACACGCTCCATCGATACTATAATAAACCCTAAGTTACCCTTCACCTACCTTGTTAAGTCCAAGTTAGTGTGCTGGTTAACCACACACGCTCCACCAACGACTTAATCAAAGTGTAAAGTGTAATTTCATGGAATAGCACCTTATTCACATTTTTCCTAAAGTAACTAAGATTGGGAATTTAATAAAACATTTAGTTACTTTATAATATTCATCATACTTTGAATGAGAATTAATAAGTCCTTGTCTTACCCGTTCGGCTAACGACTCTCCACCGATCAAGCAAGCGGTGGGTGAGAGTGGACACCCATTAAGTCACCATTTTATAGGCAACAACCTTATACCCACCTTATAGACCGGCTTCGTGAATGAGGCGTACTAGCGGTAAGACGACTTTGTTCTTATACATATATATATAATTATTAAATCATAATAATATAAGTATAAGGGTTGAATTTTAACTTTTAAAATTCTAGGGGTTGGAACTAAAGTTTTAACTTAACTTTACTTGTTCCAAAACTTGAGGGCAAGTTTTGTAAACTTTCAAAACTTTTCATTTCTTGTAACTTATGAGTTTAATAGAGTAATAAAATGAGGACTTTTCATTTTTCCTAACTCTTGTGTTCTTTTAATGGTTTTTTAATCCAAGAGACTTTTGGTTTTCTATAACTTGAGGACAAGTTATGGACTCCATTAAAACACATTATGATCATGAATTAATCTACCACATAGGTTACAAATAATTCCTATGATCATCTAAACATCATAAGAACAAGAATATGAATATGAACACTTTCAAGAATCAAAATCACATTTAATCTTTGTAATTTTGATAACTAGTTGTTGTAAATGAGTTAGAAAAGACATTACACCTTCTAAAATAAGTTTTCAAGTACCAAAACATTTTAGGGTAATGATTCTAATCCATTTCCAGCAACTCAAGTCGAAATTCTGCACTCTGTCGACCCTACTCGCCGAGTGCATAAACCTACTCGCCGAGTAGGTTGAAGATACACATGAACTCGACGAGTCCTCCCCTTGGACTCGCCGAGTCCATCAGTCAGACAGCAAGATTTTCGACTTTCTTCAACTTTTAAGCACAAATAACAAACAAACAAGCCTAGGCTCTGATACCACTGATGGGTTTTGAGCATTCTAACACTTCCTAAGTGTACATGCAACCCTAATAACCTTGGATCTATGTTTGTCTAATTATCATGCAAAGTTGAATTCCAAGGTTATATTCCTATCTAGCATACATGGGGAATAATTTTAACTTGAATCATAGATAGAATAACTTACCTTGTTGTTGCTTGTGTTCCTTGAAACCTTGTGAGCCTAGCACCCCAAGTGTGATGCCTCAAATGCTTCACACAACACCAAATGCTCTTGGAAAGACTCTTGAGATAACACACACTTCTCAAAATCGGCCAAGCCCTCTAGTTTCTTAGTGTCTAACCGATTTTGGTGGAGAATGGGATCTTTATATAGTGTTGGCACATCTAGGGTTACACCATGTAAACCCTAATGTGTCATGACTCTTCATTTCCATGACCCATGGGTTTGTAACTCCCATGGAGCATCCATGGAGCATCCTATGGGTAAAACCCAACTTGATAATCCATGGAGCCTCTTAGCCCACTATACAAGATATGGATGATTTACATAATCAACCCATATATTTAATTAGTTATCCTTTGATCACTTAATTAATTCCAAATTAATTCTTTGATCAACTAATTAAATAATATTATTAATATATTAGAACTTATAATATATTAATAATCTCCAAGTGTTATTTCTCTCATTTAGTCTATCCAATTGCATGGTGCCATGCAACCCAAATGGACCATGCCGGGTCGGGTCAAGTAAAAGCCCGAAATAGTTATGGACTTAGACACCTTATCCAACAAATGGTTGTCACGATCGGATACAATCATTAATGATAAATTGTGAAGCCTCACAATTTCCTTCACATAAGAATTCACAAGTTTATCCACAGACCATTTCTCTTTGGCTGCTATGAAATGCAAACTCGTAGTGAAGCGATCAACGGCCACCCAAATCATGTCGTGACCATTCCTTGTTCTAGGCAGTTTAGTCACAAAATCCGTGGTGATGTCTTCTCATTTACCCATGGGTATGGGTAAAGGTTCTAAACTCCCATACAGTTTCTGATGTTGTGCCTTAACTCTAGCACAAGTTACACACTCGGTCATATACTTAGCAACATCGAGCTTCATCGTCGGCCACCAATAATAGGGCTTTAGATCCCTATACATTTTTGTACTGCCGGGATGAATCAAGTACATGGTCTTGCGAGCTTCTTCTGTCAGAAGATCTCTTACTCCGCCCGTCTTAGGTACCCAAATCCTATCTTGGAATACCTTTAACCCTTGGTTGTTTGTACCGAATACTAAATTTTTTCCCAAACGTTCTTACTTTCGGTCATTTTTCTCTAAAGCATCCTCTTGAGCTTTCTTTATGCTTTCCACAATTGTCGAGACAACTTCAATTCTCAATGCTCTTGGCCTTTTCTTTTGAAGTTTTACCTTCCGACTGAGAGCATCAACAACAACATTTGCTTTACCAGGGTGGTAAAGTATCTCACAGTCGTAGTCCTTGAGTAACTCTAGCGAGCGTCGTTGCCTCATATTCAATTCCTTCTGATTGAAGATATATTGAAGACTCTTATAATCAGTGAAAAGTTTACACTTTGTGCCATAAAGATAATGCCTCCATATCTCTAAGGCAACTACTACCGCTGCCAACTCCAGATTGTGAGTGGGGTAGTTCTTTTCAAGATCCTTCAATTGCCTTGATGCATACGCGATCACTTTATCCCTTTGGTTCATAACACAACCTAACCCAACTCCAGATGCATCGCTATAAACTACGAAGTCATTAACTCCTACAGGTAATGAAAGAATCGGTACTTCACACAATCTCTTCTTCAACTTCTCAAAGGCTTCCTTATGCTTCTCATTCCAAGCATAAGTAGCTCCTTTGTGGGCCAAAGCTGTTAATGGAGTAGCAACCGAAGAAAACCCTTGGATAAACCTTCGGTAAGATCAAGCTAATAGCTTCGAATCTCCGTAGGGCTTTTTAGTTGTTCCCACTTCATCACAACTTCAATCTTTACTGAATCAACCATTATTCCTTCTTGGTTAACCACATGACCTAAAAATTGGACTTCTTGAATCCAAAATTCACATTTGGAGAACTTTTCATACAACTTCTCCTTTTTCAGGACTTCTAGCACTTCATGTAGATGCTTTTCATGCTCCTGCATGCTTTTCGATTAAATCAATATATCATCTATGAATACTATCATGGATTTATCTAGGAATGGTTTACAAACCCTATTCATCAAATCCATGAAAGTTGTTGGGGCATTAGTTAGTCCGAACGACATAACCAAAAATTCATAGTGTCCATATCTTGTTCTAAACGCAATCTTTTCGATATCCTGCTCTCTCACCTTTAGTTGATGGTATCCCGACCTAAGATCGATCTTCGAGAAATAGCTCGAACCCTATAACTGGTGGAACAGTTCATCGATCCTCGGCAACGGGTACTTGTTCTTTATCGTCACTTTGTTCAGCTCTCTGTAATCGATGCACATTCTCATGCTCCCGTCTTTCTTCTTTACAAATTGATAAGTAGAAAACTAACTTGAAGATCGATTAGATCTATAAAACAGGTAAAGAAATAAACGACTAAACAACAAGAACACAATAATGGATCAAAGATGTCGAATGATTAATAAACAATCCTCAGAAGAGCTCGATAAAGAACTTCTAATGTAGAGGATTTAGGGTTTACAAGAACGATGAAGAAAATCTGTAAAGCTATCGTAATTGCTATCAATCGTTCTAATTCGTTAACCTAATATGCATGCAAGCACATTATTATATACTATACCCTATCAGCTCACGGTTGGACAGGCCCAAACCGGAGTACAAAACTTGGACTATTAACCGAGCCCAATGACGCAATACAAAATAAAGCTGCTACCCAACAATCTCCCCCTTTGCGTCAAATTGGAGCGAGATCACTTTGTCTTCTTACTTGGGCCAGTAGCGGGAGCCTTCTTCTTTACAGTCTCAAACAGACGCGAGATAAGGGCGAGGATTGTCTGTCTGAATCGGATGTACCACTGAATCATGTCATCAAAGTATTTGATATCATCCGCTGTATTTTCTTTGCACCTGTGGATGATCCCCAGCACATGCTCAAGACAAGCAGTGGTATAAAGATGTTTATCCGCTAAGGCAAAGAGACATTTCTGTCCTTCACTCCTAGTGAACATGACCGAGTTTCGCCTTGGGTCAATCTTTCCCATCTTCATCTGGTTTAGATCACTGGCCGAGCCAACAGGAGAGATCTTCGGTTTCTTCTTGAAGACATTTGCAATCTCCTGATCCATCAGGGCGACCTCCATAATATAGCACACCAACATCCTCTTGAGATGGTCAATGATCGGACCATATTCAGCTTCATTAGTCAGAAGGATGTTGTGCAAAACGATCCAGTCATGGGGGTTGAGGTTCGGTAGATCTGCTAAAGAGATGGCATGTTCGGTTTTTACAGACCCTCTGAGCACTTTGAACCGAACGTTTATAAATCTCCCTTCAGTATATGGCTTCAGAACCCGAACGTTGATGATCTTCTGAGCGCTCCAGGTTTGGTACTGGGGTTGAGCGGCCTTCAGATAGAACTCAATCAATTCCCGATCAACCTCCGGATGAGGATGAGGGAACTCAGCAACGTTGGCAAAGGCGTGAAAGATGAACGCCTTTCGGGTTAAGGGCATGTCGAACTGAGAGTCGACGGAGTTGTAGCAGTCAAAGGAGATTACCGGTTCAAGCCATAAGATATTCGGAGTATCGATTGCCTCCTTTATCATCCTCTCGAGAGTCCAAGCAGGGAAAAGAGTCTTCCTGCTCTCGAGAAGGTCTTGGGCTTCTTTCTGTTTGCGCTCAGCTTCTTCAGCTTCTCTCGCCACACGAACATTATCACCTTCATCATTGCGTCGACTTTTGCGTTTCAGCAAGTCGGCAATGGTTTCTTGATCATCTTCCTCTTCATCCTCAGCAAGTTTCTTGCCCTTTTCCTTCACACCCGAACCAGAGGCTTGGCCTGTAGGAGGAGGTTTGGTTGTGTGAGTTGCCTTTGAGGAATGAGGTTGTTGCGATCCGGACTCCTTTTCTCCCCCTTGTTTCGGAGTGGACACGAAACTGGGTAGCCCTTCAATTTTACTTAGCAGATCCAGGGCAGGAGCAAGTTTCTCTGCAAGGGTACTCCTCACAGAATGGTTCAGGATCGGATCGTGCGCTTCAAGGATGTTGGATATAGCTGAGTGTACATCCGAAACACACGTCCTGATTACCTCCCGTTCGGATCGAAGAGCGTCAATTTGTTGTTGAGAATTTGAAAGTTGAGCACTCTTGACCTTTAGGGCAGTGGTCTTCCTTGCTAGAACGTCCATCAACGAGTTTTCAGCGGCTAGATCCTCTTGGAGTTTAGAGAGGCGCTCGTCGATAGAGGTACGAAGGGCAGAGTTGTCGTCACTGAGCGATTAGCGAAGTGTGGCAAATGACTTCAACTCCGTGGAGACAAACGTGGCCAACTGTTGAAAAATTGGTTCCAACGTTGTCTTGGTAGCAGTGGCACTCTCCTACAAAGATTGTAACAGGGTAGAGGCGTCAGAGAATAGTTTATCGACTTTTGCGGTCGCTGCCTCACAAGCTTTCGTCGAGGCATCTATGGCAGCGGTGGCATAAGCGACCGAATCATGTTGAGCCCTGGAGAAGGCATCAACAATCTTCTGAAGAGCAGCTTCAGAGAGAGAGATGATTGAGAATTGGAGGAGGAAGCAATGAGCAAGTCAACCTTCTCATGCAGCTCCTTAAGGTGCTTCTTTGTTACCAGAGCATCCTCATCATCGTCGCTTTGCACCTGAAACGGACTGTAGTAGACCGAATCAAATGTCATGTTCTCCCCGTCAAGGAAAGGGTTATCTCCATCAGAGCCATGACCGGGAGATGGTGGTGGTGGTGAAGCTGGTGGTGTTGTGGTATGAGTAGGTTCAGGTTGAGTTTGAGTGGGGGTAGGTTCGGGTGGTTGTTGAGTTAGGGTAGGTTCGGGTGGTTGTTAGGTTTCGGTTGTGTGTATGGTTTCGGTTGCTGGCGGTGGTTCGGTTGCATCGGTATGAACCCCCGTATCAGATACGTTGGTTGTAACCTTTGCAGTAGATGTTGTTGTTGCATCGGTGAAAATGGGTGGTGGCATAGGGAATGAGGTTTTAGGAATGTTGGTACAGGGGTTTATGGTAGGAATGGAAGTAGGAATTGTTTGAGTAGGAGAGGGAAGTGGAGAGGTATGGATTTGCATATCAGGGGTAGGTGATCTGGGTGGTGTGTTGCCCCTTGGAGGTGTGTTGCCTCTTGGAGAGTCGTCAGAATCCGAACTCTCTCCCTCCGACTCACTTGAAGAGGAAGCGATAATGAGCTTTCGCTTTGGTAGAGTCTTTCGCCTCTTCTGCTGCGGGGACTGAGCAGCTTTAGTAGCTTTCCTCTTTTTAGGAGAAGGGCCTTTAGCCCCTTTGGCCACCTGTTTGCCTTTATCTGCCTTTTTGCCTCTCGGAGCAGGCTTATCGGCATCGTGAATGGACTTTAGCATCTCCGGCGTGAGATCCCTCGGACCAGATTTCTTGAACTCCTTGTAGGTCCGGATGATCCTGCTGTCAGCTGGAACATCAGCGTACATGGATTCCGGGATGGAACCATTGAAAGGGAATTTCGATGCATCTGAGACGATGATCTTCGTGGTATGGAATGTACCAATCGAAGACATCGGTGCGCCGGCAACAGTGGGGACATTGTGCTTATCCATCTCCCATTTAGTAATAAGGGTCCAAAACCTTGCATATGACACCTCAGAATGTCGTGAAGAAGAAGATAAACTTTGGATGAGTTGTTGCCAGAGAACCAACCCATAGTCGACGTTGACGCCGTTGTAAACACCGTATAGAATGGACAGGAAGAGTCGACCGGAGGCATCTGAACCTGAGCTCCTTTCTGAGAGACCCTTGAAAAGCACAGTGAACATTCCGTTCCACTGTGGCGGTAAACAAGACTTTTTGAACTTTGCGACGGAGGTGAGCGCCTTCGTGTACCCCATATTGTAGAACATATTGAAGAGGTGCCCCAACGGAATTGGCTCCGGATTAACCCTTGAAGGGTCAGCTTCAAACCCTAGCAGTGAGCCAAATCGTTGCTTGGAAATAAAGGCCTTGTGATCAGAAACCTCGAAGAAGATCCTATCGACCACTTTATCATAGTGTGCAGTCGCATAAATCTGCGATAAGAGCTCCATGGGCACTGATTCCACCCTCGAAAGTGCAGGTGCTATTGGCGAACACTTCAAGCATTCGATGATTGGGAACATGTAGGAGTCATATGCTTGAGGGGTTAAATCGATTACGAGACACTGTTGAGGGCGAATGGGAAGGATGTGAGAAGTAGCGTGAACGGAGGATGAATCTGCCATTGTTGAAGATGGGAAGAAGATGATGAACAGTTAGGTGTCAGGGAATTTTTGCTCTCTTGGGAATTTTGATGCAGTAAAGAGGTAAATGGGAGAGGATGTCACTTTTTATAGTGGGTTTAAGGAGAGAGAAAAATCTGCCCAAATCTTCCATCGAAATACCAAGAGTTTTTCGGAGTGACTGATGCGTGACAGTTGTGGAACCGATGATCACGCATGAGAGAGAGTGTCAGATTCCGAAGAACACGCCTCCCATCAAGCGCCGTTTCTGCTAAACCGTTTCAAATCCACACGCGCCTTTCTGTGCCAGAGAGGAATCGTTTCAAATTCGCACACGCGTCTGCGATGTCAAATAGAGATTAGACGCTTCAAATTCGCACGCTTTCCCTGTTCCACCGTTTGAAGTCAAATCAATTAATCTCCCGCCTGAGTCAGCAACTTTTCATCTTATCCTTTTAATATGTAACGGCATCTTTTGAATAACACGCCCACGTGGATTAATTTTGACCACATCTTTATAATTAATCACCGATCCAAAGAAAAAGCCTGTAATTATTAGTACTAGAATGTTGGAAAATCAAAGATTTTCGTGCTAAGGGTGTGAAAAGAAAAGAAATAAAGCAAAACTTTTTAGGAATAATTGTGATGTCAATAATGACACGAAACAAATGATCCCGGGCACGAATCTCTTCCTTCAAAGTCAAGAGAGACCTTAAAGTGTTAGTGTGGTTTCCCGTTGAATAACGATCAAACACTTATTAAGAAGTGTTGAAAGCCTTCTTTTGATTAGGCTCCTTAGGGTGGCTTTGGATTTGATTCAACAGTCTTAAGCTTGAAATAAGATAGAAAGTGAACAAAGTACTTGTGAGACCGGTGTAGTCTATTGAACAAGTAGGTAGGAAATGATTTTAAAGTGGCTTGGAAAATATAAAATCTCAAAAAAAATAAAACTGGATCCCAAGGGAAGAAATGTTTAAGTGTTTAACAATTTCATAGGAATCATACAAAAGAAAAACTTGAGATTTCATGAGGATACGTCCGTCAATTCATTAGTGAAAACTTGAGCAAATTAATTGTCCACCGTCAATTCAGATTTGGTATTGAATTTTGGGTTTCACTCAGCTCGTAGTGGCACGAAACTAAGATCATAAACACAGTTTTTGAGTAACCATAAACCTCAGTGGTAATTTCTGAGAGTCTCAAGGGTTACGTTGAGGAAACGAATTTAATGGAGAAATGTAATGGAGATGGTGTAAGAAAGAAAAGTACCTCTGCTGTGAAAAGAAGGACCAAGCAGAAAAGTCTTATCTCATGTGAGAAGAGAGTTAGCTAGCTCACGATTAGAATAAGAGAGTAGTAGCCTAATTGGGAAGACAAGGTTTGTGTATACCAAGTCATTAAGGCTATTATTCAGAATCTGATGAGGCTTTGGGCACATACAGCAGCATGCTTCTAGGGACACTTAACTAATCCAACAAATATTTCCCCATAAACGAACGAACACACATATAAAAATTAAAGACAAAAAGCAAATGAAGAACAAAATATTTTTGGAGTTTTGATATATATAAAAAAATGATAAATAATAAGAAAAATAAGACTAAGAAAGAAAATAAAAGAAAAAAAATTTTGGAAAAGAAAAGAAAAACATTGAAAAAAAAACTTTGGAACCGAACCCGAGTGTTCGGTTGGTTTCGGTTGAGAAAAATTTTGAAAAACCGAACCCGAGCGTTCGGTTGGTTTCGGTTTTGAAAAATTTTGAAAAACCGAACCCGAGCGTTCGGTTGGTTTCGGTTTTGAAAAAATTTGAAAAACCGAACCCAAACCTTCGGTTGATTTCGGTTTTGAAAAATTTTGAAAAACCGAACCCGAGCGTTCGGTTGATTTCGGTTTTGAAAAATTTTGAAAAACCGAACCCGAGCGTTCGGTTGATTTCGGTTTTGAAAAATTTTGAAAAACCAAGGAATTTAGACTTTCAAAAAGAAAATACTTTGAACAATAAGATAAACAACTTTGTACATGAAATTTACAACCAGGAAAACTACCTTTGAAATGATGAGTGAGTGCAGATGATTCAACCGAACCCGAACGTTCGGTCTATTTCGCTTCTGACGTTTGAGTTTGAGAGGTAGTTTGTGGTACTGACTCTGATTCCATCATACCTAGCCCTTGTAGTATTTTGTTGAATGACGCTTCAGGAAGAGCTTTGGTAAAGACATCAGCCAGTTGATCAGTGGTCCTAACAAAGTGTACTTCAACGTTTCCATCTTCCACATGATCTTTGATGAAGTGATACCTCAGTGCTATGTGTTTGGTTTTGGAGTGTTGCGCTGGGTTATGACAGATCCTAATTGCACTTTCAGAGTCACAATATAGTGGGATCTTTTTCATATTGAGTCCATAGTCTCGAAGTTGACTCTGGATCCAAATCACTTGAGAGGTACAGGATGCAGCTGCAATGTATTCTGCTTCAGCTGTAGACAAAGACACGCACGTTTGTTTCTTTGACTGCCAGCTAACCAACTTCCCGTCAAGGAATTGGCAGCCGCCAGTGGTGCTTTTCCTGACGAGTCCACAACCTCCAAGGTCTGCATCTGAGTAGGCTTGAACGAAGAAGCTTGAGTTGGAAGGGTACCATAGACCTAAAGAGGTAGTTCGCTTGAGATATCGTAAAATGTTCTTCATTGCAAGCATGTGAGGTTCGCGTGGGTATGCCTGAAATCTAGCACAGTAACAAACAGAAAACATTATGTCAGGCCTGCTAGCAGTGAGATACATTAGAGAGCCTATCATTTGACGATAAAGCGTAATATCAACAGCCGGTTTATCCAGGGATGGAGTGAGCTTGGTGCCGAACGCCATTGGAACTTTGACTTTTGAATCTCCCATCATGCCAAATTTTTCTAAGAGAGTTTTCGTGTAAGCTTCCTGATTAATAAAGATGCCATCGGGTCCCTGTCTAATATTTAAACCAAGGAAAAAGTTAATAGGACCCATTGAGCTCATTTCAAATTTAGTCTCCATCAGCTTTCTGAATTTAGCTGTTAGGCTAGGATTCGTTGAGCCAAAGATGATATCATCGACATAAATTTGAACGATCATAAGGTGGTTACCTTCCTTTTTACGAAAGAAGGTTGGGTCAACTGAACCTTGTTTGAATTTGGACATCTTTAAAAATTTAGTCAACGTTTCATACCAGGCTCTCGGAGCTTGTTTCAGTCCATACACGGCTTTATCCAAAATGTAACAATGATTAGGATACTTTTCATTCACGAATCCAGGAGGTTGCTCCACATACATAGTTTCTTCGAGTTCTCCATTGAGAAATGCACACTTGACGTCCATTTGGTAGACCTCAAAGTTTTTGTGGGCAGCATAGGCTAGAAATATTCTTACTGATTCCAGCCTAGCTACAGGAGCGAAAGTCTCTTCATAGTCAATGCCTTCCTCCTGACAGTATCCTTTCACTACCAGACGAGCTTTGTTCCTTATAACGTTCCCTTCCTTGTCCATTTTGTTCCTGAAGACCCATTTGAGACCAACAACCGAGGCATCTGGAGGAGTTGGAATAAGTCGCCAAACTTTGTTCCTTTCAAATTCATTCAGTTCATCTTTCATAGCTTGAACCCAATCGGAGTGATCAAGAGCAGTGTTAACTGTCTTTGGTTCAACTTTTGATACGAATGAGTTAAACATGCAGAATTCGACTTTTGAAAACAAGGAAGTCTGTTTTTCCTTGAGTTGCGATCGAGTCAGAACTTTTTCAGATACATCACCAACAACTTGAGAGACAGGATGATCTCTGGTCCATTTGGTGAGAGGAGGGTAGTTTGGATCAAAGGTTGGATCTAATTCAGCGTTTATCATTTCTTCTGGTTCGGACTGGCTTTCATAGTCGTAAGACATATCAGCATGCTCCCCCTCGATAGATGATCTTACAGGAATGTCTTGAGAATCTTGAGCTACAGTGGTTTCTTGTGGTGCTAAGCTTTCGGGCGTTGATGCACCTTCGGATGGTGAGGCACTTTCGGTTGGCGAAGTGCTTTCGGTTGGCAAAGTGCTTTCGGGCGTAGTTTGAGACCTTAGCTCCCCCTCAACTTGTGAGCTCGGCTGGGATAATGATGGCGGATCCTCCCCCTCGACTGAAGCATTGGGTGATGGAGGCTCGTCAGAACTTGATCCTCCTTCATTCATTCTCGTTCAGCGTCTTCAACACTTTGCTTTATATGATCTACCTTGTTGTCTGCTGCACTGGCTTCGGAGAGAGTGGCCTTCTCTGGTTCATCAAAGAGCTCCATGAACTTCTCGAATAGATTAGTGATCGAGGCTGTGACTTGGCCAGTTTGAGGAAAGATTTCTCCAGCTGTGTCTTCGTTGGCCCTTAGCTTTTTGACATAGCTATCATCAAAAGTCACGTAGTAAGTTTCTTCTATTCTCCTCGAACACTTGTTTAATACTCTGTACGCTTTAGAAGTGAGAGAATAGCCCAGAAATATCCCTTCGTCGGCTTTGACATCGAACTTGTTGCGGTGTTCTTTAGAATTGAAGATAAAACACCGTGAACCGAACACATGGAAAAACTTCACATTTGGCTTCCTGTTGTTGATGATCTCATAAGGAGTGAGAGTGAAGCGCTTGTTGAGATATGACCTATTCTGTGTATAACAAGCAGCAGAAATAGCATCAGCCTAAAAATATAAAGGTAAGGAAGCGAAACTTAGCATGGTTCGGGCTGCTTCACACAAAGATCGGTTTCGTCTTTCGACAATCCCGTTTTGTTGAGGTGTGTAGGGAGCTGAGAAGTTGTGACTTATTCCCTTTTCTGTCAGGAATTCTTCGAATTCTTTATTTTTAAATTCCAGACCATTGTCACTCCTGATGTTGCGAACGACCTTCTTCAGCTGTAATTCAATCTGCTTGATGAACACTTTTAGCTTGTGAGTCGCTTCAGATTTAAGCTTCAGAAAGAACACCCATGTAAAACGCGAAAAGTCATCAACAATAACAAGAATATACTTGCTACCACCGATGCTTTCGATAGATGATGGACCACACAAATCAATATGAAGTAATTCTAGTGGTTCAACAACTTTAGTGTTTATTATAGATGGATGACTTTGACGACTCTGCTTCCCCATTTCACATGCAGCACACAAATGATCTCTATCGAACTTGAGCAATGGAAGACCCCGAACATGGCCTCCAGTGACAAGTTTGTTGATGTCTTTAAAGTTGAGATGAGAGAGTCTTCGGTGCCACAGCCAGCTTTTGTCAGATTGTGCTTTTGATAACAGGAAGATAGATGGGTTTCCTTTGATGGGTTTGAGGTTTAAAGGAAACATTTCGCCTTTACGCTCCGATTTAAGAATAACTCTTTTCGTCTTTTTCTCAATTATTTCAGAACCCTCATCGTCGAATGAGACTTTGAGACCGGTACCTCCAACAAGCTGAGATACACTGATGAGGTTGTGTTGTAGTCCTTCCACGTATGCAACCTTCCTTATCGTGAAATCACCGTTTGTAATCATTCCATAGCCTTTTATGGTGCCGAAGGAGTTGTTTCCAAACTTGACGTTTCCACCATTTGAAAGAGACATGTATTCCCTTAGCTCTTCCTTCCTTCCTGTCATGTGATGCGAGCAGCCACTATCAATGTACCATTCTTCGTCAAACTGCTCGTCACTGATAACCTGCAAAAATTAAGCAGATTTAGGAACCCAAAGCTTCTTGGGTCCACGTGAGCCTTTCACAGGAACAGGAATAGTAAGAGAGATGTCAACTAAATATGTTCTTTTTATTAGTGTTGTTTCATCTTTCTTTTTGATGGTAAAAACTTTAATTTTATTGGGATTCGATGCTTTCGGTTTTGACTCTGGTTTAACCACTGAAACCTTCTGTTTTCCTTTTTGTTCAGCTGATGATTGAGATTTTTGAGAAGGAACAGAATGGAATTTAGGACGAGGTGGAGAAGAGTTAGTAGAGTTTGAAGAATTAGAAGAGTTAGAATGAGAGAGCTTAGATTGAGATGACTTCTTGGATGGAGACTCTAGGTGACCCTTTTGCTTTTGATCATCAGAGGGTCCGACCCTAGAGTTTTGATCTCTTTTGATTTCAGAACCGAACCTTTGCTTTCGGTTGATGTAGTTCTCTGAACCGAATTTCTGCTTTCGGATTGAGTCATTCTCAAAACCAAACCTTTGCTTTCGGTTGGAATCATTTTCTGAACCGAACCTTTGCTTTCGGTTGACGGTTTTCTCCGAACCGAACCTCTGCTTTCGGTTGTTGTTGCTCTCTTTCGATCCAACAGTACTTTTCTCTGACTTTAAGTTCTTGTCTTGATGTGAGAAATAGGCATTCTGAGATTGCCAAAACTGTTTTCTTTCAGAGAGATTCTTCCTGTATCTCTGATTCCTTTGACGTTTTTGATTCTTCATCTGCTTCGGTTGATGATGGATGTTAGCTTTCGGTTTTTGTTTTTCTTTAGTTGGTTCACTCTGAACTGATGATGTTTCACTTGGGGATGTGACTTCTTTTGTAGGAGTTTCATTTTCCTGAGGAACATCTTTCGTACCACTAGTACTTGGCACATCGAAGCTATCAGGTTTATTCAAACGTTCTGGCACATATCTGCCTTTGCTTTTCCATGAAGTTCTTTCAGACAAACCTACCGTTTCATCAGCATTGTCAATGGGAGCTGACCAGAAGAATTCGTCACAGCCATCAGCATTGTCTTCGTTTACAATAGCTATGAGTTCAGCAGTCTGATGTTTGGTTACGCCTGTGACCTTGTACACCTGATTTGGAGTGGTTCTTACTTTCTGATATACTACTGCCTTCTCTGCAAGAATCAGGGACTTTTGTTGGGACATACGAGCGAACTCCACTGAATTTTCTGAAATAAGATTCTTGTGGTTTTCGGGTTCACTCTTGACAAATTCTGAACATTCAACTGTATCCTCTACAGAAATTTCACTCATATTGTCGTCCTCATTAAGCTCAGATGCATTTTCAACATCAATTTTATTTTCTGAGCTCATGTTGGCGTTTAAAGAGTCAAATTTTTGTATGGTTTTGGTTCTCAGTTTCAGTTTATCATTTTCATCCAAAAGGTTTTTAAGCATGTCCTTATGGTACTTGGACTTAATAAGAGATTCGATTTTGTCCAGTCCATACATGTACGTCGGATTAACATCCTCAGATGAAATAACACTCTCACAATTATACGCTTCAGCATCAATTTCATCCTCCTTAAACTCAAGGAATGGTAAAATCATGCGATGAATCTTTTGTCCTATTTCACAATCCAAATGAAGCTGAGTAATATTAGTGTAAAGACGTTTGGCAATCAAACAAAAAACATTTCGCTGTTTCAAAAGCTTTAAATTGTCTCTTTGCAAATAAATGTTTTCATCTTTTATTTTGATTAATTCCGACTCCTTCAGTTCGATCCACATCCGACGTTCCTCACTCTTCGAAGAAACCCTGCTTAATTGGTCAGTTAGGTTAGAATTGGTGACTCGAGTTTGAGTAAGACTACTATCTAGATGAGAGATTCTTGAATTAACACTTTTTAATTCTTTTTCATATGAGCATTGTGGAACTTTAAATGAGACAAAAACTGATTGTACCTTCTTAATCAGTTCATCGAGCTCGTTGAACTGCACGCTGAGCGGTTTGGCTGTAAAGCACAAGTTCTGTTGCTCCTTCGTGTCATCATTCCCACCATCAGTGTTGTATCCCCTCATCTGAGATACGTCGGATACCATCAAGCATCTTCCTCCACTGCTTTCTTCTTTCGCCACATAAGCCTTTCCATGAGAAGGCTTCCTCACTTCATCATCTTCAGTGTCGGTTGACCAAACCTCCACGCCACCGAACTCATCATCAGCTACCGAACCCTGCACAATTAGAGCATTTATAGAAGGGTTAGCGGTAGATTTCTTCTTCCTAATTTCATCCAGCTTTTTCTGCAACAAAGCTTCTTCATCCTTTTCCTCATCCTTTTCTGCCATCTTTTTGAGGACGCAATCTTTTGCATAGTGGTTCTTTCCTCCACAATAAAAGTAGCTCACTCCCGAATCTCCTTCAGCCTTCGGTTCCTTCTTTGACTCTTCAGCCTTCGGTTCATCTTTGACCTTTTCAGAACTGTAACTCCCCTGCCAATTTCGGTTCTTATTAGTGGGGAATCTCTTCTTGCTGATCCTTTTGGGGTTTGACACCATCATAGCATAGTCCTCAGAAGTGAGGTCATAGTCATCCAAGTTGAGGTCTTCGTCCTCCATCACCGCTTTGCTTTTGGACAGGAGGGGCAATGAACCTAGGCTTGAAATCACATTTTTCTCTTGTAGCACGATCTTTTCTTGAGACTTTAGGATGCCCACCAGTTTCGCCAAAGAGTAGGTTTTAAATTGCTCGTGTGCTTTGACTGTGGACACAACTGCTCTCCACTCAGATCTGAGACCATTCAAAAACGAAACCTTCTGCTCAATAAGCTTTCTTTCGATGTCGTGTTTGATCATCTTGCTAAGAAGATGATTGAAGCGATCGAACGTTTGGGTCACAGTTTCTTCGACTCCTTGCTTGAATTCACCAAACTCAGACAAGAGTAAGGTTTGAATGGAGTGTTCAAGATCTTCGTCTATAGATTACAATTCACGTAGCCTGTCCCATATCTCTTTTGTAGTCGTGCATGAACTTACCAGCCTGAAAGTATTGGATTGAAGAGCGAATCTGATCAACCTTAACGCTTTGATATTGCACTGAAATTTATCTTTTTCATCTTGCGCAATATCTTTAACATCTTTCAAAAGATCATTGTACTCCTTTTGAGTTTTAATAATCCTTGAAGTTGCTGAATGAGAAAAGGGTCCAGAAACGATTGCTTCCCAGATGAGGTATCCATTATCCTCAAATCCTATAACATAATCTTCAAAGTGATGCGCCCAGACTTCATAATCATGGGTGTACAGGATGGGAATCTTTGTTGTTGATCCAATGTTGTTTGAAATATTAATAGGATTGGATTGCGACTCGTCCATAATTGATCGAATAACCTGTTCAAAGATCAGACTTGTAATATATCAAATTAGGGCAAAACAATAAATATCGAGATACGTCAATTATGAGATGACGGCTCAATAAATATCAATAAATGCGGAATAACCCTAATTGAAACCTTTTCACAGAAAAGAAGTGTATCGATTACACAGCCTCCTGCTCTGATACCAATTGATAAGTAGAAAACTAACTTGAAGATCGATTAGATCTATAAAACAGGTAAAGAAATAAACGAGTAAACAGCAAGAACACAATAATGGATCAAAGATGTCGAATGATTAATTAACAATCCTCAGAAGAGCTCGATAAACAACTTCTACTGTAGAGGATTTAGGGTTTACAAGAACGATGAAGAAAATCTGTAAAGCGATCGTAATTGCTATCAATCGTTCTAATTCGTTAACCTAATATGCATGCAAGCACATTATTATATACTAAACCCTATCAGCTCACGGTTGGACAGGCCCAAACCGAAGTACAAAACTTGGACTATTAACCGAGCCCAATGACGCAATACAAAATAAATCTGCTACCCAACACAAATAACACAGGGGCTCCCCAGGGCGATGAACTAGGTCGAATGAAACCTTTGTCTAATAACTCCTGAAGTTGTGTCATAAGTTCTTTCATCTCTTTTGGTGCTAATCGATATGGTGCTTTTGCTATCAGCATTGTTCATGGTAACATGTTGATACAAAATTCTGCATGTTGATCAGGGGGTAATCCGGGAAGATCTTCGGGAAAGACTTCCGGATAATCACACACCACCAAAATATTCTGCACCTCCTTCTCTTCCTTCTTAGCATCCATCACGAACGCTAGGTATGATGTACATCCCTTGGCCAAAAACTTTCTGGCTTTCATTAAGAAAATGATTCCAGAATTTACTCTGCGTTTGTCTCCATACACCATAAATGACTCTTTCCCTGTAGGTTTACTTTTACTATCTTCTTTCTACACAATATTTCGGCATCATTGGCACTAAGACAATCCATACCTAAAACTTTGTCGAATCCATTTAACTCGATAGGCAATAATTCATCGTGGAACTTATTCTCATCCAAGTCAATGAGGATGTTTTTCATACGATGGCTAACAGGTTCAAACTTGCCACTAGCAATCTCGACTATTATAGCATTAACTAGTCTATCTATAGCCAAAGCTAGTTTTCTACCAAATTCATGCAATATAAAGGAGTAATTGGCTCCACAATCAAACAAAATTTGGGTAGGCAATTCGTTTACAAGAAAGGTACCTGAAGCGACATCAACTTCTTCTTTTGCAGCTTCAAGTGTCATCTGAAAGACTCTCGCCTTTGGCTTTGGTGGTAGATTGGGCTTTGCTGCATCCTTCCTCTTTGGACAGTCTTTAAAAACATGCTCTACTTCATGGCCCTCAAAACATACCCTCTGGTTGGACGGACAAACGTTTGCATAATGCCCAATCTTTCCACATTTGAAGCAAGTCACCTCCTCACTACATTTCCCAGAGTGCTTTTTCTTGCACTTCTCTCACCATTTCACTTCACCTCCTCCTCCAAACTTCTTGGACTTAGAAAATTTGCTTTTCTAGTTGGAACCTGAACTTCCTTCAAATTTTCTCTTTTCACCAACTTCTGCCCTCTCTAGACCCTTCTCTCTGATCTGAACCTCAACATTCTTAGCAGCCCAGATGGCGGATTTCAAAGTGGTTGCTTGCTTAACCATCGGACCAAAGTCCGCTGGTAATCCGAGGGCAAATTTGTTGACCTAAGAGAGTTCAGTTGGAACTAGATGAGGAACAACCTTCATCTTTTCCGTAAAACTAGAAGTGTATTCAGTAACGCTCATCTTTCCCTTCTTTAAATTTTGGAACTCATCTATAATTTCCAGAAGATCCTGCTCAGAGCAGTACTACAATTTCAGTTGTACCACAAAATCTTCCCAAGACATCTTACTAGCTTCTCCCTTGGGCATCGAATCAGCTAGTAACTTCCACCAGCTCAACACACTAGACTATAACAGAGGAATTTCAAGTGTGGTCTTTTGTTTGTTGCTGCACTCACAACTTTCGAACATCGTCTCCATTTCAGAGATCCAATTCATGACTTCCACCAGTGTCGGACTTCCAGATAGACATGGCGATTAAGATGCCATGAAATCTTTGTATTTGCACCCGCGTCCATCAACTCCTCCATCCTGGTTGTCTTGTCTAAATATCGGTGGGTTGGCTTGACCAAAAGTCCCACTGTAGTTCCCTCCTACTGACTGCCCTTCATTCAATATGGGTTGTTCAACAGGTATTGTAGTCTCTTCCCTATGTTGTTGTAGTAATCGCCTTGTCTCCTCCATTTGGCGATCTAACATCATCTGGATCATTGCTTGTACGCCACCCATCGTCATTGGCTCAGGTGCAGCTCCTACAACAGGTACTTCCTCAACTACTTGAGGTTGAGGTTGTTGATCCCTGTTTCCGTTTGCATTTGCAGCTCCACTACGAGTTCTTGCCATTACAATCTATATACCAAATAAGGCGAATTTAGATTTTTATCCTTGTTAGACATTTTAATTCCCTTATCACTCCGAAACGTTTACATGTTAGTTCTAATCTCGTAATCATACGCTTAGAATCCTACACACATAAGGTTTCCAGATCCGGTTGGCAACAGACCATAGATCCGAACAAATAATGGCACACATGGCAAACACATAGCATTTAGCACATAAGGGCATTTTAGGCATCTTTCCTAAAATAAACTAGTGCTCGTGTCTAAAATATGGTAGACACTCATCTCACAATCATCACTTAGCATTCTAAGTTTAAGTCTAGAAATTCTATAATTTCTTAGTTCGCTTAAACTAATGCTCTGATACCAACTATGACATCCCCTAATTTCTTGGCCAGAAAAGACAGATTTAATTTATGCTTTTTAAAATAAAATCAGAGGAATCTTTTCAAAAGATGTTGCGGAATTGGTCCCCAAACAACTTATGATAAAAGTTTTTGAAAACCCCTCATTAAGAAGGTATATATTTTCCATATATATTAGAACCTCGGGATGTCATGTTCCGATACATATCAAAAGCATCAACAAGACATTATAAGACTTTCAACAGTTATTTACAACTACTGGCCTATAATCCAAAAATCTCTCGTCGTCCTCCGACAATGCTCGGGGTCCACTACCTGTAACATAAAAAGTTGAGTGGGTCAGGCTTGGGAGCCTGGTGAGCATATAGGGTTTTCAACCCACAGTAATAATAAACTTATTAAGTTCACCAATCAACAATAACCCTGATTACCCGTTCCCTTTATCCTCACTTTACGTCCCTATACACTTTTCACAAGGGACGTAGCCTAAAGAATATCATCGGGATGGACACTACTGCTAAGGGGTTTCCTCAGCCATTCATGTCCTAAAGGCAACCATGAGGGGGATGGAGTACAACGAATGAACACCCAAGTTCATTAACACCTAGAGGTTGCGGACCTGCTAATGTTTCCTACTGGACTGTCTAGAAAGTCCGTGGTCTTCATCCAAACTCTGCTAGATGACTGGATCTCAAAACACATCGAGGCCTCTCATCACTTTTATTTTATCACACAACACTATCTACCCATGTTTTATCCAACATATTTGTAGATAAAAATACATATACAGTTTAAAACTTGTATAAAATGTCAATTCAACAGTCACCTCAGTTAAACAATTAATATAATTACACGTAGCATGTATTTCATATAAAATACTTCATATCTAGGTGTAAGATGAAGGTGACTATACACTCAAATGATTTGATGATAATCAGGCAGCAATTCGTTTCCTAAAACAATCTTTTCTAATAAAACCGGGAGTTTTATTGAGAAACCGGGTTCTGCAAAGGTCGGGTTTCGAAACCGATAAGATAAATTTTCCGGGCTTCTCAGGCGCTTCGTGGAGTATTCTTGGGCTTATAATTGATACCAGGGCTTTAAGGAATGTTAAAATGAAGAAAATATGAAGAAAGGGGCTAAATATGGCAAAACTCCAAAAGTAACCGAGAAGGCTCTCATACCCCCTGTATTTATTGGGGTCCGAAGTCGGCTCTGGTGGTGGGGTCCGCAGGCGAAGGTGCGCAGATGGAAACACGTGCGAGGGTCTCGGTGGCGGTTGCTGATTGGACTGCGGTCTACTGGTCCACATGCGAGGTTCGGAGGCTAGGCGGTGCGAGGCTCGGTCCAGTTGCGAGCTTCGGATTGGGCCTCCCTTTGGTCGAATCAGAATCCGCCATGCAACGACTGTTCACGTGAGGGAAGGCAACACGCATCGGATCCTCACTGGACCCCTTCAGATGACTCAGCAGCTCGGATGACTCATCCAAATTTCGGACACATGGCACTTTTTCAGCAAGGGTGACGTGGCAACTCGTGACTATGCAAATTTTCTTGATTTTCGTGCCAAAACTTCTAAAATCCATAACTTAAGCATACGAGCTCTGTTTTTGACGTTCTTTATATGCATGCGTAGCTAAAATTTCGCTCTACAACTTCCATTTAGACTTCGTCGGCTAATTTTAAATTAATTTTTTTATTATTATTTTTTACAGACCGGGACAGGAAATCCGTTAAAAATTTATAACTTCTTCATCCGACATCCGTTTTCATCAGACTTTTTACCGTTGTGCTACTAATGAGGAGATTTTCAACTCTTGTTTAGGTCGTGTCGGCTAAAAATCACTCGATCTAAAATTCAAGTTTTAGTTGTCTACTGCTAAGCTGAAACTTCGAAAAATCATAATTTTCTCATACGAAGTCAGATTTGGGCGTTCTTTTTATCGAACTTCTCGGTTTAACGAATACTACGACTTTCGTTTATGTGACAACCCAAGTTGCTCCGTTACATTTCCCCGTTACCGTTAACGGAATATTCCAGTTATAAAAGTTCCGTTAATTAGAGGTCGTCAATTTAATAAACATCCCATTTGTTTACATTTAATATGCCGTTAAGTCGTGATAAAAGGAAATAAAAACACAGGACACACATTTCCATTTATTTGGAAAATGTTAAGTTTTATTCTTACGACCACTAAATCGGATGCGACCAAAAGCCCCGTTTAACGGCAGTATTGGGTAGAATTTCACTGAGCCCCGACTCAAAACCCTATATAAGGGTGAGTGGACTCCATTTGGAGCTTTTCCACCCTCTCTCTCTATACTCTCTCTCTAGACCCGTTTTCGCCCCGAATCCGCAACCAAAAGATTCCAAATTGTAAGTCCGCTTACCCTAGCCTATTCTAAACATATTGATTCATGTTTATAACTTAGAAATCGAACCTAGAAGCTGTTGAAAAGGAGTTTACGGCCTAAGCTCCTCCTTAGGCCGTAAACACCTAAAATGAGGCCAAAATGACCCCCAAAAGTCCCTAAAAGCTTGGAAATAAATAGGGGAATTAGCCTAGGAGTGTTTGCACATTTAAAACAATCATTTTGGGGCATAAAAGAGAGTTTACGGCCCAAGCACTTGCTTAGGCCGTAAACACCTCTAAACTATGTCAAAATGCCTCCAAAACACTCCCAAACCACCCTAGGGCTTAACACATAAATTAGGGGCTTATCCTCTTGGGTTTAGATCACTTAAACATTAAGAATTGGAGGACTAAAAGGAGTTTACAGCCCAAACATGTGTCAAGGCCGTAAACTCCCCAAACCAAGACAAAATGTTGCTTTTTGTCCCCCAAATGGCCTTAGACATTTACCATAAAATACTAGGATTGAAACAAGGGCTTAAACTCAAAGAATGGAGGGTGTATGAGAGTTCACAGCCAAGCCATAGAGCTTACGACCGTAAACTCTCAAAGGTTGGTCATTTCGACCATAAACTCTAAAGGAGACCCCTTTTGGAACCCCAAACACCCCTATAGCCTTGAATAAACTACTAGATATGATATAAGGGCTTGAAACTTCACAAAACTTAAGGGATGAGAGTTTACGGCCGTAAACTCCCTTAGGAGTTGTCCCTAGGCCGTAAACTCCATTGTAGTGCCCTTAAAAGACCCTAAACCCACTCATGCCTTTTGGAATTGGACCTAGAATAATTCCATGAACAAGTAGAAGCCTTAAAACACACTAGATACCCTCACCATGAGTTTACGGCCGTAAACTCATGGTGAGTAGTCCCTGGGCCGTAAACTAAGTCTTAAGGGTTTACTCTCGGAGAGTAAACTCCATTCCTAGGTCATACACACCCTTAAACGCTACTCGGGACACCCAAACACGTATCCAAAGTGTTTTCCGCTCCTTTGAGCGCGTATATCTGTTTAATTAGTATTAAATATACTAATTGTATGTGAACATATGTTATCATATGTTAAATAGGTCATTGTGTGTGTTCGAGTCCTTGCGTGACACGGAACGCCCAAACGACACCTTCGTCGGACCTACTTACACCAGGTGAGTTCATACCCCTGCATGAACCTTTTAAATGTTTTTACATGTTTTATAGGGGGGAATACAAGTTAAACATGCCTGTTATCATATCAATCACATGTGATTGATAACCCGCATGCACCAGATTTTACCACACTGTACACTGTTTTATCGAGTAGGACACTATAAAGGGCTTTCTAAAAGGTTTTCACTTGTTCAAGTTCTTACTTTTACTGCTTTATCAAAGTTCCATTTTCAAACTGATTTATGAAAGGTTCCAAAGATTTCTAAAGGTTTTCACACTTATTTTACCAAAGAATACAAAATGCGATTTTCCTGAGTATAAAGGTTTTTCCAAGGTTTTCGTATATACTTTTACTTGTTAGTTACTGCTGCTTCACTTTTACTTATTTTAAACTCCTACTCGATAACGCTTTCACTTCGCGATACGCTTATACCGGATTTTGTCTCTATATCGCTTATACTTGTAGCCTCTTATACTTGATAGACGCTCTTACTTCACTTATTGTCGTCTCTACTTCGTGATACACTTATACTTGGTACACTTATACTTCAGGATTCGATTATCCCACTCTGTACGCTTATACTTCACAAGTCGGTTATTCCACACTGTACACTTATACTTCACTGTATGATTCCACTTGATACACACTCAAGCGTAGTTAGATGTATGTCTGTGCTTGTATAGATGCATATAAATAATGATTGAAGGACTTAGGAAGGTTTGTCCGCCCTATTTCCTTTACTTTGTTGAGATGTGGTCTGGTGGGATCGGATGTCCATCCAAAGGTCGTTTGATTCATTAGTTATATATTATGTACACAAGCATAGACATATGGGTTACTTCAGTCAGTTCAGTTATGAGTCTCTACCTCTAGTTCAGCACTTACATTACAAACCCACTAGTTGGAAGTCTCTACCCACTATTTGGGATGCATATTTAGGACACGGCCTTCTCCGTCGTCTAGTTGGTAACCAGAGTCTCCTGTAGGGAGAGCGGACATTGTGTGTATAGATCTATACGGGATTGACAACCCCGCACCCAGACTGCTAGCTACAGTCCCGGCCTACCAAGCCAACGGGTGACAAATGTCACATTTTATAGACGCTTGTAGGGCGTCTAGAACTCTAGTCAGTATGGTTACGAGTATCCCGGGTTACCTTATAATTCATCGGCCTTAAGTTAACGGTATTTCGCCGGCAATTTACATTGTATGTTGGAAATTCACTTTCAGAGTCACACTGTTTTGACCTTACAAGACGTATCTTTCATTTGATACTGTCTGGGGTCTGTTATTCACTGTTTTAGACCTTACCAGTTGTACCTTTCATTTGGTACCTTCTGGGGTCTATGTCTCCACTTGTTGGACTGAACCAGGCGTGTCGTTCGTTCGATACTTTCCTGGAGTCTATGGTTCCTTGCCTTAGTCAGCAGTCCTCACTGCTGAGGCATATGATATTCCCTGATGTTGTTTGCTTTCCCCAATAATCAAATTCAGTATTTTGATAATGATAGCAACTTAGGGAAAACTACTTTTTACCACACAACACTGACCAGTCTTGGTAGAAGGCTGCTTTTATTAAAGAAAATATAGGATTTTCTGGAAAGGACTCTAATACACTGAAATCTCTTAAACTACTACTTTTATTAAATTTATTTGAATGAAAACGTCACTAAATGCTTATGAACTCACCAGCATTGTAAAATGTTGATACTCGCTTTTCAAATAACTTGTATTCTCAAGTTAGCATTAGACAGGTACACCTCGGAGCTGTTGATGAAGATAGCTTAGTGCCATGCTGTACTTACTTATATTTACTTGTATTACTTTGATACCTTGTAATGTAACCATGTAAAATTATTCTATTAATGCAATGTTTTGTTGTACTTTGATTACTATAATGCATGTGTTGTGATACTTGACATGACGTCATCCACCCCAGAACGTTTCCGCTGTTCCGATTTTGGGGTGTGACAGATTGGTATCAGAGCATTGTTTATAGTGAGCTAAGTATATCAATTCATAAAAGATATACAACCTATAAACACAAAGAGATAAAACACTCTGACCAAGAATTAAACTTTAAAATATAACCATATTTTACCAAAGTATAATAACATCCAGAATCTAAACACTCGAACAAAAGTATCACAAGAAGAACAACAATAAAAGTCTTCGGATGTTGAGCACTACAGTCAAACATGGGCAGTTATGTAATCGTAAGCTGGGATAAATGTAACCTGATCAACTACATTTATCCGAGATGCGATGAACGTGTGCTTGGGAGTGATAGTGGTGTACAACAGGTCTGAAACTTACCAACTCGGATTGCTAGAGCCAAACATAAAGTTAAAATACTATAGGAGTATTTTATAACGCTAAAAGATCCACACTAATCCCAGAATGAAACTCAGAAGATAAGAAACAAACAAGAATTAAAATACCATAGAAGTATTTTAGAAAACATAAACAACCGTGCGTGAATAACTAAAAAGATCCTTATTGATATACCTACAACTACAGAGGGTGTACTCCCAAGGTTATATATAATAATGATCCCATAGGCTAAGAATGTGTGGTTTCGCTCTACTTCCTTTTCCTTGTTGGGATGTGGATATAGAGTAGTATCACATATTCGAAGGCCTATCGGATCTAAGTTATATATGATTTGTATACCCTGTGTAATTGTAGCAAGACTCGATATGGATCATCCAGTGAAATGTTAATAATCCCTTAGGATTCTTTAGACATTTCCCTTCTCGCACGAACCCTATAGAAAACCCTACCCACTTCAGTGCTTGACAGAAGAGTTGATTCCGACCCCAAGGAAGTTCATTGAGAAGATTTCCAATTCGGAAATAAATGAACGGGGTTGAGACTATTGAATTCACCAAGTGCCTATATCTTTTTAGGGACAGTGGTGAGAGATTCGCCTAAACTTCCGAGATTCCAGTCATCCATCATGAAGTGGTGACACCCATAGTTGGAATTCAGAAGCAAGGCAGAGAAGAGATTCAATATGTCCATACGAGGAGAGAACCCTAGGTAACTACCAGAAGGAAACCAACGCCGATTCCAGTCAGAGATATGAGGCAGACCGAGGGAGCCAGTACATGGAACTCGGGAATTGTCTTTTCTCGTGTTCGTCACGCTAATACACCCTTAAAATAATACAATTTAGTGAGTTAGTGGTTACACTACTCACGCTATGTGTTAGGTAAATCGTCGTTTCCCGTTGCCAGATACACGATTAGGGCGGATCCCCGCATCGCTATTGAGAGAATTTTAGCCATCTGCCTTTGTGAGCCTCTCTCTCCGCAGTTTCGTTCCGAATTGTTCTCAAATCTCTCCAGTCCAGAGAGTGAAACCTTTTCCAGTATAAAGGTAACTTAGTAGGAACGACTCGCATCTTATGGCTTTTCCGATAATCATACACCCACTTCGATTACCAGGACTACATCATAAGGATGTAGGTCGACACTCAGACGACCAGTACCCAGGGCACGGGAAAAATTTATGCCTAATACGTTCAGGACAGAAATGTCCAGGGTTAACCATCGTCTCTCATTACCTTGTATTCCTTTCCGTGTAGGAAAACCATGCCACCGAAGAAGCGTAACCAATCCACAAGCAAGAAACCTGCTCTCCTATTCGATGAAGCTACGTTCCAAGTTGCAGTTTCAGCAGCCATAGCAGCTGTCATGGCTCACCTAAATGCTAACACCGCCAATGTTAGCAAGGGCCCAGTCGGGATTTCCAGTCCTGGCGATGGACAGCAGCAACCAACACTTCCATACTCAGCCACCCAAGAACCTCCACTGAACCCACTAAAGAGAAAACTCAAGATAGAGGAGGGAAGTACCTCGGCTCAAGGACCTTCCGAAGGGCAACGAGCGGAGGCAGTCTATACCCCTGTCAATCCTTCCCTCCCGACCTCAAGAAGACCATACCTAGGAGACCTTCCCCACTGCAGCAAGTGCAGCTACCATCATCACGGTGTCTGTCGAGAGCTCTATTGTGCTAGGTGCCACATGTTGGGGCATACTGCTCGCATTTGCAGAACCCTGGTTGAGTTCATTACATCAACCACCAATGTGGCGACCCGTATAGTTTGCCACCTATGTGGTAAAATGGGACACTTCAAGAAGGACTGCCCAACCGAAGAGAAAGACAAAGACACAGAAGGAGCCTGAAACTACTGCTTAGGGAGAAGCGGCAAGGAACTCGTTAGATTTTGGTACGTCTCTCGATCTCGGATAACTAAAATAAGAACAATAAAAGACTAATTCAAATGTAAATTCTTTCCAGTAAGGCGAAATTCGCAGCACTGTTATAAAGTTTAAAATTCATTAGGTAAAACTATAATGGCTAAACATATACGTTACGACCATGTATATTTAAGATGGATAGACCTAGAGTGAGCGAATGCCGCCTCATTTCCTGTTCCTCGTTTGGTTGTGGATTTAGGGCGGGGTCGCTCAGTCAACAGTCCTCCCCACCTTAAATATACATGACTAGTATATGTGAGGCGATTACAGAAATGCCTCGTGAGAATCCGTTCATGAAAAGGTACTCTATTCGGAAACACTTAGAACTCTCTATAGTTCCGCGTCGACTTTATCGATCCAAGTATCCGCGGTAGTGATACATAGGACGAAACCCGAGACGCCTAGAACTTGTGTGCTTGTTCGGCACATGACTCTATCGATCTTCACTTAATACCATGTCAGAGTGTGCCAACTTTGACGACTCTATTGATCATGGTTTGACTTTGTACAACCATGTGTATATCCTTAAGTGCTGTGTAAAAAGAACTTTCTCCATAGCCATGTCGGCAAATAAAGGTTCTCCCGAACCTAAACCTAACACAAATAATCAAACATAATGCGATCCGTCAATCGTCCCTCTTATCTCAAACCTTCCGAAGTACCCAAGAGAGGGTACCCCGCACTGTTGACCGACCCCTCGTAGTCAGATGGACACCGAAGTGAACGACACTACAGATACTCTAAGAAGCCGACCACCAACCGAAGCATACTCTGTAGATTCCCCCGGGAGACCCTTCGCACCTCGCACATCAGGTTCGTGAACCCAGAGAATAGAACTCATTAGGCTGACCACTATAACCAGGTATACTGCTGGCATACATCAAGTATTGGCGGTTAAGCCAAGCATGAGCTCTACCATGGACCTCTTCGCAAAACACTTCCACCCTATTCCATAACATAGGAGCCGGAGTCAAGAGAATCACCGCGGGTTGAGCCAGTAAAGAGTGATGAGACCCTATACTCACTAGAATTGACCTAGACCGAGGAAACTCGGAACCTTCGGAAGAGTAGTTGCAGTATATGCTCTTACTACTCAGGCACTTTGCCCACACTGTTATAGACAAGTAGTGCCTATCATCCTCCACCCTCTCGCATGGAGGAATTCGTCGTCGCCCGGTGAACGATAAAATACATTCTCCAAAGCGAACACTAGGATACCGAGAACCACAGGATAACCTTCGCAGCCAAGAATCCTTGATCAAAGTACAATAGTAGTTGCGTTGAGCCTCATGACCCAGATCCCGAAGAGATTATAGACTTGACACCAGCCCGGGTGTTAGTCTAAGGGTTATGCAGGAACATGCGCTTTCCGCACTAAAATAAACCAAAGTCTTAGAGGTTAATTGGACTATTAGGTGTTCCACGGATACTATCTCACGCAGAAATAGTAGAACCACCTCCTGAGATAGTCCAACACTC